>NC_065525.1:12012679-12032598 GCF_006386435.1 Epinephelus moara
ATGAACTGTGTGTATTAATTTTCTTCTTCTTCTTCTTCTTTTTCTTCTTCTTCTCCTTCTTCCTCTAATTTACAGGGAAAAGAGGCAGCTGAGTAAAGCATTTCAGCTGATGGGCTGTTTCTAATCATATAATATGATGTGAAATATTCCATAATAAAATAATTTTTGATCTTAAACTGCATTTTCTGTTTTTGTATTTTTTGTTTTTCCAAATGTGTCCTCTGAGAGGGAGCAGATGTAAGCAGATGCTGGCCACAAAAAAAAAAAAACATATGTATTTACAATTATCGCAGCAAACAGTTTTCTGTTGAGAAGACATTTAAGATTCAAAATTCAAGAGGCTTTACTGTCAATTCTACAGTTATGTACAGGCATATAGAGAATCAAAACAGCGTTTCACTCTGTACTGACCCACGATGCAGACAGTGCAAACAGATAAGTATAAATTAGAAGCGGTAATACAAAATAGAAATAAATAAGAGCAATACAAGTGATGCAAAGATGTAACTGCAATTAATTCAAATGTGCAAATATTCAACAATTTGAATAGCAGCTTGCATACCGGACAAGAACAGTAAATGGTGAATGAATATATGAGTTAGTTCTGGTAGTCTGTTTTCAGTGGCTGGTGCTTTTTGGGTAATATGGTTAGTACAGATAACCAGAGTCTATGGGGGTGAGTGGGGAGGGGGGGTCAGGGCTGTGAGTTCAGTTTCCTGACAGCTTGGTGGATAAAGCTGTTCATGAGTCTGGTGTAGCAGGCACGAATGATCTGGAACCTTCTCCCTGATGGCAAGAGGCAGAAGAGGTTGTGTGAGGGATGGCTGGGGTCACATACAATGCTAAGAGCTTTGTGTGTGAGGCAGGCATTGTAAATGTCCAGGAGGGAGGGGAGTGAGACACCAATGATCTTTCCAGCTGTGTTCACAATGCGCTGCAGGGTCCTGGGGTTGTAGTCAGTGTAGCTCCCGCACCACATGGTGATGCAGCTACTCAGGATGCTCTCAATGGTGCCACGGTAGAAGAAGCACATGATGGGTGGGGGGAGCTCTTGCCTTCTTCAGTTTGCAGAGAAAGAATAGGTACTGCTGAGCCTTCTTCACCGGGGCTGTGGTGTTGGTCGTCCAGGAGAGGTCCTCACAGATGTGCACCCCCAGGAATTTAGTGCTGCTCACCCTCTCTACAGCAGCACCATTGATGGTCAGTGAGGGTAGTTCAGTGTGTCCTCTTCTGAAGTCAATAACAATCCCCTTGATCTTATTTAAATTCAGGAGGAGATTGTTGTCCCTACACCACGTGGCGAGTGGTCTGATCTCACACCTGTAGTTAGTCTTGTCGTTGTTGGAGTCGAGACCCACCACAGTTGTATCATCCGCCAACTTCACGATGTGATTGGTGCTAAATGTCAGTAACAGTCATGGGTCAGCAAGGTGAAGAGGAGGGGGCTGAGCACACATCCTTGGGGGGTCCCCGTGCTGAGGATTATGGTGTTAGATGTGGTGTTGCCAACCCATACTGCCTGTGGCCTCTCGCTGAGAAAGTCCAGCAGCCAATCACAGGGAGGTGTTGAGTCCCAGCTGGTCCAGCTTGTTAATAAGCTCAAGTGGAATGATGGTGTTGAATGCTGAACTGAAGTCAAAGAACAGCATTCTAACATATAGGTAGAGTCCTTCTTCTCCAGGTGTGTGAGGACAGGATGAAGAGCAGAGCAGATTGCATCCTCTGTGTATTGGTTGACCCAATATGTGAGCTGGAAGGGGTCCAGGGTAGGGGGAAGGATGGATTTTATATGGGTCATGACAAGTCTCTCGAAGCACTTTACGATGCGGGTCAGTGCGATGGGGCAAAAGTCATTAAAGCAGGATGGAGAAGGTACGGGGATGATGGTAGTGGATTTGAAGCAGGAGGGAACAACAGCCTGACTTAGGGATGTATTGAAGATGTCAGTGAAGACATCTTTGAGCTCCTCTGTGCATTCCCTCAGCACACGACCAGGAATGTTGTCTGGCCGGGCAGTCTTGCGGATGTTGATTGAAGAGTGTTCATTTCACACTGGCTGTAGAAAAGCACAAGATCTGGTCATGGGCTTGGGAGGTGGTCCTCTGCCGAGGTGGGTTGTTGGCTGCTTCCAATCGTCCAAAGAAGCTGCTGAGATTGTCCAGCAGAGAGATGTCGCTGGCACAGGTCTGTGGCAGAGATTTATAATCCGTCATGGCCTGGATACCCTGCCATAGGCACCATGCGTCTGTGCTATCTGTGAAGTGCTGGGTGGCTTTTTCCATGTAGTCATGTTTGGCTACCCTGATTCCACGGGATAGGTTGGCTAAAAAAAACTTAAACTAAAACTTAAGGTTAAAAAAACGTCAATGGTAACCTGTAAAAAAGACACTTGAAAAAGGTCAAAAGTGAAAGGTTTTTCGCCGACTATTTGATGACGTTGATTGAACGTTCACGTTTAGAACTTATTTCACCCGGATTCACAATGTTGAGATTTGTATTTATTGAGCAACAATTTAAATATAACATAAAAAAATTTCTCTAAAAACTATTACTATTAAATACATATGATTACATAATACTACTACATACAATACATAACTGATGCAGGGTCCCTCTGGTTTGCCCCTCTGGTTGTAGGAAAAAAGTTTGATATTGTGTAAATCTGTAAATAAAATAAGTATTAAAAAGAAATAAATTTTCACTGAGGGGAGGGTGAATGTCCGTCAAGGGTTTGATATACATCCTTGAACATAACTGTAATCTCTGTAATTGCAGTATGAAATGCATGACTAATGATAGAACATATTGTGTTACACAGGACCATTCTCTATCTTGTTTATATGTTGCAGTTTATGCCACAGCCCATGAAGCCAATCACATGAGCAAGCCAACATTACATACACACATGCAGTGAAAAGAGTCTGGTAGCATGTTTATGTTTATTGTTGGTCCACACTGCAGAACGCTACAAGCTAGTGTGGCGAGACGGAGAGGGAATCTACGGTGTTGTGACAACGCCAACTAGGGGAATTTCACCCCCAGGAAATTCTAAGCTAAGTTTTTACGGAGTAAAGTCACACAGGTTGAAAAATACCACTGGGCAAGATACTGTTGTCAATTTAAAAAGGAGGCAAACTTGATTGAACAAAACTGAATGAATTATTGAAAAGAAGAAAATCAACTGTCACACACCATTACCACAAGATAAAATTAGCACCGGGCAGGGAAAGGGTATGAGGAAAGGGCTGGGGCTTACTAGGTGGCAGGGACAAACCAAGGGCGGTTCTTAAATTAAACACCCCTGACACTGCACTCACACACACAGCCAAAGAAAATCATGAAGAAAACCACCACCGGGAACTGAACTGCCACCGCAGTCCCACAGCACCTGACCTCAGCTATACGCACTGGTGTGAACAAACACAAGTAATCAAGTGAAACAAACAAAAGAAACAAAACACAAAGAACTATAAATAACCACTAAATTATAACAAACAAAATACACATTAACCAAATGTTACATTTAACACAAATGAAATGTTTTAAAACAGCGGACGTCCTTTAAGTGCGGGCCCAGACAGCTATGAGCTGTTTTGTATAAGGACATTCCTGGAGAGACACATCAGCGAGCCAAACCAGCAAATTCTGGGAGAATACGAATCAAAACCCAAAAAGCTGGAAGTCAAACAAAAGGAGCCAAAACAGCAGCATGTATTCCGGGAGAGGTGGCTGAATACTGGCCAAACCATTCACCCGGTTCTCTACAAGGGAATGCACACACTGCAATTTCGTAGATTAATTATTATAATTCAAACTAACATTTTAGGAAAAATAAACTTATACCACTCTGCAGAGCCACAGTGACGCCCAAGAAAGCCGGAGGATAAAAGGCTCAGCACTGCGGGTCAATCAATCAGCTGCACCAAAAACGCACAGAGAAATAATCAGCTGGGAACAGAGTGACAGAGCCACTGGATGGCAGACAATTGTGGGCTCACCGAAAGGGACAGGCAAGCGCACCCAAGGAAGGCTTTTGTTCGAGCGATGCGTCCCCAGACGACCCCAGCAGTCGACCACGCTACAAAGAGCGGAGATCGCATCACCAAATTGCGGTTTTACACACACATGAACAAAGGAAGACTGGCAGAGCGCATTACCTGGAGGAGAGGATTGTGTGCCGCGATGGCCATGCCAGACAGGCCACATCCACCGGGAAGAAAGCGGAGGAAAAGAGAGTGGTGCAGCCACACCTCTTTATATTAGGGTGCACATTGCCACCCCACAATCTGAATGCGCAGCAAGTTGGCACGGCGCCATATGGTGGCAGGGAGTGAGACAACCCGTCACACTAGCATGCTAAAACCAAGCTAGCTTGCCACAGCAGCAGCCTAAGCAGCAACATGAGCAGCATAAAATAAAACTAACTGCTAATTTCTGGTTTGCTTTATTGAAATACAGTGGTACAGGTTCTTACAAAGTATGTAGCATGAAGACTCATGTTTATTTCATGAGCTTCTGCATCTCGCTCCGCAACTCCTCACGGGCCGCAAGATATCCACATATTTGAACTAGTTGAAGCTTTGACAGCCAAGTACTTGCCCATGCGCATTACAGCAGTAAGCAGTAGTTGTTATTTTACATGAATGATGTAGAATGCACAGATCTGAAACTGAACATACCCTGAAAGCTTCTTGTTGGCTGCACACAGACGACAAGTATATAGTGCCATTTGACATTCTAAATTAAACATTAAATGCGTTGAAAAAATGTCTTTGTGTAGACCACATTTCACCCACCAGTGCAATATGACTTTGGAGAAATACCTTCACACACAAATCATTATCGTCTCTTTTCACCTACAATTGAACAAATGATCAAAATAATCAAATATGTAATTTTGACACTTTGATGCTGTAACCGCATTTTGACTGGTTAAAAAGAGGGTGAAAATAAGTCTTAGACGTTCAGACCAAATGTCAATCTGTTTTGAACTAGAATTCATCATTGAAATCCTGGTTGGTGCTCACCAGGATGGGTTATTTACAAGTCATCCAAAAATATACTATACTACATTAATAACTGCTGTAACGATCTATGGTATGAAAAAACTAGTAAATGTGCCCCCACTGTGCATTAATAGGTCCCAAGCACAGGCATTTGAGAGGAGAGCCAAGACATTCCAGAGGTACTTTTTATGAAAAATGTCTCACAGCACTTTTGGATCCCTCTGGAGAAGTTGGAGAAACCATTTGAGGGAAAGGGAAAAGAGGTTTCAGTATTGTCACTGTAATCCCAACATGAAACATTTCCAGAAGCATGAATGAACAGGTGGCTGAATTCAAGATAAATTCTTGTACAGAGCTTTCTCTTGAGGCCAGCACTTTTGAATAAGGGAGTTCAATGAACTCTGGCATCCTAGAAGTACACCCTCAGTGCTCACTCTTAACCCTGATCAAAATGCATTTAGCGTGAAAAAATGTTTCAAAAAGCTTTCAGAGAATAATCAACCTTCACGCTCTGAGATCAGTGTTCTTCTAAGAGGCCTGATACTGTTTAAAATATGGGTTGTTTTTACTTTACTGATTCTTATTGTGCTTGTTTTGTGTTAGGCCTATAGCCTCATGCTGAAACAAAACTGAGAAACTCAATCATCCTGAATGATAAAGTTAAAAAATATATATATTACTCCACTCATCAATGACATGCTAATATCATTTTGTTTAAACTGTATGATCGGGAAAAGATTCTGTAAATTATTATTATATAACTGATACTATAAAAAAATCTTTTTTTAAAAGAAGTAAATTAGAGAACATTTTAAAGGAAAATAGATCACTGATGGTTTTTAAATAAGTATACCTTCTGTAAAATGAAGAGGGAGCTCAACAGCCTAAAATAAAATAAAAAATTGAATGATAAAGCAAAAATCAAGACTTGGTCATAACTGAAACCTGAAACATCAGATGATCTATGATTACAACATGTCTTTATGACTGTCTATCTGCCTTACCACATTTGGTGTGTAAACCATATTTAACTTCTGCAGTGTCATTAAAACCTGATTCAATATAAAGGCTGGTTGTGGACACAGTGAGTGACACTGAAGACCTGTGAGTTCCTGCTTGTGGTAAAATGATGTTCTCTTAAGCTTTAAGCCATATTAATGTGTTCTTTATTTAAGATGTAAGTTATATTAACATTTGTTATCTTGATTTTACATCTGCTCTAACTAGATTTTTTTAACAGGATTGGTGAATAGTGTTGAGAGAGAGAGGGTCAGGTAAGGACAGCTTTTAAGTGTTTGAGTTTTCATTATAAGCATTTGATAAATATGCAAAATATTGTTCTTTCAATCAATGTCCACAGTTCTTCATGCAGCCTTTTTAACAAAACAATTTTAGTATTAGTTAGTTTATTCTCACTAACTGAGTCTGAAAAGGACTTTGAATTTAGTAGAAGTTCATCTGTAAGAAAATACAAACATGTTTCAGTTTGGATATATTACTTATTCAGCAGAAGTTTAAATTCATGTGCTGTTAAATCACATGGACTTAAAGCATAAGATTATGATGGCAGTTCCTTTGTAATTATCAACCAGACATCAGCCGCTACCATGAGTACGGACGCAGAGATGGCCATATATGGCAAGGCTGCCGTTTACCTCCGGAAGCCAGAAAGGGAGAGAATTGAGGCTCAAAGCAAACCTTTTGATGCCAAGAGTGCCTGCTACGTGTCCGATACCAAGGAGCTGTACCTGAAGGGAACAATCATCAAGAAAGATGGTGGCAAAGTCACTGTCAAAGTCCTGGACACTCAGGAGGTTGGTATCATCAGTCTGAGTAATCTGGAAATTCAATATGACCAGTTCTGATAATCATAAATGTTCCATTCCAGGAGAGGACAGTCAAAGAAGATGAAGTCTTTCCAATGAACCCTCCAAAGTATGACAAGATTGAGGACATGGCCATGATGACCCATCTCAATGAAGCCTCTGTGCTGTATAATCTCAAAGAGCGTTATGCAGCATGGATGATCTACGTAAGACAATGTGCCTAATGAATCAGAATCAGAATCAGAATCAGCTTTATTTATCAAGTACATGTGTACATACAAGGAATTTGATTCCGGTAGACTTGCTCTCATTGTAACAGAATTGACATAAGTACTCAAATTTGATGATAAGAGAATGGTTGAGATACTTAACAGAAACATAGTGCAGAAACAACTGTGCTGTATAACCTCAAAGAGCGTTATGCAGCATGGATGATCTACGTAAGACAATCTGCCTAATGACATAAGACAATGGTTGAAAATACTTGACAGAAACATAGAGTTAACTGTTGAATCTCTGTGATCACTTTCAGACCTACTCTGGGTTGTTCTGTGCCACTGTGAACCCCTACAAGTGGCTCCCAGTGTACGATGCTGAATGTGTGGCTGCCTACAGAGGCAAGAAGCGTATGGAGGCTCCACCCCACATCTTCTCTGTCTCTGACAACGCTTATCAGTTCATGCTTACTGGTAAGTCATTACCATAACAATTTAGAAGAATTTATCAGTAAATGAGGTTTCTATTGCAGTAAACAAAATTAATTATTTTGCTTTTCATTTATTTTTTTCTTCTCTTTTTTTTCTATTTAACAGATAGGGAGAACCAGTCTGTCTTGATCACGTAAGTTTGTCACATTTACATTTGTTGACTCTGTTTAACACAGTCAGATATCTTGATCAGCTTCTTATAAATCTGTGTCTATACCTAGTGGAGAATCTGGTGCTGGAAAGACTGTGAACACCAAGCGTGTCATCCAGTACTTTGCAACAATCTCAGTTGGAGGTGGAGACAAAAAGAGGGACATGTCAAAGGTGTGTAACTGTGTAATGATCAAAATTCAGTTATCTTTCAATAGGACATATATTTCCAGGGGAAAAAATAAAGTCATTTTCTGATAGCAAGTTTAAACCTGGATTATAGGGGTCACTGGAGGATCAGATTATTGCAGCCAATCCCCTGCTGGAGGCCTACGGTAACGCCAAAACTGTGAGGAATGACAACTCCTCTCGTTTTGTAAGTATGGAGCGATTTCTACACGAGACAGGTCTTGTTACAGATTGTCAGTGTCGTGGGACATTAAAAATTCCTTTCTTCCAAACAGGGTAAATTCATCAGAATCCATTTTGGCACAACTGGCAAACTGGCTAGTGCTGATATTGAGACATGTAAGTAATAACACTCATATCAACGACTGGAATTCAGAATTGGCCAGGCTGTGACTTACGAACAATATTTGTAGATCTGCTGGAGAAGTCTAGAGTGACATTCCAGCTTCCTGATGAAAGAGGCTACCACATCTTCTACCAGATGATGACCAACCACAAGCCTGAGCTGATTGGTAAGCAAACTGAGATTCTGCACAACGTGTAACCATATTACAACTTTCATATAAAATAAATCTATTTACCTTTCACCCTTTTTTGATCTCCAGAGCTGTCACTCATCACAACCAACCCCTATGACTTCCCCATGTGCAGCATGGGTCAGATCACTGTGGCCAGCATTGATGACAAAGTTGAGCTGGAAGCCACTGATGTGAGTGATCCCCACTTCAAAATGTTTAAATATATTTTGTGCATTAAATGCATCATCAAAAGTGCTTCTTCAGATGCATTTACTTAAGTGATTATATTTTGTGTGGACACCTCTTTCGAATTTAGAATGCTATCGATATCCTGGGCTTCACCGGTGAAGAGAAGGCAAGTATCTACAAGATGACTGGTGCTGTGCTCCACCACGGTAACATGAAGTTCAAGCAGAAGCAGCGTGAGGAGCAGGCTGAGCCTGATGGCACAGAGGGTGAGTATTCAATGTCAGCTAATAGAAAATACCTTGGAGCACAACAGTAATAAAGTTTTTAATCACACTGGTTTCTGATGGAAATCATTGAACTGTTTTCAGAGGCTGACAAGGTTGCTTACTTACTGGGTCTGAACTCAGCTGACATGCTGAAGGCTCTGTGCTATCCAAGAGTAAAGGTCGGAAATGAATTTGTCACCAAGGGACAGACTGTACCTCAGGTAAACATGAATTATCAACATCCAATATCCTACCATTTAAAACAGATTATTTTTGTTGGTTGTAGTGAAATTATGTAATGTAATGTAAAACTAGTTTATTTGAAAGAAGAAATGCAGTGGAAGAGTTCAATGTATTACTACTCTTGATGTGTTTTATACATTGCATGCTAAATGCATGATGCAAATTAAGTCAAGATCCATCTCAGCTGTATTTCCTATTTTTGATACTTTGTGTCATTTGTCTCATTAGGAGAAGTTTGAATTACCAGTAATCTAGCATTTCACAAAAGGTTGATGGACTTTATAAAATGACATCCTTGTTTTTATTCAGGTGAATAACTCAGTGAGTGCCCTGGCCAAGTCTATCTATGAGAGAATGTTCTTGTGGATGGTCGTCCGTATCAACCAGACACTGGATACCAAACAAGCAAGACAGTACTTCATTGGTGTCCTGGATATTGCTGGCTTTGAAATCTTTGATGTGAGCTTCATTTCCAAAAATTCAGCAGCCAATAATTTTCATGACGGAATCATTCTTATTGCCTGCAAGAGACTATGCTGATTATTTTTCCCCTCACAGTTCAACACCTTGGAGCAGCTGTGCATCAACTTCACCAATGAGAAACTGCAACAGTTTTTCAACCACCACATGTTTGTCCTGGAGCAAGAGGAATACAAGAAGGAGGGTATTATCTGGGAGTTCATTGACTTTGGCATGGATTTGGCTGCCTGCATTGAGCTGATTGAAAAGGTAATTACTTGATTTTGTGATTATATGTAGTTGTTCTCGATTGGACTTAAAGCTATGGTCTACGTTTAGAAAGACGATGAGAAAGATTTGAAAAAAGCATTCTCCCCCACACACACACCTCTCCCTCTGTGCTCCATGATCTCTCCCGTCCGAGCTCGTGTGCCCCTCCCCTTGGAGCCTCTTAACGACACACACTAACGGCAGCTTTCACAGTCATAAGCCAGCATTGGCATACAGTTATCTATGTCACAACATCCACAATAAAAACGAAATATTACCTGTTCAACAAAAACTCCAGATCTTGCCAGAGCTTTCTCCATCGGTCAACGGATGACCCAATGTTTACTCTGCTTTGAGCCCTCAATTTGTCGCATTTCCTCTTCGTTTCTGCCTTTTCAGAGGCACACTTACGCTTCCTTTCGGCCTTTGCCGATAGGGCAAGCAGAGGCCGCTTGCTGCTGTCGCTCTCTTTATTTTCCATATCGAAAATCCTGTAGCTGAATCGCTCAGGGCCTTCTTATTCTCCTTCTTCTTCTTTCGTTTTATGGTAGTTGGCAAACAACGTTTAGGTGCATTACCGCCACCTCTGGACTGGAGTGTGGAACAGAATATACTACGTATTAAATTCTATTTACAAGCCCTGTTGCTTCCAAAAACCTGAAAATCGCTCCAAACACAACATCCCCTCGCTCAGGGCCTTACAAACCGCTCATACTTTCAAATGCAGAGGGGGGTTGGCACGAGGCGGGACGAGGAGCAGAGGAGTGTAAAAATGGAGCGAGGAGATTGGACAGAGGGTAAGAGAGAGAGAGTGCAAATTTGAGCAAGGACCGGAGCGAAATTGACCAATCACAGCCATGCGGACCGGATGGCTGTGATTGGAAAATTTCTTTGCAGGCCTGCAGCCGCCAGAGACAATGGATTTTTTTGGTTCCTTTTGCTCTTCACATTGTGTAGCTAGCACTATTGGGCAATAACCACCATCTAAATGATGTTAATAATAATGATCAATCTTTCTAAAGTAGACCATAGCTTTAATGTGTCACTTAATTACAAACTTTTTCCTATGTTTTTTCAAGCCTATGGGCATCTTCTCCATCCTTGAAGAGGAGTGCATGTTCCCCAAGGCCACAGACACATCCTTCAAGAACAAGCTGTATGACCAGCATCTTGGCAAAAACAAAGCATTTGAAAAGCCAAGGCCCACCAAGGGCAAGGCTGAGGCCCACTTCTCTCTGGTGCACTATGCTGGTACTGTGGACTACAATATCATTGGCTGGCTGGACAAGAACAAGGACCCACTGAATGATTCCGTGACTACAATATCATTGGCTGGCTGGACAAGAACAAGGACCCACTGAATGATTCCGTTGTGCAGCTGTACCAGAAATCTTCAGTGAAACTGCTGCCTGTCCTGTATCCTCCCGTCGTTGAGGGTATGATAGTAACTACAGTAAACTAAAACCCATCTCAAGGTCAAACATACTGTATATTTTTCAATAAAAAGCATGTGTTCATGTTCATTCATTATTATCACAATCTAACAAAATATGTGTACTGTATATTATTCAACAGAGACTGGTGGTGGCAAGAAGGGAGGCAAGAAGAAGGGTGGTTCTATGCAAACTGTGTCTTCACAGTTTAGGGTAAGGTTTAAAATTGCAAATGCATTTCATAGATCTCAGTTTGTATGAAAACTAATGATAAGACTGATCATTTTGGATCTACAGGAGAACTTGGGCAAGCTGATGACTAACTTGAGGAGCACCCATCCTCACTTTGTGCGCTGCCTGATTCCCAATGAGTCAAAGACTCCAGGTACATAGAGAACATAATCTCAATAGAGTCATTGAGAACTGGTTTAGTTTTGTTGGTGTCGTTTATGTAATTTTGTGTTGCCTCAACAAGGACATTATTTCATCAAAAAAGTTCCTCAAGAAATTTCTGTTTTCCAGGCTTGATGGAGAACTTCCTGGTCATCCACCAGCTCAGGTGTAACGGTGTGTTGGAGGGTATCAGAATCTGCAGAAAAGGTTTCCCCAGCAGAATCCTCTATGGTGACTTCAAGCAGAGGTATAAGTGAATATTTCATCATAGTTTTGATGCAGATTATTAAAAGAAAATGCTCACACTGACCATTAACTCTCTCATAAAAGGTACAAAGTGCTGAATGCCAGTGTGATCCCTGAGGGTCAGTTCATTGACAACAAGAAAGCTTCAGAGAAGCTGCTTGGGTCAATTGATGTTAATCACGATGAGTACAAATTCGGACACACTAAGGTAAGCACCTTTCTGTCCTTTTTTTTTATTTTTTATTTTTTTTTACCAAAGAATGATGAAGTTGTTCACTCCAGTGTGTTTTAGTTTTTTCTGTTAATTTTATATTATGTACTAGACATATTTATTAATACTTAAGCATAACATCTGAAAACTACTTACTTGACTTTAATGAATTCAGTTCCAAGTGCTCAGATGTTAGAACAGAGGCAAAGCAGCCAGCATGTCTCCATTCACGAAACCCCTTACGGCTTAAAAGGCCTTGAACCGTGAAGGGTAGGTGAAGTAATAACTATCTGAGTTTATCCTGCATGTATTTTTATTTTTTGTTTCTCCAGGTGTTCTTCAAGGCTGGTCTGCTGGGTGTCCTTGAGGAGATGAGAGATGAAAAACTGGCAACTCTGGTCACCATGACTCAGGCTTTGTGCCGTGGTTACGTCATGAGGAAGGAGTTTGTGAAGATGATGGAGAGGAGGCATGTTGAAAACAGATCATTCTAAATGATGGTATGAAAAATCACAAACAACATTGTCTATAATAGCTACTTCTTATCTTTAGGGAATCCATTTATACCATCCAGTACAATATCCGCTCATTCATGAATGTGAAACACTGGCCATGGATGAAGGTGTACTACAAGGTCAAGCCTCTGCTGAAGAGTGCTGAAACTGAGAAGGAGCTGCAAAATATGAAGGAGAACTATGATAAGATGACAAATGACTTGGCTGCTGCCCTGGCCAAGAAGAAGGAACTGGAGGAGAAGATGGTGTCCCTTCTACAGGAGAAGAATGATCTGCAGCTGCAAGTAGCATCTGTAAGTTCACATCAACAGACAGTTGTGCTATTTCAGGATTTTCACTGTCAATGTGCTAACATGTTTTTTTCATGAAATTAACTAGGAAGCAGAGAATCTGTCAGATGCTGAGGAGAGATGTGAGGGACTTATCAAGAGTAAGATTCAGATGGAGGCCAAACTCAAAGAGACAAATGAGAGACTGGAGGATGAAGAGGAAATCAATGCTGAGCTCACTGCCAAGAAGAGAAAACTGGAGGATGAATGCTCTGAGCTCAAGAAGGATATTGATGACCTGGAGCTTACCTTGGCCAAAGTGGAGAAGGAGAAACACGCCACTGAGAACAAGGTTCCTAAATAATACTCTGTCCAGCAGATCAAGCAAAATTATGATCATTACCATTTACTGACAAAATCTTTCTCGCATACTTAGGTGAAGAACCTGACCGAGGAGATGGCCTCTCAGGATGAGACCATTGCTAAGCTGACCAAGGAAAAGAAAGCCCTGCAGGAGGCTCATCAGCAGACTCTGGATGACCTGCAGGCTGAGGAAGACAAAGTCAACACTCTGACCAAGGCCAAGACCAAGCTTGAGCAGCAAGTGGATGATGTAAGTGTACAAAGTTGCTCAGAGTGGAAAGACAAGATTCTTCTTGAATGTGTTAATTAAAAACTCATTATATTTCTCAGCTTGAGGGTTCTCTGGAGCAAGAGAAGAAGCTGCGTATGGACCTTGAGAGAGCCAAGAGGAAGCTCGAGGGTGATCTGAAATTGGCCCAGGAATCCATCATGGATCTTGAGAATGACAAGCAGCAGACTGATGAGAAGATTAAAAAGTATATGTATTCTTTTACTTAGTCCAACAATGATTCTTGTAAAAAATTATACCCAAATGCATGAACTCTGTCTATTCTATCTACTATTTTCACAGGAAGGACTTTGAAATCAGTCAACTCCTGAGCAAGATTGAAGACGAGCAGTCAATGGGTGCTCAGCTCCAGAAGAAGATTAAGGAGCTTCAGGTGACATATTGTGCTACAAAAAGCATCACTGCATAGTTTACATTTCCCGTGTTGTGTATTCAAAGTGGAAGTTTACTGAAAGACACTACACCTACATTCAACAGGCCCGTATTGAGGAACTGGAGGAGGAGATTGAGGCTGAGCGTGCTGCTCGTGCCAAGGTTGAGAAGCAGAGAGCTGACCTCTCCAGGGAACTTGAGGAGATCAGCGAGAGGCTGGAGGAGGCCGGTGGTGCTACTGCTGCTCAGATTGAGATGAACAAGAAGCGTGAAGCTGAGTTCCAGAAGCTCCGTCGTGACCTTGAGGAGTCCACTCTGCAGCATGAAGCCACTGCTGCTGCTCTTCGCAAGAAGCAGGCTGACAGCGTTGCTGAGCTGGGAGAGCAGATCGACAACCTCCAGCGTGTTAAGCAGAAGCTTGAGAAGGAAAAGAGTGAATACAAGATGGAGATTGACGACCTCTCCAGCAACATGGAGAATGTTGCAAAAGCAAAGGTGCACAATGCATTGCATGCTATTTTAAAACCCAAATTAGTACAGTAAATAAGGTAATCAATATTATAGCCAAAGTAAAATCTCATCACTGATCTCATCTCTCTTTTCCTCATCAGGGAAATCTTGAAAAAATGTGCCGCACTCTTGAGGACCAACTTAGCGAACTGAAGACCAAGAATGATGAAAACGTCCGTCAAATCAATGACACAAGTGCACAGAAAGCACGTCTCCTGACAGAAAATGGTATCTACAAGTTATCAGTGAATGATCTGTTGTGTGTCATTGAGAAACATAACACAAACTAATGGTATCATGGCATCTCTTACACAAGGTGAGTTCAGCCGTCAAATCGAGGAGAAAGAAGCACTTGTCTCCCAGCTGACCAGAGGCAAACAGGCCTTCACACAGCAGATTGAGGAGCTGAAGAGACAGATTGAGGAGGAGGTTAAGGTAGGAAACTGTTCAGTCAGTGTGTATTGGTATATATGTTTGAGATTAAGGAATTTTGTATATTCAATAATATTTTTTACACCAGGCCAAGAATGCTCTTGCCCATGGCCTGCAATCAGCCCGTCATGACTGTGATCTGCTGAGGGAGCAGTTTGAGGAGGAGCAGGAGGCCAAGGCTGAGCTGCAGCGTGGAATGTCCAAGGCCAACAGTGAGGTGGCACAGTGGAGATCTAAGTATGAAACTGATGCTATCCAGCGCACTGAGGAGCTTGAGGAATCCAAGTGAGTAACATTCATACAATTGAATGGCCAGTTCAGAAGTGTTTCATTTTGGCATAAGTCAGCTGACAACTGCACTGCTAACATTAAAACTTGCATTTAAATAAATGTTTCCAAAATATTTTTATTTGCTAATCCAACACCTGTTTAAGAACAAGATGAAAAATAATCCCTACCCTCAGAACATTAAGCCTGGGCAGAACACCAGTGTTACATCTGTAACACCAGTAGCTCCATTCAAATAGAGTATTCCCTCTTCCCACTGGGGCCAAATGGATTCAGCTACCTGTTGCATAATGTGTTCAGAGCTCATATTGCAAATTCTTGTTACTGAGGCCTCAGGTAATTTCCCACCGTTCACTGGGAGAAAAAAAATTGCCTTTTCCAAACAGGAAGAAGCTGGCCCAGCGCCTTCAGGAGGCTGAGGAGCAGATTGAGGCAGTGAACTCAAAGTGTGCCTCTCTTGAGAAGACCAAACAGAGGCTCCAGAGTGAGGTGGAGGACCTCATGATTGATGTGGAGAGGGCCAATGGGCTGGCTGCCAACCTGGACAAGAAGCAGAGGAACTTTGACAAGGTAGCATTGTTTACTTTATGTGGCTGAGCCATACAAACAATGAAAAAGATATTTTCATTTGTCTTTATACTGCTGTGTAACAATCTGAACTGCATTAATTGTGTTATTCAGGTGTTGGCTGAGTGGAAACAGAAGTACGAGGAGGGTCAGGCAGAGCTTGAGGGAGCACAGAAGGAGGCTCGTTCTCTCAGCACTGAGCTGTTCAAGATGAAGAACTCTTATGAGGAAGCTCTGGATCAGCTGGAGACCATGAAGCGTGAAAACAAGAACCTGCAGCGTGAGTTCTACATTATCTAACAGTTACACTGTATTCAACATGTTTTAGAATAAATTCTTTATATTCTACATTTTAAGGCTTAACGATTTACACTTGTATCTATCTGCAGAGGAGATCTCAGATCTGACTGAACAGATTGGTGAGACTGGCAAGAGCATCCATGAGCTGGAGAAGTCCAAGAAGCAGGTGGAGACAGAGAAGTCTGAAATCCAGACAGCTCTTGAAGAGGCTGAGGTACTTTTTTTTTAAAAGATCTGAAAAACATTCTAAATCAGAGACAAATATATTATTAAAGGTTTGAAGGCAGAGATGGACGTTTCGTTCTTTGATATCATCAGGGAACTCTGGAACACGAGGAGTCTAAGATCCTGCGTGTCCAGCTGGAGCTCAACCAGATTAAGGGTGAGGTGGACAGGAAGCTGGCAGAGAAAGATGAGGAGATGGAGCAGATCAAGAGGAACAGCCAGAGGGTGATTGACTCCATGCAGAGCACTCTGGATTCTGAGGTCAGGAGCAGGAATGATGCCCTGAGAGTCAAGAAGAAGATGGAAGGAGACCTGAATGAGATGGAGATTCAGCTGAGCCACGCCAATCGCCAGGCTGCTGAGTCCCAGAAGCAACTGAGAAATGTTCAGGCACAGCTGAAGGTACTGTAAGACACAGAGTTGTTGCACAGACTGTGGTCAGTGACGGAAACATGTATGTGAATATTTTCCTGATATTTTTCCACTAGGATGCGCAACTGCACCTTGATGATGCTGTCAGAGCCCAGGAGGACTTCAAGGAACAAGCTGCTATGGTGGATCGTAGGAACGGTCTCATGTTGGCTGAAATTGAGGAACTCAGAGCTGCTCTGGAACAGACAGAGAGAAGTCGCAAAGTTGCTGAACAGGAGCTGGTGGACGCCAGTGAGCGTGTTGGACTTCTGCACTCTCAGGTGAACAAACCCAGTCATTTATTCAATGATTTAAAAAGCTAATGAGATTTAAAATAACCTGAAAATCAGGCATATGATGACTCAAGTGCCTAAATCTTTTTTAGAACACAAGCCTTATGAACACCAAGAAGAAGCTTGAGGCTGACCTGATCCAGGTCCAGGGAGAAGTGGATGACACTGTTCAGGAAGCAAGGAATGCAGAGGAGAAGGCCAAGAAGGCCATCACTGATGTAAGTTTAAATTTAATTTGTTCTTACGGCAATGTATTTTTTTCACAACATTTCTAATTAACGTTTTATGCTGTATTCTCTAGGCTGCTATGATGGCTGAGGAGCTGAAGAAGGAGCAGGATACCAGTGCTCACCTGGAGAGGATGAAGAAGAACCTGGAGGTCACTGTTAAGGACCTGCAGCACCGCCTGGATGAGGCTGAGAACCTGGCCATGAAGGGTGGAAAGAAGCAGCTCCAGAAACTTGAGTCAAGGGTAAGAAAATCATGATAAGAATTTTCACAGCTGAAACATGAGTTTTGAAGAGAAGGTGGAAACTCATCTTGTTTTCTTAAGGTGCGTGAGCTGGAGGCAGAGGTGGAGGCTGAGCAGAGACGTGGAGCAGATGCTGTTAAGGGTGTCCGCAAATATGAGAGGAGAGTAAAGGAGCTCACCTATCAGGTACAGTCACTTTGATATTTAACATAGAAATCAACTTAACATAGCCTACTTCAAGTCAACATGTACATTTACTTTCTACTTTACTTTTAAATTAACTTTAACAGACTGAAGAGGACAAGAAAAACATTTCCAGGCTGCAGGATCTGGTTGATAAGTTGCAGCTCAAAGTGAAGGCCTACAAGAGGCAGGCTGAGGAGGCGGTAAGGACAAAATATACATTTTCATCACTAAAAACTTGATACTGTGGCAATATTATTTCACACAAAGTAGACTTTTGGTCTTTGTGGACATTAAAAAATGTCAATCTCTATGGTTTTTCAGGAGGAGCAGGCCAATGTCCATCTGTCCAAGTGCAGGAAGATTCAGCATGAGTTGGAGGAGGCTGAGGAGCGTGCTGACACTGCAGAGTCCCAGGTCAACAAACTGAGAGCAAAGAGCCGTGACTCTGGCAAGGTAAATATAAAATTCTGTTAGATCAAAATCGAATTAAATTTCATTTAAATTTTGTTTAAAAAATGTTCCTGACAGAAAGTTCTTGTCAGTTAAATTTGATTCAAATGAACCTGAACCTTTTTTTTTGTGTGTGTCTAGGGCAAAGAAGCAGCTGAGTAAAGAACACTACCTGATCACTATTTCCAATCATACAATATGATGTGAAATATGCTAGAAAATAAAGGTTTCCTTGTCGCACTTTAATTGTCTTTCTGCTTACCTTGTATTGTTTCTCCCAAGAGATGAGTGTCAGGCTGGGAAATTTGCTATCCAGATATTACATTTGTATAAGTACTATAATATACCACCCAGCTAATCAAGTTTGTCAACAAAAGTTCACAAATTTGAATTAAATGGTTGGCTATGGCATGAGGTATATTGATTTTCATTGTTATTGATGTCTTAACTTTCTGGGACTGACCAGATTTCCTCAACCAGATAACAAATGCTTAAGTCTACCTTCAAGTCGCTTATTTGCCTCTTTACATCATCACTTATCTGTAGAGAAAAACACTGGATGGATGCATGCATAGCTTTATCCGAGTTTTTTCTTCTTTTTTTTCTCTGAATGCCACAGGCATAAATTGAGAGAGATATTTGTATTCCAAGTCTGTATTTCGGGTAAACAATTATGTTTCTGTGGTTTTAGATAGGTAATGTAGGTTGAAGTCTTTATTTGTAGCATACCCACCCAACTGAGATACTTAAAGTCATGAGGAGTACCGACAGGCCAGGATGACTGAGTCGCTTGTCAATGGTATACAAATCAGATGGTGGCACTGACCCTGTAACAGTGTCCAGTCTAACATTACCGTTTTTATTTGCTATAATGTGATTGTGACATCAGCCCCAAATTAGTTTTTTAGGCCTGGGACAAGGCAAAGCCTACTCATCATGTGTGTCCACATTCATTTAGATTTCAACTTCTATTGCCAGGAATACTTAAGTGGTGAACATCTTGCGATGGGATCACACCAAGCCTGACAGCAATTCGCAACTTATCCTACTAGGGATCAGTACGAAACCTGGTATTAAATGGGCCCAGGGCTAAATTATCAAAGATTGTAGTATTGCTAAGCTCCAACATTATTGGTTCTTCTTTATGTAGTTTTAATGATTTGGTGTAATTTCTTATCATGTTCCTCTCTCTGTGTTAGGGTTGAGCTCCTTCACACACACACACACACACACACACACACACAAAACAAAAAAATACTTGAGTTAACGGCAACTATGCTTGTTACTAAATAAGTGCAATAAAACCTTCATTAGTAAAAAGCCAATACTTTATTACAGTAATACATGTGCTCAATAAGCATAAATATATTCTGTCTGTAAGTAAGTCTATAAGTCTGCTCTGTCCGCATTTCCTCCTCCACAACAACTTATGTTATGTTTTACACAAGCACAGTGCGTTAGCTTGGCAAATAGCTATGTGGCTATATTAACCCTGCATCATAATCATACCACCATCCCCTCCAACATGAAAACTCAATAATGACAAGTTGTATATAGATCATAGCACTTCGGTTTCACTGGGCACTGTAGCACTGCAGCAGTTTATGACTTTCATTTGTGTTTTCCTTTTCCTTCTTTTTCTGTTTTCTCTTGTCTTCATTTCAGTCCCCTCATTCAGAGCACATACATTTACTCACCCATTACATTAGGCACATATACATGCGCAGACACGTATGAGGGGCCGTACAAGACATAATTCATTCTGGCCCTCTCACACACATACATTCTCCTTTCACGTACATATATTTTCTCTCTCACACACATACATTCTCCTTACACATACATATATTTTCTCTCTCACACACATACAT
>NC_065525.1:12032650-12180799 GCF_006386435.1 Epinephelus moara
AGAGTATAGTGGAAACGGAAGGAGTATAGTGGAAACGGAAGGCAGTCCATTTATCGTCTACATACTCCAGTACAGTAGGTGGTGGTATACACCTAATGAGCAATGGTTGCAACGCGCCATAAAACCAAACAAAGAAGAAGAATTTATCGCGCTGTGATTGGCTGAGAAGGATGTTATTGACGTGGGTCTGCTGTGGTGAAACTACAATGTTCTGAAGATGGACTACAAAATGCACACGATGAGAACGTATGGGGCGTACGTTCTCATCCTGTTGTTTCATGCAGGATATATAAACGTGGACAACACGGTGAAAGATATTGTTTAATTACTAAGGTCGGAATTGAATTAAAAAAAAGGAATATAGGCTACCAGCCACAAACTGAAACGAAATTGTCACATTGAGAATGTTTGCTCACACTCACCCATCTGAATCCCAAGTAGTAAAATGAATTAATGATATCACTAAAGGCTGGCAATACAACAACGCTCAAATTAATAAATGACTGATGCAAACTGAGCATATGTTACTGTCACTCCCTCCAGGAATTAGACGACACCATTGGTTTTCAGTTACTGATGGATTATTCTCATTTCTCCGCCCTTCATCACCGTCATCAAATCCACCGTCAAACTGTTCAAATATATGACAGTTTACAGAATGACAACATATTAATATTGCTTACACGCTGTAGAAACATGACAGTAAAAATGCACAATGAACACACAGTAAATCCCAAATGAAACATACCTCGCTGGCTGCACACAACCGAGAGGGAATGAGTCCACTTGAGCAAAATATAAAAATAAAAACTTCAAAAAACGGCAATAAAAGTTACTGCTTCTTCTTTTGTCCGATAATGAAATGTTACCTTAAACTCTTAACTTTCTCCGCTCTCAAATCCTTCTTGGAGGAGATTACAACCGCAGCATCTCTGTACCTGCTCTGCACCTCATGTAAACATCATGCGCAACACCCAAAAGCATCCCCTGCGCAACACAATACACAACCAGTACCTCTGCGGTCCTGATACAAACCAAAATCGAAATTCAGGAAAATAAATCATTTAAATAATATATGTAAACAAAACATATCAAATAATGACATAAATAATATTTATGGCAGTTAAACTCCCACCAAATCACAGTTATGGTGATTTCACTTCACAATTTCACTTTCACTTCACAAAGTTCAGCTTCACACAATAAATTTGCTCTGAAAGGAGCAACCATGACACTTATTCTGCTTCAAGCAGTAGAACAGTCTTTTGTACAGGCCTATCAAGATAGACTGGTTTAGTGGTGCGTCTTCCATGGTTGTCTAAGGTCGAGTCACTCATTAACAGTTTCACCTTTCTGACTCTACCATCAGTACTAGTATACACTTCTGTTACTCTTGCCAATCTCCATTGATTTCGCAGAGAACAGTCTTCACAAAGGATGACAATGTCGTTCACCTTCGTGTTTCTCTAATCCTTTTGCCATATTAAGAAGGTATTCCTTCTTCCACCTCGACCAGAATTCGTTTGCCAGGAACTGCACCTGGCACCATCTCTTGCGCATGTACAGAGCCTGACTCACAAATTGTCCAGGAGGGGGCGATATGATGCTGGACTTCATCATAAGGATGTGGTTGGGAGTCAGGGGTTCCAGACTTGTCGGATCATTCAAGTGCTCTGTAGTCAAAGGTCTGCTATTTATAATAGCCATTACTTCATACAGAAAGGTTCTGAGTGAGGCACTATCAAGTCTTTTGGCAGACTGATCAAGGATTGCTGTAAGAACACTTCTGATCGTCCTTATTTGTCTTTCCCATACTCCTCCCATGTGGCTTGATGATGTGTTCATTATGAACTCACATCCATGTTCTTTCATCTGTTCATGATCCAAATCCTTCATTGTGTTCAAAAACTCTCCTTTTGCAACTACAAAGTTGGTGCCTCGATCACATCTCAACTGTCTTACATTTCCACGTATAGCAATGAATGCACGCAGTGCATTGATGAAAGCGTCAGTAGAAAGATCATCAAGCATTTCAATATGTATGGCTCTTGAGCACATACAAGTAAAAAGAAGACCATACTTCTTCAGTTCCTTTATTGCGTCCTTAACATAGAACGGTCCGAAGCAATCAATGCCACAGTATGTAAAAGGCGGTGTCATTTCCATTCTATCTTCTGGCAAATCTGCCATCTTTGGATCTTGTGTGCTCCCTCTGTACTTTCTGCACGTCGTGCACCTGAAGATGTGTGAGGCCACTGCACTGCTGCATCCAATGATCCATATTCCTTTGGATCGCAATTCATTCACAGTTATTCCTCTTCCTTGATGATGCACCTTCTCATGGTGGTGCTTGATCAGTAAAGAGGACACATGACTTGCCTTTGGTAAGATGGCAGGATGCTTGACATGTGGGTGAAGACTAGATCTCGTCAATCGTCCTCCAACCCTGAGCACACCATACTCATCTACGAATGGACTTAGTTTGTGTAGCTTGTTTGCTTTGTCTTTGGGTTTTACTTCTTTGGATTGTGTTATATCTTTGATTTCACTGCTGAATGCTTCTGTTTGGACCTGTTTTATTATGAAAAGCTCTGCTTCCTGTCTTTCCTCAACAGTTGTGGTTTCATTTGTTTTAGGCTTGAGACCCCTGATTTGCTTGGCATGGTGCTTGAGACAAGCGATGGCTTTGATAGCCCTTCTCCAGTCAGAAAACTTTGCCAGGCGGTCTAGCAA
The DNA here is from genome assembly GCF_006386435.1 of Epinephelus moara. Taxonomy (NCBI): domain Eukaryota; kingdom Metazoa; phylum Chordata; class Actinopteri; order Perciformes; family Serranidae; genus Epinephelus; species Epinephelus moara. The sequence continues at coordinate 12,035,384 of NC_065525.1, forward strand.
CGTCCTGTCTTCCTTTGCTCTGGTGTTAAGCACCTGGGCCTTTCGAAGTTCTGGATCATTGTCAATGACCTCTCCCACCATCGCATGTCCTATGGGCAGCTCCTTTTCCCATAGAAAGTCTAGGCCAGTAAACCAATTTGAAGCCACAAGCTGATCTGCCGTCAGGCCCCTCAAAGCATGATCCGCAGGATTGTCTTTGGACTTAACAAATTGCCACTGCTTGGGATCCGTGGTGGACTTGATCCTTTCGATTCTGTTCGCCACAAACACATGAAACCGTTTGGCATCATTGTTTATATATCCAAGTACGACCTTGGAGTCTGTCCAGAAATATTCTTGAAGGCCATCTATCTCTAGCTCATTTCTGAGCATAACACTTGTTCTTGCTGCTACCACAGCTGCAGATAACTCAAGCAGTGGAACTGTGGTTACCTTGGTGGGGGCGACACGTGCTTTCCCCATGACAAGTGAGCAATGGACATCTCCGTTGTTGTTGACTGCCCTGAGGTAAGTACACTCCCCATAACCTGTGACGCTAGCGTCTGAAAAGTCATGAAGCTCATACTGCTTGACATCCGTGAAGTTCTCTGGAATGTAGCACCTTCTGATCTTTACTTTAGACAGGTTTTGAAGATCTTGCAGCCACAATTCCCACCGTGTCCTGAGCTCTTCTGGGAGTGGCTCGTCCCAACCAACCTTGTCTCTACACATCTGTTGCAAGATCTGCTTGCCCTGGAGGATGAAGGGTGCTACGAACCCCAATGGGTCGTACATGGAAGCTACCATGGATAGCACTCCTCTTCTGGTCAGTGGGTGTTCCTTAACAGTGACCCTGAACTGGAAATCGTCAGAAGACACACACCACTGAACCCCAAGAGCTCTTTCCATGAGCGGCTCTCCTAAGGCCATATCCAGGTCCTTGACACTGTCTGCACACTCTTCTTTTGGTATTGATTGTAATACCCTTTCGCTGTTGGAAATGAACTTATGCAGTCTTAGCTTGCCTGTGCTGCAGAGCTCTCGAGCATCCTTGACGAGCTGGATTGCCTCAGCATCAGACGTTACACTCACAAGTCCATCATCAACATAAAAATTATTTTGGATGAATGTGACAGTGTCTTGGTTGAAGCGATCCTGACCTTCGGTGGCTAGATGTTTAAGTGCAAAATTGGCACAGCCAGGTGAGGAGGCTGCCCCAAACAAATGGATTCTCATCCGAAAAATTAATGGCGGAGAGGTTAGGTCACCATTCTCTCACCATAAGAACCTCAGGTAGTCTTGGTCTTCAGGTCTTACGTGAAACTGATGAAACATACGTTCCACGTCGCACATGACAGCAACTGGGCCCTTGCGGAATCTACAGAGAACTCCGACCAAGGTGTTTGTGAGCTCTGGCCCAGTAAGAAGGTGGTCATTTAATGATGTGTCTTCGAACCTTGCTGAACAATCGAAGACAACACGTATCTTCCCAGGCTTTTGAGGGTGGTATACCCCGTGATGGGGAATATACCAGACTGGGTGATTATTGAGTTCCTCATCTGGGACCCTCTCTGCATCGCCACGAGCGATGATGTCTTCCATGAAGTTCACATAGTTTGTGTAGTACTTCGGGTCTCTCTTGAATTTGCGTTCTAAGCCCTTTAGACGTTGAACAGCATGTGACTTATTATTAGGCAGATTTGGTCTGTCTTGTTTAAAAGGTAAGGGCATCTCATAATGACCATCTTGGTTGTGTTTGATACCATCTTTCAACTTGGTTAAGAAGTGGAGAGTGTTGCTTTAAGTTATTTAATGCGATAACACAGGGATTTAGTCCATGGTGCTGTTCGTATCTTGTGCAGTGTTTTTTTCTCAAGGTGTGTGTAGATTTATCTTAAGTCATTTGCAGTGCTGTGTTGTAGGGTGGTAGGGTGGCTGCCTGTGGCCATAGTAATTAACCTCTGAGGGGGCTTCCTGTTCAAGGTGTGTTTTGGTGAGTTGTAATGAATTTGTAACTTCAACTAATGTTCTATGTTTTCTGTTCTATACTTGCTTGTGTGGTGAATATTGTCTTGCCTCTGACACTAGATCAGACTGGATTAACAAAAGTGGTGGCAGCTTTATGCTGCTTTTCAAACAAAATATATCTTGAACGACTAAAGTTCATGACAATAATTAAAATAATAGCTTTAAAATGGTCAAAATAAACAACATAATACTAACTTTAGGTCAATTGTCCCTCATATCGAGACAGTGTTTCGCACTTTGATTGTCTCTAGTTTTCAAAAGTCAAACCACAGGGACAGATGCTTTTCCATTTAAGCTCATTCTTTACTCAGTCAGATGGAGTCAGTATTGTACTGAGCAAAGTGGCGCACCACAAACTAAACAAAAAAAAGAGGATATCCCACGAGTGTGTGTGTATGTGCGCACATACACACGGAAGAGGCGGGTTATTAACCGCAAAACAAGCCAGTGCCACATATTCAGAAACATGAATGATGTATTGAGCTCAGATTAAACCATCAGGTGATAATACTGAACTGTGTCGCTGTGAAGTGAGCAGGTTATATGTTGTTGGTAAAAACGCATACTCGAAGTGTCTGTGGTGCACAACATTTACCACTCTGTGTCCTGTGTTTTGATAATAATAATAATAATAATAATAAAAATAAACTTTATTTATATAGCACCTTTCATATAGGGATGTGTAGCTCAAAGTGCTTTACAACAAAATAAAAACAGACAAACACAATTTTATTTAGCATCCATTATGCAGCTGTTGATTAAAAAGTTAATAATGAAAATGCAGAGAGATACTTATTGGGTAGTTCATCTAACATTACAATAGCTAGGCTACCATCATTATCACACTCTCACAGCCTATAGAACAAATGTAGCTGATTCCTATGTCAGTTACCTAGAAGTAACAATATCGCTATCCAGCATAGTTTTATAATCTGTTTAGTACAGGGACCACTTTTTTTTTTCTTTAAATACTATAAAACAGACATGTTACCCTTACCAAAGTGACTTTCCGATCAGACCACCTCACAGCATTGGTAACATGTCCCACATTGTCCCACACAAACATACTTCAGTCAGGATCACTTTAGTCAGAGAAAACTTATCCATTGGCAGTATGGCTCTGTTCTAGGGCCTCTCTGTTTTCCTCGGGCCTACACAGAAAGCCTAAGGTGGAGAGAGCACACCTCCCTGCCCTTGCATGCCTACATGGAAAGTCTAAGGCAGAGAGAGCAAACCTTCCTGCACCTGCATCAAAAGCCAAAGTCAGGGAAAGCAGCGGCAAAGACCCCTGTGGGAACAGAACAGAGTAGCATCAATGGCAAACAGAAATGACGTTGATAAGTCAGACACAACATGAAAATGAGGAGTTGGATGGAGGCAGGTTGCAAAGGGGCTTGCAGAGGAAGCAGCAACAGTAGGCAGGCCAGAGCAGTTTCAATAGGGCGCCCTGAATGACATTCACCAATTGGTTGCATAGAAAGGAATCATGTGATCTATCAGCTGACTTCGTTATTTTTATGCACATTTATCTTGTGATTTATTTCCTTTTGTGCTTGTATGAACACTCATACACTACCCATATATATAGAGACAGTGTGGAACTGTTGCAGCCTGCTATTCCTCAGCATCATCAGAGGTCTGAAATTATATAATGGTATTGTCCTTGCTCAACTGAAAAATCATTTGCCCCACAATGGCCTACAGTTAATTAACACAAACCAAATATCATCTTTTTATTTCTGCATATAAGCTACACGTCCAGCTCTCTCCATTTCTTATGGATGTCATCATAAAACATTGCATTGAAATAAGTTGTCTATAACTGCTTTTAATCAACACCAAAGTTTCAGTTAGGTTACAATCATGCAATCATGGAATAAGTATCTATTCAATTTAAAATTTAAACACATTGGCTCTATCTTATAATGAGAATGTATTGTTTGATATGTTTACTTTTTATAAACCAAATGATAAATTTGTTAATAAAAATGATCTACATTGCGAAATTAGGAAACTAAAAAACAGTTATCTACAGTAAAAGTCATCATCATTTTTAGTTTCGGCCTTAATTGAACCCTGACTCAGTTACTGGCTACTTACAGATTGAAAGGTAACTTAGATGAGTTCAGCAGTACAGTACTTTTCTGCTTTTACAAACAATTTAAACTGTTAAACCAGCAGATGGTGGCAAAGGTCTGTCATAAAATCAATGCAGGAAATCACTGTGGTGCACCCAGTGGAGTATCATAAGCCAAAAACACCTTTCAATGCTAGGGCATCGATTCAGCGCAGAAGTATAAATTCCCTGCTAGACTTAACACCTGAAATTGAGTGTTATGTGTTTAACAGCGTAAGTGTGAGCAGGGTGTTCCTGAATGAGAAGGCTTTGCTACCAAAGACATTTTAAAATTGCTCACTAAATTATGTTAAATTTTTTTCCACAGTGTGCTGCATGTAAGATCAAAAAGAAAGTAATTTCTTTTTAAGATATTTAATACATTTTTGATTCTCTTACATAAAAGCCCGTAGATAACATTAATTTACAGTGACCTGCTGAATTTACTGAACATTCAGAGTTGCAATATTAACATTTAATAAATGCATAATTAACTGAGATTTTAAAACAAGCACAAAAGAACAGCACATATTAAAGATGAATGTAACAGTAACACAAACAACACAGCTGCACTGAATGAGAGCAGTCATCAGAAACAAGGAGTGCAAATGTCAGATCTTTAGAGCTCTTTCAGTATGGTGAGATTTGGAGCTAAAAGGAGATACATGAGATGTCAGTGAACATGTAGACTGAGTAACCTAAGGTTCCAGCTGGGCAGTCACTCCATCATTGTGATTGGAACAGAAAGATCTGTCTCCCACTGAGGTGTCAGGAGAGAGAGGAGTCCATATTTCAGTCTGTAGCTCAGCAGGTGCAGGTCCCTAAACAGCGTGATAGAAAAGCACCACGGCTTTCAGTTACATAGATGCAAGTATGGACATCCAAGAAGTGCAGATGAGTATTTATGAGATGTAAGTCAGATCAGTAGGCCATGCCACTTTGCTATTGGCTGGCGGACTGAGCGCATCATTAACCTCCAGTGCTCGTCTTCTGAGCTCCTCTCCTTTCCCACAGTCAACTGTCCAATCAGATGTTTGGTTGATTTCCTGGTTGTGTGAGTCTCATACACATAAACCAATATTTTGCACTGCTCCAGGGGAAACTCTGGCAGGGAGAACATGAGGACCTCATTGAAGACAGTCATCAGGCAGCGGGCCACCGCAGAGGTTTTTTGGTACCTCAACTTGCACTGGTTACACTGCACACTGATCCTGGCATACAGGGCTGTGCAAAAAAAGAGGGCAATTCGGGATCTGTATGTTATACAACTGTATGTGTACTACAATATGTTTGTTGGTTTGTTTTTATTAAGGTTTGTTATTTACCTGCATCTGAGCGTATTTCAGTGAGGGCCGTTCTGACCTTTAGCAGTCCAACCTCAAGCCTCTGAGAAGTGGGAAGAAACTTTAAAGACAGAAGCACCTCTCCTACAAGATCCTGTACAGAAGGTGGGAGGACAAACACTTAATATTTAACTCTTCAAAGATTGGATGGAAGAAATGTTTTCCAAAATAACTCACAAAACAATTTTTATCTGTGGGGACTTCAATATTGATCTGCTGAATCCAAACAGACACAAATTAACAGTTGAATTCATCAATACAATATACAGTATGAACTTGTATCCAAAAATCACCAGACCCAGCAGAATAACTTCCCACGGCGCCACTCTAATCGACAATATCTTCACAAATGACATCTTCAATAACACAATAAGCGGACTATTAATCAGCAACATCAGTGAACACAATAAGCGGACTATTAATCAGCAACATCAGTGACAATCTACCAGTATTTACAGTTCATGACAACAGCTACAAGTCCAAACATCCTGACAGAAAAAACGAATATAGAAGAGTGAGAACAAAAGATTCAATAAATGCATTTAAAAATGACTTAATGACACAGAACTGGGATGTAGTATACAATAACGACAACATAAATGGTGCATATGATGAATTCATGAGAATATTCAAAATATTATATAATAAAAACTGTCCTATAAAATTGTTTAACGATAAACCAAAACAAGATCACCCTTGGATCACAAAGGGATTAAAAAATGCTTGCAAAAAGAAAAACACATTTTATAGAGAATTTATAAAACAGAGACCCAAAGAGGCAGAAAAAAATATATAAAAAATATAAAAACAAGCTAACAACTATTATAAGAACATCTAAGAAAGAATACTATCATAAAATATTAGATGATAATAAAGACAATGTTAAAGGTATGTGGAAAATTCTAAATAGCATTATAAAAAATGGTTCAAGACAGGAGGGTTACCCGAAATATTTTATGATAGACAATACTGAGAAATATGACATGAACTAGGTGGTTAATTGTTTTAATAAATTCTTTGTTAATGTTGGGTCTGATGTGGCTAAAAGTATCCCTGATTGAGGAACATCAGACGAACTGAGTGGTGGTCTTATAGAAAGAAATCTTAGCTCCATGTTCCTTACAGCAGTAGAGGAAAGAGAGATTGTTGAAACTGTCTTAAAATGCAAAAACAAAAAATCAACCGACTGTGACGATACTGACATGACTATTGTGAAAAATGTAATTGAGGGAATTTCGAAACCACTAACGTAAATCTGTAATTTATCATTTCAAACTGGTACATTTCCAAATACAATGAAAATAGCCAAGGTAATTCCATTGCATTAGTCTGGGAACAAACGCATCTTCACAAACTACAGACCTGTCTCATTACTCCCAAAATTCTCCAAAATATTAGAAAAACTGTTCAATAACCGGCTGGATAAATTCTTGGACAAACACAAATTACTCAATGAAAGTCAATACGGATTCAGATCAAACAGATCAACATCACTGGCATTAATAGAGTCAATAGAGGAAATCACTAATTCATTGGCCCAAAAACTGTATACAATTGGAATATTCATAGATATATAAAAAGCTTTTGACACAATAAACCACGACATCTTACTCATGAAATTAGAGCGGTATGGTATCAGGGGAAGGGTATTGGACTGAATGAGGAGTTATCTGACTGACAGGAGACAGTTTGTGAAGTTGGGTGATTTGTATTCAACATGTTTGGGCATTCCTTGTGGCGTCCCCCAGGGGTCAGTGCTGGGCCCCAAATTATTCATTCTGTATATTAATGATTTATGCAAGGTGTCAAATATGTTAAAACTGGTTTCATTTGCAAATGATACCAATATTTTTTTGTTCTGGCAGTGATCTACAACTCCTAATACATGACATTAACACTGAATTGATGAAATTAAAACTGTGGTTTGATATAAATAAATTAGCATTAAATTTGGGTAAAACAAAAATAATCCTGTTTGGGAATTGCAGAAATGATATTGCAGATTCAACTGGATGGGGTGAACATTGACAGAGTTACTGAAATCAAATTCCTAGGGGTGACAATAGATGACCAAATCAACTGGAAACCACATATCAAACTTATACAATCCAAAATATCAAGAAGCATAGCAGTATTAAATAAAGCAAAACAGGTCCTGGATCATAAATCACTCCGCATTCTCTACTGTTCAATAGTTCTTCCATATATAAGTTACTGTGCAGCGGTTTGGGGCAGTAATTACATCAGTTCAATACATCCACTAATCATTCTGCAAAAGAAAGCAATAAGGATCATTCATAAGGCAGGTTACAAAGATCACACAAACTCATTATTCTTACAATCAAAGTTACTAAAACTCAAAGACATCATAGAACTGCAAACAACAAAAATAATATTCAAAGCCAAAAACAATCTACTACCAGGAAATATTCAGAAATTATTCACTGTAAGGGAAGGGGGTTATAATTTAAGGAGTAGATTTAATTTCAAAATTCAGAGGGTGCGCACTACTAGAAGAAGTTTTAGTATATCTGTGTGTGATGTCAAATGTCAAAATCAAACTTTTTCACAAGATACAGGGATGAGGGTTATTGATTGTCACCTTGTGTGTATATGTATATATGTACATACAGTATGTATGTGTATACATATGTGTGTGTGTATGTATATATGCATATATATACATACACACACATATATACACATATATACACACACATATATACATATATATATATATATATACATATATATATAAATAAGAAAAGAGTAATGTTAAAGGAAGAGGGAGATGTACTTCTTCCCACCCCTTTTCAGACATGTAAGTGAAATTATTGTGCTGTTTTCTTTTCTAAAATTGTCTTGATTGTCCATTTTTGTATTATTATTTCTGTTTTACTTGTTCATATATACGTTATATATCATTTGCATGTTCGGAATTAAAATCACTACTACTAACATACAACCCCGTTCTGAACTGACATATGTTTGGAAAATCAAGAGTAGAGGGAATAAAAGCTTTCTGTTATTATTATTATTATTATTACCATTTGGTGTTGCTGTTGATTTGTTTTAAGTTTCATAATCATGTTTATTCACTCTACACCAATGTTTTTAAATAAGGGTATGGGTACCCCTAGAGGTACTCTGGAGTACTGCAGGGGGTAAAAGGTTTTTTTGTTTTGTTTTGTATAGTTTTTTTTTGTTTGTTTGTTTTTTTGTTTTTTTAATACTCACTAAAAAAAAGTAGCAGTTATGTTTAATTCCTAAAAAAATGATACTATAATAAATTCAATAATACCATTTTTAAATCTATGACTTGATAAACCACATTTTATATTCATGTTTCTGTTTTCAATGCAAGACTTAATTGCTGCATCAGCTGCTGCAACTAATGCAATCACATTTATGTTTGTTCGCTGTGTGTTTCTACATGAATATTTTGCACTGGTCAGGGGGTATTGACTGGAAAAAATTATTGAAGAAAGTTTGAGAACCACTGCTTGAGATGACTCATTAATGTATGTAAGAATGCCATTCTTTAATTCACCTTAACTGAAGTATTGAAAAAAAATCCCCATTTATTTGCATATGTGTGTGTTTGTATACATCCGTGATACTAAATTTACGGCCCGCAGGCCAGATGTGGCCTCAGATAGGTGGCCGGTGGCCCGCCAACCATTTTCTAATTCACAAAAGAAATAAGGCAGAGGCTATTCGCATCCAGGTGTCCATATCAAACAATGCTATTACACCCGGGTGTATATTCCTGGGCTTCCTAGCAAGGTCGAAATATGACGTTAACATGAACAGGTCTATTCAGCTAAAGTTTTTACATACTGTGCATTCAGCAGCTTCAAAAACTGATAATACCAAGTCAACAAAGTCTAAAAATAATAAGACAACACTAACTCAAACAATACCTGATCCCCAGTCCTGTGCTACACCTGTTCACCCACCATGTCTTACTCCCTCCATGAACTGTGTTGCTTTGCAGCTGCAGTCTGACTATTCCCACCCAGTTGCAAAAAGACACTCCATAAAAAGAAAGTGATTCACACTGGAACTCTCTTTTTTGTACTTTGAATGTAAATACAGCCCTCAACAAAGATCCAGGCTAATTATTTCTATATCATTATTATCATTAATGTTTATGTATGTAATGGCCCCTTACCCCGGCAAAGGCATGGTATACATTATGTCTTACTATACCTTCTGGGGCATCTTCAGATCTTCTTGTAGCTCCAGAGGGTAGGAGATGTTGAGCTGTCTTAGAGGAACCCTTACCTCTCCTAACACTGTGTGTCTGGAGAATTTATCAAAGTCCCTCACCTGAGATGAACACAGACACAAGACAGATGGACAGTTTACTTACAGAATTGCACATAAAAAGCATCCCTTATCCTCTGCTCAGATCTGATTTCTTCAACTGATAAAATAAATTACTGTCATCAACAGATACTGGGAGTGAGAGATGGGTCTGTGTGCTACAGGACCTCCATCCGGAGACTGATGTGATGAAGCTCTTTATCCTCTTGCAGAATACAGCTGAACTGGTCTCCAAATAAAGGGTCACAGCTGCCTTTCACAACGCGAGTCCGCCACTCCCTCATCACTGTCCACAAGACAGGTACAGTCCCTTCGCCCTAAGAGGGTCACAGCAGTAATTGATCACACTTTTATACAGTGCAGAGAAACTGCTCCAATGCTTTAAATGAGAGCCTGAAGGACAGTGTTGACATATTTTTTACAAAGTGGGACTAAAAAGCATAAAAGAAGAAAAGACAAGCTCTTCTTCTTCTTCCTCTGTGCCTGACACTTAATTTAATGATGCCCTTTGTTGAGTGATATATTGTATGTGGTAACTAACAAAGACAAAATTACCTCCTCATCGGTACTGTCCCCCATCTCCAATGAACTTGAACTTGCCCACATGAGTCTTAGCTTAACAAATGGCTGGAAGCTGTGCATCTGGCTGTCCTCCAGAAGCCCCTCCACCTGCAAGACGGTGACCACCAGCTGGGACTGCAGCTGGTCATAATAGATGGAAAAACGTAGCGATCCATCGACCTGGTAAAAGAGTGTTTGTTAGGAAAGACACCAAGTACATAATGCTGTAAAAAATAAATAAATAAATAAAAAAATAGTCCACACATCTAAACAAATTCAGAGCAGGTGCCAACAGCCAGACAATGGAAAACTAAAATCAATCTGTCGGTCTGCCAGTCATTCTTCACTTTTGTCCAGACTGAAATATCTCAACCACTATTTGATGGATAAGCATCAGATTTTGAACAGACATCCACGGTCCCCAGAGGGTTAATCCTAATGTCTTCGGTGATGCACTAAAGTATGGGCTGGGTTACAAGCAGGGGTATGAATGGAGACAAGCCAGTAGGTGATTGGTTGAGTAGCATGATTTCTTTGCATGCAATTTGTCTGTGAGTTTCTGAGCCGCTGACCATGCTACAAATGCTGCACCGATTAAAGCAGAAACACTTTGTTGAAATTTATTAAATCTCAATCATTCATGAATTAAAGGTCTAGGTCAGGACCCGGGGTATGGACAGGGATGGCAGGTTAACAAGGGGGACATATGTTGGTCATTTTACCAAAAAGGGGGATGGCATCCCCTCTCATCCCCCCTCAAACTGTGTTGGATTACATGATTGTGGAGTCATAAAATCTTGCCTTGACTTGGCTGGCAGACATGACAGACTACACATTGGTCCATGACTAGTCATCTTTCGCATGATAGTATCGAAATATTCTTGTCCTGCTTTTATTATTATTACTACCATTATTATTATTTCAGTCAATGTGTCTGTTGATGTCCCAGCTGAACTGTTAATGTAGTAGTGTATAAAGTGCCAGCAGATGGCAGGAACTATAATTGAAGTACCGCATGAAAACTATGCAAGTTACTGAATCGTCCATAAGAAGTTCCCGCAAATGTTTGACAATAAAAGCCTTTTTAAAAATGAAGGGATTCTCTCAACCGAAACTCGTACAGAAAGTGTTGCATTTTAAATTAAGGCATTATGCATTCAAATTTTACAAGGCAAACTGAAGCGGATTTAAAGTTACAATGTGTAATTTACGTGGTTGTTTATTAGCAAATATCAACTATTGCTTTCATAAATATATATTTACTAAAGTGTAACGCAATTCACATACAAATGGAAGCTTTCTCGTAGGCTTAGAATGATTTCTCTATATATACACAGGCAGGGGGCGGTAAGCTGGAGGCTGCCTTCTTGTGTTGCCATATTTGAATACAGTGGCCGAAAGAGATACACGCGCTTCGCCTTTCGCGTTTACCTAGAACTTGCTGTCACTGGAGACAGAGAAGTTGAAGCTCAATCCGGGGCGCTTCTGCGTGAACCTGCTTTGTACTTTTATGATTCTGTCACACGTTAAATGGAGGACCACACACATGTTTTGCCCCGTAAGAGGGAAACCACGCCACCAACTAAAAGAAAAAGATCAGATAAGCGAGGACGAGACAAAACGCGAGTGAATATCAGCGTTGCTCATTCCAGGTGGAAAGAACTCCTGTGGAAGAACACTCTGGAAACGCATATATTATAATCGTACCAACCTATATTTGCCGCACTGTGCTGTGACTATCACATAAAACGTGTTATTTTAGCATTACTGTGCTAATGTTTGCTCGTGTTACCAAAACAATTAGAGATAAAACACTCCTAACATAACGTTATATCTCACAGATAACCTATATGTCACTGGTAAGCTGTAACATATTGTAGTCTGTAGCTGTAGCTGTGGCCGTGCTGCCTGCTCTCTCCGGTTTTACGCCAGGCTCGGCTCCTTTCAAAGACTCCTTGCGAAGCACTCCTCCGGGTTTTTTTTGGACCTAATTGTATTGCGGAGTTTTGCACAGCGGCGACCGGATCTTTGCTCTCAAACCACAAAAAGATGTGATGGTACAACAGTCTCCTTCAGTACATTATTTTATGCTTTCTTTTGATTTTCACATTGGCTAGTCATCCTGTTTAATTTGTCTTCTGATTAAATCGGAACCGTTGAAACAAGTTGTAGGAAGCCTCTGCAAGTAATTGGTTGGTGGCAGACACTCTGTGCTGCAATAAAATGGTTAATCAGCAGTGCCGTGCACTGTAGAGCCGATGCGCTGCTGGTTCTGCCGGCCTGAATAGAATATAATGTCTATAGCCTTACTGTTGTGTACAGCATTTATAGACTGAGCTGAGTAGTGATGCGCGGGTCAACCCGTAACCCGCAGGACCCGCAAATGGACCTGCGAGTTGGGCAGCAGTGATCGTCTGTTAAATCGGTCTGTAAATGATATTTTGACATTATTGGCTATTATTGTCATGGCATCCGAAGGTACTGATGCTCTGAGCAGGTGACAGTCCGCGGTCGTTTTCAAAACACACGTGTGTCGCGCACTCCAAAAGAAACTTGTTGAAACTTTAAACAATAATTTATTGTACAAAACGGGGGAAACAAACGTTGACAAAAACGGTTCCATAATTCATATTGGCTAGTCATCCTGTTTAATTTGTCTTCTGATTAAATCGGAACCGTTGAAACAAGTTGTAGGAAGCCTCTGCAAGTAATTGGTTGGTGGCAGACACTCTGTGCTGCAATAAAATGGTTAATCAGCAGTGCCGTGCACTGTAGAGCCGATGCGCTGCTGGTTCTGCCGGCCTGAATAGAATATAATGTCTACTGTTGTGTACAGCATTTATAGACTGAGCTGAGTAGTGATGCGCGGGTCGACCCGTAACCCGCGGGACCCGCAAATGGACCTGCGGGTCGGGCAGCAGTGATCGTCTGTTAAATCGGTCTGTAAATGATATTTTGACATTATTGGCTATTACTGTCATGGCATCCGAAGGTACTGATGCGTTGAGCAGGTGACAGTCCGCGGTCGTTTTCAAAACACACTTGTGTCACGCACTCCAAAAGAAACTTGTTGAAACTTTAAACAATAATTTATTGTACAAAACGGGGGAAACAAACGTTGACAAAAACGGTTCCATAATTCATATTAAATTCAAAAGATAACGAAAAAACAGCTACAAGTTAGAGGGAATAGTGATAAAGTGGTAAAACTTGGCAATGATCCACAGCCTCAGACGGATGCACTCAAGCCTGCCGTGTGCACAAGCTCCGTTGGTAGGCGATACTATATTTTCACATTTTTAACAATGCAATTTAAAAGTTTTGATTTTTATTGATAACCTACATTTACCAACAACAAAAAGACTACATTTAGCACTAAAAAATATGTAAAAAATAAATAAATAAATAATAATAATAAAAAACGAATATATATAATAATATATATTCGAAACGAATATTCGAATATCCGAATATTTGGGTACAGCCCTACATTATAATAGAACATTTACTGCAGGGTCGCTACAATATCGTAACATGGTTTAGATTCCTAAATAAATATTCACCTCATTGCTAGATAGGCCTACTCCTGAAAAACTTGAAAAACTCGTGGATGTTGCCATCTCTGTCTGCGCAAGGCTTTCTGTCCTACGAGGCCACCGTCACTTACCCAATGGGAGGGGTGAGTGAGTGAGCGCGAGTGAACCCTGCAATCTAGAATTTGACCGCTGATGTCACTGTTACTCACCATTTTTACACACTGAGGCTTTAAAGTTAAAAAATGAAAAATACAGAGGGAAAGAGAAGTAAAGGCCTGTCTAAAAATAAAGGCCCATTTCCATGTAGTCTTTTTCAAATAAAGCTGGTACCCTCTGCAGTTGTGCTAAGTAAAGGCCCAGTCACTATTTGTACAAATTTTTACATCTGTACATTTGTGTCTCCATTATGAAGAATTACATTTTTTTGCTAGCTTGATGCTAATGGCAGTACTGACCAGGTTGATTAAGTGCCTCTGCTATTTCATGCCATAATTTTTCCTTTTTTACATTTTAACATCCGATCTACTTTTGCCTAAATGAGTGATAGGATGTTCAATATTTGACATTTCTCCAGTACGAAGCTAGGGCTGACCTGCCTGCAGCCCGTGAGCGCACGCGTTATTAAATAATATAGGGCACTCAGACAGCGTCAAACAACGTCAAAATACATCCACTAAAAGTGCATTTTTTTCACACAGATAGGCTCGGATTGTTAGTATAATTATCCGACAACGTAACGGAAAGGAGAAATGAACGTCTGTGTTTACCTTTAGCTAGAGTCGGACATGTTCCTCTGCCTGTTGCTGCTCCCTCTCTCTCCTCGTCCGCTCTTCAATTTCAATGAGCTCTGCGTCCATGTACTCTGGTTCAAATAAATACAGGCAGTCATCAAATTCAAATGGCTCATCCAGATCCAGTTTGTCAAAATCCGGTAAAAATTCGGACATGTTTGTTGTGGCAAGTCAAAACACTCACTCAGAGAGTGAAAGTCTGGCTCTAGATCTCACGTCTTGCGAGATTTGAGTTGTTGCAGGAAGTTACCGCTGGAGTGACCTTACAAACCCGAGGAGTTACTCTGTTTGGAGTAGTCATGGCTGAATTTTTACCCGATTTTGACCAACTGGATCTGGATGAGCCATTTGAATTTGATGACCGCCCGTATTTATTTGAACATGTTGTACACGGACGTACAGAGCTCATTGAAACTGAAGAGCGGACGAGGAGAGAGAGGGAGGAGCAAGAGGCAGAGGAACATGTCCGAATCCAGCTAAAGGTTAACACAGACATTTCTCCTTTCCGTTATGTTGTCGAATAATTATACTAACAATCCGAGCCTATCTGTGTGAAAAAAATGCACTTTTAGTAGACGTATTTTGACGTTGTTTGACGCTGTCTAAGTGCCCTATTATTTAATATAGCACAAGCTCACGGGCAGCAAGCAGATCAGCCCGAGCTTTGTACTGGAGAAATGTCAAATATTGAACATCCTATCACTCATTTAGACAAAAGTAGATCGGAAAATAGGGCCCAGGTTGAAAAAAACATTAGTTCCCCTTTAAGGTCCATACAAGATAGACTTTGGTGATCCCTACATTTCCTCTAGCATCATCATTATTTAAATTTCAAATTTTTAATTTGTCTAACACTTTGGTTTATGACCAAATACTAATACAGCTACTAATACAAAACCAATGACATTTTCCCTTCAGCCTCAGGCATATTTTTTGTTTGTGCTTATTAGTAAATGTTAGCACACTAACAATCTAAACTACAGTGGCAAACCTGGTAAATATTACTACCTAAACATCAGAATGTTAGTACTGTCAATGTGAGCATGTTAGCATGCTAATATTAAAAATAGAGAATGTGAAGGTACATCACGCTTTGTGAGACAGTGGCACCATCTTGTTAGGTACGTGCTCAATTATCTCTGTGAAAGAAGGTAGTGCATCAAGGTCTGTAATCCATCTTTGGGCTACCAAGTCATATGGATTTATGTTGTTTATTGTGAGCACCACCATCCGAGCCATCTAGTTACATTATATTCAAGAGAAGGCAGATGTCACTGCGGCTGATATCTCCAGCACTCAGCAACTCACACCAAAACAATCTAGGTTGATAAATAGCGCTACAAGTCAGAGGAATAATATGTATTTTCTGATTTTGGTGTTAACTGTCCCTTTAAATAAGCCTCCCTTACAGCACTATGAATTTAGGTCTCACACATTTCCATGGCCACCTAAGATGCACAAAGGTCATTTAATGTATGAGACCTAGGGCTGGGCAATACATCCATATTGATATTGTGATGTGAGAGTCAATATCGTCTGAGAATTTGGGCATTGTAATATTTTAAGTGAATATTTTGTGAAAGCAGCAAGAGTCAGCCCAACAATATTGTCGCAATATCAACATCAAGGTATGTAGTCAGAAATATCATGATATTTGATTTTTTTTCCATATCCCCCAGCCCTAATGAGACCTATTCCATACTCATTAAGTTAAGTACAGTTGCAAGGGAGCTTTGAGTTGTTTTTGAAGACAGGATGTGCAATAGCCATTAGCTGAAGACAATAAAAATGAAAAATAGTTGATTGATTGTTACATGACAGCAGCATTACAGAATAATGAACTACCTTTTTAATGCTGGCCTGCTCCCCAATGTCTGCGTCTGCCTGGCTGGATCCTGAGGAGGGAGCAGAGGCCTGAGACAGACAGTGACTCAGCCTGCGGACCTCTGTACCGACATCCTCCACCTGGGGATCATGCAGACATACGGGCCATTTCTATCCATGGTGCTTTTATTAACAACTACAGTACAGCACCTCCAGCTTTTATTTGACTTGTGACAAGTTCCAGCTCTTCTTTGTTTAAACAAGTTCACCATAATCTTTATGTACATAGACAATGTTGCCTATTTGGAGCATCTCCACAGACTAATGGGTCTGGACACAATAACAGGGACATTAAACATAATATAATGTAATCTTTTACAATCAACATAAAATTAAGAACTATAAACTAATGAAATATTTGAGGAATTTTAATGTCATTACCACTGCATCAAAGAGGTGTTCACCGTAATTTATAAGGCTGTAGATTATGGTTGTATTATATTGAAAAGTCCTCTTATTATTTTTGTCCACCCTTAATGTAGCCCTAAACCTCAACCTGATGGCAGTGTTGTCCTTGTCCCAGTATATATCCAACTTTGTTGTGCTCCTAAGTTCAACATTAACCCTGTCCAAACACTGTACAAACTACAAATTGTTTTTACAGTCAGCAGGGCCTTTACTAACACATGTCAGATCAGGTGATGGAAGGAAACAGTAAGCTATCTAAATAAAATGTGAGTTCTCAAGCACAGCTCACATGAAGCAGAGCATAAGGTCAACACAGACACCGCACCTAACCGGACTCCTCTCGCAGGTATAATAATCTAGCTGCTAAACATGTCCATGTCAGGATAGAAATCTACACTAAAGATTTCCTTTAGACTTGACAGGCTGAGTGACTTTTTTCATTTATATGAACCAATCACATCAAAATTCCTTAGTTTATGGTGTTTAAAGTCTTGTTGTGCTTATTCCAGACTTATAATTCTCTAAGTCTTGAACTGACAGATCACACCCTGAGTATAGCTGCATTTTCCAAGAAAAGTTCCTTGATTTTGTGTTCCTACAGAACCTCTCTTTCATGCTTAATACAGGTTTTTGTTTGTTAAATTGTCCATAATTCTTAACCAAAGCAATTCTACACCACCACCTCTCATTATCAAATTGCTGTCAAAACATTCAGACAAACCAATCACATTTCACATTCGCAACTCAAGCCAGTCATGCATGGAAAAAGAGGTACCTGCAGATAATATATTTGATTTCCCATGCATTCAACATGGCTGAATGTTACAATGACAAGTTTTAAAGCTACAATTGATTGCGCTGGCTTGAAACTGAATGTGACAGTTAACTTAATCCTAGGTTTACATATATCAGTTTTCATAAAGAGATTCACCTCACTGAGAAGCACATCCAGGAACATTAAGGGCCTCCCCGGAGTATCAACTGCAGCAGCTTTTTCAAAGATTTCAAACAGTGGCTCTGCTTAAGTTTTTATAAACATAGCCACACAGAAGCTCAAACATCTATAGATTTATTAAGAAATCTGATCATAGCTAAAGGTGCCTCTCTGGAACTCTGGGTAACCTGATACAATAGCATGGCCACATACTATATGACATAATCATGATCATAAGAAAGGAGGTTTAAACAAAATAGTTTGTTCTTTCCACACCTCTGAAATCCATTTTTATATCTTACCCTAGTATTTGGAGCTCCTGAGTAGTTTCCTGCTGTCCTTGACTTTTCATCTGTGTACAGCAGATCATTGTTCACTATAATAAAAATCAGATAAGAGGTGGGATTTGGTAATAACCTTCTTGGTCAGACATCCAGCATCAGCAACATGTGCTGTGGTGTTTAGTATTGTAATCTAATCTACTCACAGGTATCTTCCCAGGTGTACGTGGTGTGTTTCTGTGTGCAGCATCTGAAGGTCTGCCATGCCAAGATACCCAGCGCCAGCAGGAGAAGAGTGACTGAGATGCCCAGGATGCAGTACTTGACTGTGTCTGAGAGCAGCATACTTAATTCTCCAGCAGCTGACAGCAGCCCCGCTGAGGCTGGATAGTCTATCAGCATAACCATGACCCTCCAGCTCCATGTGGCCTATACATACCTCTGCAACCCAAAAAGAAAGATCATGTTAGGGGACTTAAATGTAGATTGTAGAACTTTGAGTGCACGCATGGACCTGTTGGAAGCCATATTGGAGGTTCAGCCAATGGACAGCACCACTATCAATGATGACAGAATTCGCACTGGCTAGCAGTTACATATTGGCATTAAAGCTGCACACTACAACTTCTCATACAGACAAATCTGGGAAGTACCAGAAGTAAACAAGTTGCCATTACTGCGGTGGCATTTCCCTACAATATGCACAAAATTGAATGCAAGAAGTCCTGGGAAATGTATAATGTTTCACATTTACATTTACTTTTTTGTAACGTTACTTTTGACATCGGGAAGAACCTGTGCAGTTCTCAGCTACTCCAACAAGAGTGTTAAATTTCAATTTTAAGAAAAAAATGACTGTGAAAGAAGTAACATCAGCTAAGCTAACACTACTTAGCTAACGTGTTACTGGGCTAGTGTTATCGTCTTGGAGCTGCAATGGTCCCACAGAATAAATTTACTTAATCACCTAACGTTAACTGTGGTGTATGTGAAATATAATGTTAGTTGATTGGGCAGCCTAATGACCACAAAGTACACATCATTTGGTCGGCATCACAAACAGAGCAAGTTCAATATTGTCCAGTGTTTTGGTTTATCGAGTGAGAGTTAACCAACTGGTGAATAATGCAAATGCACTGTGGTTGCTCATATTGATGATAGCTGTTGAAAAAATGAACAGAACATGTAGATATCCTCGTAAAAACCTTCCATTTTGCTTGATCAATTATAAGTATACTCATTTCATTATCCAGTACGTGAGTTTCTACAGGAAACCATGGGCGCTTTCAGCCGAGGGTCACCTGTCAACACAGTCATTAAACCGAATAAATGGCAGCTCTATGCTTGACAGGAGTGATTCTTTTTTTAACCATGGAAAACCAAATTTGGAAGACAACAATAATGTGCTGCCACCAGAGTAATGGTGGCAGTGCAAGATGGCGGAACACAAAGCGTTCGTCAGATTCATGTATACCCCTGACTCAGGACAGTCAGAAAAAAAGTCATGCAGGGCATTTGTGTGACTGATTCTCTTCAATACCCAAGTAATCATGAAAGAACACATGTGGATCATGCTCATGTTTACCAACCAGCTTACCTGGACAGATTTCATGCTAAAAGGACAAACGAGGAGAAGACTCAGTGAGTTGTGGTGCACCTGCTTTCTCTGAACAAACTGATGTTCAGCAGAACATGTATGAAATTTGTGAAGAAAAGACGGTAAAGGAGTTACTACTGAAAATGGATTGGTCATTTTATGCGTATGCGTTTTACATTTTTCTGATGTAAAGACTTGCTGCCTTTTTGTTTTTATATCACTGAAAATTGAATACCTTTGGGTTTGTACTGTTGTTCGAAAACTATTCAAAAATGTCAACTTTGGCTTTGCAAAAGTGTGATGGATATTTTTGACTATATCCTGACTTGTTTTAATAGATTAAATTCAATGATTAATTAAAAACAGTGAATAGATTAACTGTTAGTTGCAGCCCTAATAGGAGTTGAGACTTTTGTTGTTGTTGTTCATTTAGGACCTATGTGAACTCGCAGTTCCCAGGAAATATGAGTGGTGATACTGATAGACAGAAGAAAGAATAAAAGATATTTGAAGAAACTGTTTGGACAAAGATATCGTGGCACACTAGCAAAGTGGATCAAGATCACAGGATTTCCAAAGTCTTAAATACTAGCTTAGCATGAGTTAAAAAAAAAAGGAACATATCACAGTAAGAAAAGCACAGATGCAGATATTAAAATGGAATAAGTGAATTCAATTTAGCTGCTCCATTTTCAGGGTCCTGGTATTGATCGTGATCAAACTGTCACAAGTTACTGGGACACTTGAATATAACAGAGCCATCTTTAATGTAAAACCAAACAGCACCAGATCATTCCTGGATTGACCAGTCAGCAGATAAACTTCAAGAAATGTTAATTCTTCCTTTGGCAAAAAAACAACAACAAAAAAAAACATATCTATGGGCCATTTTCAGTTGCACAAACATCTTACATTTTTTATATCATAAAAGCTACAAGATTGAGTTGGTATCATAAGATGACCTGTATCCCCAACTGTGCACAATTTGCACAGATGATCAGGTCAAAATGTCCTTGTGCCTGCTAAATTCTGGAACATACTTTAATAGCCTGATTATTCGAGGTAAAGAAAACTGGTGCAACTGTGGTGTAGTCAGAAAGACATGATTAGCTCCTATCAGAAGCTGTTTAGTCAAATTGCACTTGTCCTGCTCACACTGCATGCAAAACAAGATGAACGTTGCAAGGAAAAACCTACAAAAGCTGCTAGTAGTATTTGTATTTAAACAAAGAAAGTACTTCAAGCTACCATACATGTTGCACAAATGAGCTCAGAACCTTATTTTGTTGTTGTTTTTGAAAGACTGATAAGTATTAAACACAAAAGTTAGCCCTTCTGTTGCAGTTTGGCACTTCAACTAAACACAATCACATGCAGGACACTTACCTGTAGTAAGTAATAAAAATTGAATAAAAATTCAGCTCATCTTTTCCCTCGGGGATGCAAGTATCTTCTTGTGTTATAAATCCATGCAGAGCTCTTCAAATTTCACAGGAACAAAATAACTTCTTAGCTGGAGAAATTTAAAGCAGCACCTTATCATCTAACTGTTCCTTCTGGTTTTGTCTCTCTGGTCACACTCCCTCTCTCCTCTTACTCTCCACACACACACACGCCCAGCACATGACTTCCTGTACACCTTACTGGGCAAACTGGTTGGATTGGATTTAAATGACATTTCAGGGAGCCTAACATGACCTGATCTTCAGCTCTCCTTTTAAATATCCCCCTGCAGGCCTGCTTACCAAATGTTGAATGCCTAAGCTTTTTATGTTTTTCTCTGCATATCATGGTCAACATTCCTATAGCACTTGAAAGTAATACTTTAATACATTAAGTTTAGATCATAAGCTGTTTGGAAGTTTGATACATTCAATATGTTGCATGTTCAGCATCAGCTCTGCTTTATCATCCAGCTGTACCCAAAACAGCTGAAGCTGCAGGTGCTGTAAATGGACAATGATAAGACACGCTCAGCTCTGTTACAGTTGTAACAGCTGAAGTGGCAGCAAGACAGCATCATCATTGTAAATGGCATTTACCTTATAGCCTTTCATTGTAGTTATTATCTTGTGGACTTGTCACCTAGTATTTTGCAGGACTGCCTGCTGAAAGACAGACACACAATAGAAAACAGGAAATTTACCTTAAAATAGACCTTTAACAATGAGAACATGTCAAGTCACCCTGCTGGAAGGTAAAGTTGTTTTACGTTACATAACTCAAGCTTGTCCTTCCAGGAATGAGGAAGAAAAACATTTTGACCAAACTTCCTGGTTTTCTTAAATCCTTCAAGGATGAATATCTTCCAGCTTGGTTTCATAGAAACACTTAAATGTTATTTCTTTTTTTTTTTCCCCTTCTTTTTTTTTTTTACATTTGTGAAATGGACACGACATCTTAATGCATTATGTGGTGGTGGGCATGAAAGCACGAAAGCAATGTCAATGCAAAGTCAATGAGGATCTTTTGCTGTTGTGGACACACAAATTAAGTATTGAGAGAGAAAGTCCGCGGGCAGGTCAAACAAACATGGACTGTCAACCACAAGACTGCTGTTCTTGTCTCATGTGAAACCAAAGTAAACACAGTTACATGACTTTACATTATTACACCAAGTATTTTACGTAGATATGTAACTAAGTACATAAGTTTACATCATTTACGTCCCGTACATAGTTATTTTAACCAAATCCAAAAACTTTCCTAACCTTAACCAAGTTTTTTTTGTTCCCTGAACATATAGTAACCAAGTGCTTTATTCCCCCTAAACTTAAGCAAATGGTGACCATTACACAATGAAACTGTAACTGTTCATATTAATCTTTGTATTGGCATTGTTTTTGTGTTGCCAGCATGTAATTATAACACATTTTGTGCCAACCATAACATAATGCGTTGTTAATAGGTTGTGTTCATTTCACAAATTGCATGTTGCAGCATTTTCTGATAATTATACAGTTCATGACAAAAGCAACTACACAGCTGGAAATGCATTATCTCACAGGGTTCGATGATAACGGATGCCATTGGCAACCATTTTGGAAATTTGTGCCCAATTCTTGGCCTTTAGTCACCATCAGTGGCAACCTCTTTTTAACAAATAAAAATAGGGACATCAAAACATGCACCCCCAAATGAATATATTTGTAATATTTGTTGCATTATGGATATTTAAATAATGCTGTTAAAGTCAGAATTGGAACTGGGTGATGCTGCACGTGCATTGGTGTGTCATTGGTGTGCACACAGCATCTGTTTCAGAGACAGTGACGAAGCAAATTGACCAGGGGGACAAAATTTCAACTAACCCATCAACATCACAAACAAATGTGTAAACTTATTCAACTGACAAATAAGCAGATGAACTGGAACAAAAAATGAAAAGGAAACCTGTCAAGTTTTGCAGTGACCTTTTTGCTTCTTTTTCAACGCTTCTGAGAAGTACAAAGAAAAACATCTGCACTACTGGTATTTTCTATACAAGAAATTGAGGGTGCACTCGTTAACTGGTAACACTTCAGATTTCAAGCCCGACCACCACATTTAAAAGTTAGTGTTGAGCCCTATCTCATTAAAGACCTCTACTAGGAGACACACTTGTGGAAATTCAAACTTTTATTACTGTTTCACGGCAACTGTGCCAAAGTTAATGCTCTAAACAATAAACATGTCAAAATAGCATTTTTAACACATTTTTGTATTACAGACCTTTTCAAACACACACACCCTCACTCCCGTTAAAACTTTAACAAAGTCTTGTTTGATTGTCTTCGGCACTCGGCCTGCGGCCTCGTGCCTATGACCGAATCACAGCCGTGACGATATAGGAATATAACATCACTCCCTCTCGTGTGATATTGCTTAAATGACACACACCACACAATCTACAATACTTATGAATAATCAAGTAATCTCTATAAGGAAGCAAATACTGTCGTTCTTTATACAGTGAAGTTGTCTTAAGGTGAAATACACACCATTTCTATTAAAAGGTAGAGCCTGACTAAGATTTAACACTGTGCACTCTGAGTCATTGATATGTTTCTTTGCATAGTTGAAGCTGCTCATAAACTGAATCAATAGCCATTATGATCCATTAGTAGTGCTTATAATCAGGGTTACCATGGCAACACCTCTCCTGTAAAGTTCAGAAATGACCCATGATCCTTTTCAGTCAGTCCACCAATCACAGACAAGACGGAAGAAATGCTCTCCTCTGGACTCAGTGGAGCCTGAAAAGAAACGAATTAGCACAAAAAATGATATCCAGACACTTCTTGGAAATGTTAATACAATTATCCCTAAAAACATCCCCCATGGCACTCAAATACAATATAAATATAAAAACTGTAAGGCCCAATTCCAATCCGATCCCTTACAGACTCACTGACTTAGAGGCGCATTCATGTGAAGTGCGTGAGTGTGTGAGGGCTGTCCCATTGTCAAATCGTCAAGTCAGAGAGTCAGTGACTGAGCCCTTTATGCCCCCTTACCGTACTCAGCATCGATGTGGACTTACGGTAAGGAAATTACCCACAGTTCATAGCGTTGTGACGTCAAATACAGGGGTTGCCCTCGGAACACCGGAAGTGTTATAAAAAAAAACGAAAACACGGTCGGCAGATATGCAAACGGTAACGTTATGGAAGGAGAGCGAAAAAACAGATAGATAAACAAAGAAACATTACATTAACAAGGATTTAAGATGGTACATAAACACATATGAAGTCATATCTATCTATCTATCTATCTATCTATCTATCTATCTATCTATAGATATATATAGATATATATTCTTAGATATATATTCTTTGTGTGTGGAATATATGCTGACAATAACCGATAAATGATCACGCCCAGAGGCGCCAGTGTCAACAATATTTTGTAGAGAGGGGGATAAGTGCTGTCCCATTCCTATTTGTAGCATCCGGAGCCCTTTCAGACTCTCACACTCAATCACTTACAGCTGACGTCAGTTAAGTCAGTGAGGGTTCAGGGCTTGAGTCTTTAGGGGCCGGATTGGAATTGGGCCTAAGAGCTCATATATTTTAGTCAAATACACAAACATTTTTTTCACACTAATGTAAATTTCAAAAGGGCTCAAGAATATGAAAAGATATTTACTCAGATCTGTCAGCACTAAAACTCAGCTCCACCTTTTTGTTCTCAGTTTGTCTGTGCTGAACTTCCCTTGCTGTCTGCTGTCACCTGTCGCTATCTTGCTATTGTCAGTCTGCCTTCATGTACCTGCATGCATGTCTTTTATTGTATGTTTGCCAGGCCCTTACCTCAGACCCCCCCATGTCAGTGCGGACCCAGCCAGGGTGTATAGCCATACACAGAATCCCATCAGGCTCCAGGTCAACAGCCATACAGCGACTCACCATGTTTAGGGCACTCTGAAAAGGCAGGAACAAGTTACTATTCAACACAACACAAACCTCAACCCACTACAGTACAGTTTTGCACAGCACTGCAGCAGGGGATCTGTGGAGGGATGTTAAAAGGTGGAGTTGACATTTCTCATTTATCCTAGAATCTATTGTTGCTATATGTTTAATCAGAAGAGCGCTTATGACTTTCTTTCATTTACCAGAACAGAATTGCAATACCCAATCATGTAGCAGCACCATTTCTGCAGCCATATCTAAGCTAGTTAACTTACCTTACATGCCTTGACAGTCTTGTATGAATTGGTATCAAGCAAATATATTCGGCCGTGGTAACAATACCTTGGACGTCCTGTAGGGGTACCATTTGAAGTTCTTGGCCCGTTCCCCCCAGTTGAGCTCCACAGAGCCCAACGAAGAGGTCATGTTAATGACTGCTGCCCTCTGGATGCCCATGCTCCCTGTGCCACCCACTCCTCCTCTAGACGCAGCTTGCTTCAACAGAGGCAGGAAGGCCTTGCAGGGACACAAAAAAAAAATAAACCACATACATCACAGCTGAAGCTGAAATCAACTTACTGTACAGGGCTTTCATGAGATGGAGCAGAGGAGGAGGATGTAACCAATGTTTCGTCAGAACTTCTTGAATCTGAATATCAATTATCATAGTTAGTGATAGGTTAGAGAAAGGATTCAGTATTTATTTCATGATAATAATGCAGTTGTCACTGCAAATAATATCTAATATTCATAACAAAACTACATCTGAATGCAACATGTTACATATGTACAACACAGAGCCCACTACTTAAGACACACATGTAAGAAACTATTTCAGTATCAAATCTTGCATTTTGGGCAAACTCAGGAGCATTTCCAGTCAGATTATAACATATTCTCACTGTACAGTCTGTGAGTAGGAATAACAATAGAGCCCTCTGGTGGTAGCATGTCCAGCTTACAGAGAAATTGTTTAAAACTATTCATTTATTTTTCTAAAAAGAACTATATAGATACACACTG
Organism: Epinephelus moara; assembly: GCF_006386435.1. NCBI lineage: Eukaryota > Metazoa > Chordata > Actinopteri > Perciformes > Serranidae > Epinephelus > Epinephelus moara. The sequence goes on from NC_065525.1 coordinate 12,061,587, forward strand.
TATTGTGTTTCTTGTCCAAACCCTTTATATCAGTGAAGGTAAACTGAATAAAAGAAACAACTGTCAAGCCCTCTGAGGCAAATTTTGATTTGTGTCATTGGGCTTTATAAATAAAATTGAACTGAACTGAACTATAACGTGATACAGTTCTATAGCAACCCAAACTACATCCTCCAAAATAATCAAACAATTTAATCAACACCTCTCTTAAACAGTTTAAACCAGGATTATGTTTTGAACACCAAATTCTAATCAGTCCATTCTTGAGTCCAAGCGGATTTTTGGGCCAAAGTTGAGGAAACTCCCTTAAGGCCTTCTTTGGATATTGCGTTCAGGACAATGAGACTGATGCAAGGTCAAAGTGATCTTGACCTTTGACCTTCAAAATCTAATCATTCCTCATTGAGTCCAAGTGCATTTTTGTGAAATCTGAGGAAATTCCCTTAAGGAGTTCTTGAGATATCATGTTCACAAGGATTAGATGGATGCAAGGTCACAGTGACCTTGACCTTTGACCGCCAACATCATATCAGTTCAAGTCAATAAGACAGACAAGGTCACAGTGACTTTGACCCATGACTACAAAATTGAATCAGCTCATCATTACATCTAAATGGATGTTTGTGCAAAATGTGAAGAAATTCCCTCAAGGCATTCTTGAGATATCACGTTCACAAGAATAGGATGGACAGACAGATGGACAGACGGACATACAACTGTATGAATGGGCAGAGGGACAACCCGACAACCCACATATTCATTAAAAAGGGAAGTAAAAACTGAAACATCACACTGACATAAGTATTCAGATCCTTTGCTTTGATATGTATCTCAGGTACATTCTACTTCTCTTGATCCTCTTTCAGATGTTTCTTCCTTGAATAGAGTCCACCTGTGGTTAATTCAATTGATTGGACATGATTTGGAATGGCACACACCTGGCTATATAAGTTCTTACAACTGACAATGCATATCAAAGCAAAAAACTGGCAATGCAGTCAAAGGAACTGCCGGACAGCTACATAAAATCTGCTGCATTGACGGTTCCCAGAAGCACAGAGGCCTCTATAATTCCTAAATGGAAGAAGTTTGGAAAAACCAGGACTCTTCGTAGAGAAACTGAGCAATCAGAGGAGGAGGGCCCTGGTAAGAGAGGTGACAATGATAACTCTGACTGAGCTAAAGAGATCCTGTGTGGAGATGAGAGAAACTTCCAGGACAAAGATCACTGCAACAATCCACTGATCTAAGCTTTATGGCAGAGTTGCCAGATGGAAGTCTCTACTCAGTGCAAGATACCAGAAAGCCCTCTTGGAGTTTGCAAAAAAAAAAAGCATCTGAAAGGCTCCCAGACTGTGAAAAACAAGATTCTCTGGTCTGATAAAACCAATATTGAACTGTTTGGCCACAATTCCAAGCATCATGTCTGGAGGAAACCAAACACCACTCATCACCTGCCCAATACAATCTCAACAATGAAGCCTGGTGGTTGCAGCATCGTGCTGTTACGATACAGCTTAATAGATTCTAGTCTGAATCTGTGCCACCTCTCCCATCTGAATGGGCAGTGAGGAAGATCCACAATGTTTATTAATAAAGCCAAAGATAATTGCTGTTCTGTTACAAAATGCAGCAAAACCTCAAATGTGAGAGGCTAGAAACATCAATGATTTGGCTCAAATGTTTTTCTGCTAATCATCTAATTTAACAATCAACTAATTCTTTCACCTTAAAATGGGAGTAAAGCATGTTTCAAAGTTATCAGCCCACTGAGAGTGGAGTGCAGTGCATTGCAGACATCCCCCTACCGTTAGACATTTAAGCAGCAGCGTGGCCTTGTAGTCACAGAGACTGTCCTTCAGTTGGAGCAAATTGTGTGTCAGCACGCATATGCCCTGCTGACATGTTCTCGATCAGCGCCTGAATTTTTACCAGCGCAGCGTGCTGCTCTGAAGTCCGCCCTGTACTCTGGGGCCAACTGAAACCAGACTTTCAATTAATATTTATGAAATACAGTCTGCCCTGGGCGAGGGGGCTTTTGTTACTTCTGTCCATCAAGGTCATCCTTTTGTTTTAGTTTGCAGTGTTCGGGAAATGAAAAACTCACAGGTCCTGCTCCTGGTGTCTAAAGAAAAAAGAGGTGTAGCTTCACTTCTTTTCTTTTTTATTTCACCATCTGGGGAGGTGAGAGCTGAAGACGTTCCAAACAAAACATTTCTTGTCACTAGCCGATCAGCAACATCCAAGTCGACAGGAAGCACAAAATGTATACAGAAAAAATAATAGCGTAGTACACATTACCTTGGTAATCATTAGAGGAGCCACAGCATTAGTGTGAAAGTTTTCTATCATCTTCTCAGCAGTAACGGTATGAAAGTCGGCCACCACGTTGATCCCTGCATTGTTGATCAGGCAGTTCAGACCGTCTTCTTGTACCAGCTGGCCCACCTCTTCCACAGACTTCTTTATACTGTCCTGGTTCACTACGTCTAGAAGAGACACATCAACACTGCAAATTACAAAAAAGAGCCAATCAAAATGGAAGAAATAAAATGCAAGCTGAACATAAATTAATAAATAAATCAATGTTTTGACCATAACGTCATATCGTCAGTGTGTATAGGATATATGCTTTTTCAAGGGCATCACTTTGTGTTGAAAGTGCTGGGAACATAAGGGCTCAGATGAAAAAACATGTTTTTAAATGGTCTTTATGCAATTTAGGCAACTTAATGGAGGGGATGGATAGGAGGTCAGAATAGGTAATTACAGTGGGAGGGGGAAAACAGCGCATCAAGAGGGCATAGCCTAGGCTTCTTCTGAGGGTTTTGCTTCAGCATTGGGTGGGGGGACACATATTAGATAGGATGTTTGGGGGTCCTCTCCCAGGAAATTCTGAGCATCAAAAACCTCATTTCCTGTGTTCTGGTTTACTTTTTTGCACCAATTTATGAGGGAAATGTCTTTGTTTACGTAAAGTAAAAACACAAAACTCTGCAGACAGTTTACATTTAAAAATCAAAACTGAAATGGAATATAATTCCGTGAGGCTCAGAAATTCTGAATTGCTTTGAAATACTGATTCTCCTGTAGATCAACTTTTCTCATTTAATGATATCCCTGCTTACTCAACTACGCATGAATAACTCTTCAGGGGGAGTAACCTCTTTAAATACGTATGTGGCACCTATTCATGTGAATGCACATCAATTTATTTTCATAAATTCAGAAACCCCTGGACTCTTGTAGCTCATGTGTGTTGTCATGTTCACAGACAGAATGGAAAAGGCTATGTTTTTTTGTTTTGTTTTGTTTGTTTGGGTTTTTTTTAATCTTATGTTACTGCTCTTGGACAGTGCACATTTGTATCTTCAGTGCTTGCATTGCGTTGTATTTTTTTTCTCCTTGCTCAAAATAAGCCTTTTTCAACAAGTTTTCAGAACATTTTTAAGCAAATTATGCTATTAAACGGTGATGGGGGCAAAACTGGCCATCTCAAAAAGTGATGGAGGTATGTTCCCAGTGTCACCAGAGTAAATGATAATAATAATAATTATAATAATATAAACTTTATTTTAATAGAGCTTTTCTAAACCAGAGTTACAAAGTGCTTTACTGTACAATACCATACAATATGAGAAAACAAAGATGTAAAATGTTTAGTTTCTCTGTGGTTATGTATCTAAATTATCCCATAAGTAATTACATTGAGGCATTAATTTAAAATGATTTATTCACATCTAAACTATACAGGCACTGGTGTTGTAAAGTGAGGGCTGTGTGCTTGTTAGTTTTGCACACATAACCTATTCTAGTACTTTTCACATATTGTTTGTTTACACACCCACAACCATTGTTTACCTCTGTCTTACCCAAAGTGATGACGTGGATGTTGGGATGTTTCTCTGCCAGTTCCTGAAGCTTCTGTAAGTCAAAACCACATCACATCATTGTTCATTCGCAGATAGGCCTATTCAGTGGGGAAACAATGATGGGCTCTGTGTCGTTTGACTGTATTTCTCCAACTGTTAGTAGTAATGTATGTACCTACACCCTTTTTCTTCAGTCAATTCAGCGTCGAGCAGAAATAATTGCTCTACAACAAGGACACTCAAAGCACTACAGGTGGTGTGGTTACAGGATTGCTGTAATCTACGAGTGGACTTTAATACGTCCCGGTGCATCTCTTCGGGAAAACGTGGAGGCGGTGTTTGCATAGCAAGTGAGCTTCACAAGCACCACTGCTGCATACGTCAACTGTCTGTGCTCATCACAATATCCGCGCGTTCATATAACAAATTCAACATAATAACACCATATAGCCTAATATAAATTAAAAAAACGAAAGGGTCACTCTGCGTACAGCTCACAGTGTGCGTCGCCATGTTGATGTGACGTCAGGTTTGTTTATGCCGGTGTTCTGTCAAATAGAGCGAACTCAGACTTGGCGGATGTCGCCCGGGTTTTAGACTTGAAATTGAATGGCCGTTACAGTTTCCGCGTCCCATGCCGTTTTTTTCCAATTTCAAAATACACTGAAATGCTACTGTCTGTAGGTGCTAATGTTGACCTGCGAGCGCGTGGAGTCTCTGGTCGTCGCTATAATCTTGCCGGGTGAGAAACTTCCGCTCGCCAGGCTGTCGACTATCTGCAGCCCGAGACCTCGGCTGGCTCCCGTAACCAGCACAGAGCCGCAGTTTTTAAAATTCATGACGCCACTCATTGCTAATGTCCCCTGTAACAAATGCTGGACTCAGCAGCCTGGTGGCTGAGCTCTCTGTCCTGATGGATATCGCTCGTGACAGGGCTTTGTTAAATCTGCAGTGTCGCGTGCTTCCTCCGGTAGATGGGGAGATTGTTCCACTTGATCAAACCAAGCCAGAGCTTTTACACGAGGGAGATAGCTCAGTGGAGTACAGATTCGACGACAGAGGCAAGAAACATTTGGAAAGTTTTAGCAGAGTTATTAAACCGTCACACAGAGAAGTCAGTGGGAATTCGCTTTTTCCAATGGATGGAAGATTCTGGTGAGGTCAGTGGGAAGTTAAAACATTGTTTTGTTAGGGATCAAAATAAGAGGTCATTATTGTCTTTATTCCAATATGGTCTGGACAGATATTGCATTACTCATTTTTAAGTTTTGTTTAGCACAAAAGAAGGTTTGGTCTTGGTTCTTGATTGAAATAGGCTACGGGTTCATTTCTTACAGATAATGATCTCAAAAAGTCTAGGGTTTGGTCCATTTCACATTCATAAATTCTCTTTTTTTAAAACTCCCTCAATACAATGACTTCTAAAAATAAAAAGCATTGAAAACATCTCTCATATTGACAAAAATAATAAATACATTAGATACATGAACCCCTGCATTTTACATTGTTGTGTTTATCTTTTCTTGCTCTACTTGTGTATTTTATATTTTACTTTATTTTCCATCTTCTTTCATTCAGATTAGGCTATAATGATTACATTTTATAATTTGACAGTCCCGTTAAATAACATTGATGTTGCATTGTCACAATGTAACAAAAAAAAACACATGATAAATAAATCAGTATATTTTTTAAAATGGGGGAAAAAAACAGCAGAACAAATGCTCAGTATTTTTGGAGAAACAGGGAGTCAGGGATGTCCTGGGTGTGTCTTGTTCAACAACTCAGTTCATGTATGTATGTAATTATGTATAGAATTTTTTGGATGTTGCCGCCATCTTTTGAGGATTGCACTGTGTTATCTGTGTCAGCTGCAGTGGTCAAGCAACACTATTTGGACAAACTAAAGATAAACAACATAGATCCATATGACTTGTCAGCCCAAGGCTGGAATACAGATCCTGGTGCACTACCTTCACTCACATACCCAGACATTGTACCTCATGAGATGGTACCTCATCCCACACTGCATGTACCTTCAAATTCTCTGTAATAAGACTTATTGGTTAGAACAACTGCAGACTGTATGGTTAGAACCTGTGTTGTTGGTTAGAGTGATGTACAAGTCCCATTTAAAAGAGATAATTATATATTGGTCTTAAATTGGATCATGAATTGTTGACTAACAACAAATATCTTTGTTTAGGTTTTGTTAATTTAGGTTAGATTCATCAGGTGATATGCAATTAACAATGGAAATCAAGGTGCAGGGTGAGGAAAACCTCCCATGAGTAGCTACTACAATATTCACATACTTAGTGTAACACAGTGATTCCCAAGTGGTGGGTTGCAGTCCAAAAGTGGGTCGCAGGCCCATTCTGAATGACTGACTCGCAAACGTGTCAAGTTTTTAAGAAAATTAAAATAAATAAAGAATTAAAAAAAAAAAACACTTTTTTTTTTTTAAGTACAGTAAATTTTCAGCACAAAGCTTTTAGTTTGAAATGCTATTTTCTGCTGTAGAGTGAGTGACTAATGGACAGCTACTTGACAGAGACAGCAAACTAGCTCAAAGACATGGCCAAACACAAGTATGACACTGAAATGTATTAAGCTGTGGTACCTTGAACTAATGACTAAGGAGAAATCCGGACTCCATGGCTGGACCATTTGGGAACCACTGGTTTAAGGTATAGCTGTCTTATAACTTAAAAAAATGCATATTTTTCTTAATAATATAAATGGGGCAATTTAATTAACAAAAATCTAAATTTTATAACAGCTTGGCATAATGATATTTATCAAGGTCATACCAAATTACCACATCAAACTTTTTTTTTTTAAATGGTGAGTTTTATGAGGCGTTATCTACATCCACAAAATATAATAATCAGCCATTATGGCAGTGACATACAGCAGCTACTGTAACACTGCACTAACTTACCTGTTAGTATACCTTCAGTTTCATAGGTGATAAATGTTGTCTTTAACATGTGACAGTGCTTATTGAAATAGTAAAATAAATGGCTGTTATCTTCATATGGTTTGCATGAGGTCTTTGCTTCCATTGTTTTTTTCTATATTAGGTTTCTTGACAAAATTAAAAAGGATACTTTCCAAGAATTAAATTTTGACCACATTAGATGAGCTAGATTTTCCGGATTCATTTATTATTTATGATTAAACAGTCTGGCTTTCATGAATGCTAATCTTGTAAATGAGAGAGGCATCCGCTGTTTCCTTGTGCATTCAGTTAGTTTTAAATATTGAAGCTAAGATGGAGGTGCAGAGATAAGGGTGACAACACAGCTGACAGAGCTTATGCAGTCACAGCACACAGATGGTTTCTCTGGCAGCCTCTTAAGTCCAGATTTTCTTAAAGCTTCTGGTGTTTGGGAGCAGCAGATACCCCTGGTCTGCTTCAGGTCAGTTAATTTGGAATTTGGCTTCAATGCCTCCATTTACAGACACATTACTTTGGCATGGAGCACACATTGCAAATGATGGGTTGGTCGTGGTACAATGTGTGGTGCAGAGCAGTGCTCCTGAAGCTGGAGGGTGTTAACTGGCTCTCCTAAGCGTATACAACAGCGAGGTATTGTCTCCACAGAGGAATCCGCAATCAGTTAATGGCTCAGATTACAGTTGGTCTGTCCAGTAAGCAGTGCAGAGGGACAGCACGGAGTGTGATGTTTCCATTTTGCCACTACTGCTGCTACTTTAGACATTTGTCTACACAACAAAATCACTTATGTCTGTAATATACAGTCCACATCCACCAGAGTTAATTTAACACTGGTATTACTTTAAACAGTTGCCCCAGAGCTATAGTGACTCTATGACTGACCAAACAATACACTGAATAAAGTTAGTGAACTCCAAATTTTGAAACATGAAAAACCAGGGACCACTATCAGATTTTCTCAGCTGAAGATATTTTTGAGCTGTGTTACAGTTACTGTTCTAACTTCATTGTACAGTGAAGGGACCCTAAATGATGTCTATTTCAGTTTAAGTTACTGCAGGGAGCGTTGCCAAATGACTTTTTGATAATATAAGTTTTTATTTATTCATTTATTTATTTTCAAATATTATAATGTGTGATAAAATACACATTAACATGAATGTAAAAACGATGAAGTTTTACCATTAGAGTTTGGATTATTGCAGAAAAAAACTCTTATAGCAAACAAATGTTTATTATACTTAAGCATTTTTCTTCAGCCACAAAATCTTCACAAATGAATACCACTTGAATGATTTTTGAAGAGTAAATGAAATTGCCATAAGTTAGAAGCTATGTTAGGCTATAAACAAACTACACTACAGTCACATGACTTAACTCTGCCACTGCATAAAGGATGTAAAACTGTGTTCTGCATGATGACGTTCTGCAGTCTCATTTAGCCACTTGTTAGCAAGACACACAAAAGCTTCAAAATTCATAAATAGGACATTTACAGACATATTTTATGTTGCAGAACAAAACACGGAAGTCTCTTAAGGTTATATTAACAACAGACCTTATTTCAGGCATCTAACCAGAAGTGCTAAAATGCTAACTCATTTTCGTGTTTTAGGACTCATTCCTGCTCCACTTTATTAGCAGAGATAAATCAGCCTACTCATTATTCCCATTTAATTTATAGCACACAACATTAATGATAGTCAAACTGTTACCCATGAGTCATTGTCATCATTTGAGCTAGCTAACTCTAAATCAGTGTGCAGCACCTTTTTGTTTCACTGCACAGCAACTATCCATAATAGCAAGGTGAACTAGTTAGCTAGCAGTTACTTACTCTTGAAACATATTGGCCAGTTAGCTGTATTATTATTCCACGTGTTCGGACATTCTTGTGAGCTACAGTGGATTGTTTTGTAACGTTTCGAGCAAGATACCCTTACACCATCCACCTCAGAAACCACTGGCAAAAATACAGAGGGTGAAGCTAACGCACCCAGCCTTGCTACAACTGCTGCTGACTTAGCAGCTACAGGTAAGTACAAATCAGAGAAGACCCAAAAATATTTAATATTCAGAGAATCATTTTAAGTGCAATCCTGTTGTACAATGAAGTAGGGGGTCCCTGCTTCATCTCTCTTTCAGCTTTGGGGTCCTTGGCCTGAAAAATGTTGAAGATCCCTGCGTTAAGCACTGATTACAACGTGATTCATCAAGATTAGAGGGTACAGTGGCATTCACTTAGAGTAGTACAATTACAATTGAATGTGCAATTTACTCGACCATAGATTTTCCTGGTGGCTGTTTGTCACATCTTTTCGCATGTGTGCCTTTCCGCTTGAACAATATAACCAAGGTCAAGCCAAATCAGCAGACTGAAGATATAACGTATTAAGCAGAACACACTCTCTGTGGCTGTGTAACATTCAACCAAAAGGAAAGACTGCTCAAGTCAATCCAGGAGCATTCTCTGCAACTGAAAAGGGCAGTATTGATCATTTTTATAGTACTTCCTTTTCCTGCATCCCTCAAGGATCCTCTTTCATATGTTCTTCCTGAATCATTCTATATTGGCTTGGTGGTAAGGAATGAACACTAATGGGCCACTGGGACTATGTCAAGATGAAAAGATAAAGCATGATAAAGACAATATAATTGACAATCTTAATGCAAACCAAGGGGAAAGGTAACTACCTCAGTGTTTTGGATTTCATCTCACAGAAAACTTAGGTACCCTGGCTGATGTGGGAAAGCTGGGTTAAGCTGATATGACTCTAGGTCACTGCCATTTTGTATAGAAGATTGAATCAGTCAAAAGACATTAAGTATATGCTTTATTGGGTTTAATCAGTTACATCCTTGTCATAAGAAATTTTCATACTTAAGAATGGCTATAAATTCAGGTTGAACATGGGGAAAATAGTAGTTCTTTTTAAAGAAATAGTTCCACATCTTGGGATATACTCTCATTTGATTTCATTCCAAGAGTTAGAGGTGGAGATTGATACGACTCTTCTTTCTGTCTGTCTGTTTGTCTTTTAAGAGTAACAATCTATCAAATGACACTGTGGAAACAATAGCCCCTTTTACACTGCCTCCTCTATATAAGGTACAATTGTAGAATGGGGGAACAGAGTTGTCTTGCCTGTAAGGCAGCATCGGAGGTAGTAACAGCACCAAAACGACTTCTGTATTTTGGGACAGCTGGCAGGACGGGATCATGGGTGGCCCAGGTGTGATGTTTAGCCATTTTATGCGTGTGACCCACAACTGGATGTCTAAAAAGCTGATAGCAGTTAGCAGCTAACTTAAAAAAGAAGAAAAGTGACCAAATATGTCTCCAAATTGGGAAAACAATGAGATCCAGGAGCTTGTTACCCTCCAAGCAAAGGAAGAGATCAGCTGCCATGTAACAGGGATGGTAAATCATTGTTAGTGCCATGTTAATGCCATTGTTGCTGTTGACGTGTATGTTATATGACACACTAGGAGCCAACACTGTTGTGTTACATGTTACGCCTGTCACGCCTCTTTTGATTGTGGGATGCCGGCATGCTGTCTAAAAATCACACACTTCAGCAGCGCAGATGTTTGGTTCTGTGTAAAAATGCAAAGGCAGCACAAACAAGGGACTTTGTAGCCTTATGGCGTGATCTTTGTTTAAAAAGGGCGAATGTGACAATGTGAAAACAGTCACCTGATGAACCTACAGAGAATTATCTGCAGCTTCCCTTGGCTTTACAGAGATTTAAAACAAGTTTCATCTCAACTGTACTGTTTGAGTTTACTCTCACTGCCCTCATAGCGCTTTTCCAGCCACAACAGGCAACTGCTTTCAGTGAAATTCTCTAAAAACCTACCATACACCATCTGCCCAGCAGATGGACACAGTTAGCACCTAGTTTGTCAACACAGTGGAACATTTAGCAGCTTAAGAGTCAGATATTTCCCTCAACAGTTGGTAGAGACCAAAAATACATTCATGAAGTAGCCAAAAATTCGACACCAAATGCGATAATGCATTTGGAGTCGAATTTTTGCCAGAATTGCCAGAATAAAATGTTGACACTGTATGTTTCTTCAAACCACAGATACATTACATTTGTATGTTACATATCATATCAACATTTCCAAAGTGAACTAGTTTGGATTACACATTACGAGCTGAGTCTCTCATCAGGATGAGGAGGGGACAGTGGATGGTGTGATACCTTGGCCATTTGGTTGCCAAGCAGCATTCACCAACAGTCCACTGTTCAAGACCAGCCGTGTTTTAAACATGTTTTTGTCACAACATAAGATTGAAAAATGAAACACAATGTAACATTTCAACATATTCGGGTTAATAGTAACATGCAAATATAATATATTTATATAATATGTAATATATATATATACATATATATATTCAAAATCGTACAGTGCCAACACTTTACACCAAGTTAAGCTAAGCTAAACATCTCTGAGCTGTAGCTTCATTTAAAAACAGATATGAGTGATGTTTTCATCTAATTCCAAGAAAGAGCACAAATAAACATAGGGGAGAGCAGGTATGGTTGTACCAACATGGAGGTTGGAACAACACCACTTAAACCAAGAGGGGATGACCTGAGAGATTAATTTCATATATGACCACTTCCTTCTTGACCTTGCATGTAAAATTCCATAGCTTTGTAATTAAGTGTGCCGATTTCGCAGCCAAAATACTTATTTTCAGGTTTGAAAGTGATTTGTTTTTTAAAGAAGCCTGTATTTTGATTAGTACCCTATCAATATTGTTGTTAGAATTAGGTAATTGGTATTAGATTAGACATTAGTCCCTTCATCTCATTTCAACCACCATGCTGCTACAGTTAGCTAAACAATTGCTAACAGGGATGGTGGTTAGTTAACCCCAATGATTACTAAACACATTTTATCAATCTATCTTACTATCTTCATCGGCATGCCAAGAGAGTTGTCAAGAAAAACTGATAAGGGTGTGCTTGCACACATAGGTCTGCATCAGACGAGGTGAGACTTGGAAAGACATAAGGTCTGTCCCCAAAGAATACTCTATCTGCCATGTGACATTAAGCAGATACTGCAAGAAATTACAAAACGTGAGAGAAAGAGGATCAACACAGCTGCCCTGTGTGGGCTGTCAAAGCAGCAGAAGGTCTCCAATGCACAGAAAGAAGATGTTTAGACTGGTTACTTGTCTAAAGCAGTACCTGAGGTACCTGATGGGTTAGCAAGTTAGATCTTAGTAGGAATTGGTTATCACTGCATGTATTAGTTTTTTTGCATAGCCTATTTTTCGGTCATTTTGTAATTAAAAGTTGCAGCTGGCTGTATCATGTGTCATGCGGTACAGCAATTCCAGACACCTCTCTGTCAGCTCTGCTAAATTTGTGCTAAATGTATGCTCTTATGTCTATGTTGCAAGTGTTGGTGGTGTTTTTTGTGGTTGGCTTTGGACGGTGGTGTAGGGCTGTGTATGATTGGGAGGAACGACCATGTGACCAACTTGTTAGGGTTGGGATTTGTGGACAGTTAAATCAGTCCACACCCAGAAACCATGGATTACCAGAACCATCTGGAAACATGGACAATTATAAAGCAGCAGCTAACAATGTAAGAAGATGCAAAAAAAAAAAAAAAAAAAAAAGGAAAAGGGCTAAATTACAGTGCAAAAGTTTAAGGAGCAGATGGGATCACATTTCACCGGAGCTGTACCTTGTATAATTCCATGTGACAAATAAATGATTGATTAATCAATGAATCGATTGATTTTAATTCTTCACTCTTATTGCTACAACTACAACTACCCTGGTAGTGAGGCAGGTTTTAACACGTGAAATTGCATTTGGCATTAATAAATGAATTCTACGATGTAGTTGGTGAAGAAACATTATTTGTAAGAGACAAAAAAGGTAACTTTGTGTCAAAGTTTGAGAGCTTTAATATAACAATTCAGTGAGTTATAGATGTTGAGACAAAAGTGTTGCAACCCAGATTGTTTTTAAGGACTGTTTGCACATTTTCCTATGAAATGTAATGCACCAAAATTCGTACATATCCTACCAGTAATTTGTGGATAACCCACGCAATTGGGAAGACAGTGATCACATGACCAATGTGCTGATGGGACAAAAGAACGAAGCAGTTCCTTAAGAAGGTGGGTTGGGGGTGGTGGATGGGTCACAAAACACCAAACATTACCCCTGGACTTTCCATCAGGACATCAGTGTTTGGAACCATGTGATCTCTGAGTGACCTTTGAGGCATTTTAAGCTACATAATTGCTACATAAATGATTCTCTTCCTAAACCTAACCAAAGTAACTTTACTTGCCTAAACCTAATCTACGTAACTTAGTGTTAAGCACATTATTTTATGTTACGTACGTAACGCCATTTGAAGGGCGCTAATTTGTAGGATATCAAACCATTGTTTGTGAATTCTCCCCTATTTCTCAAATTCCCAAACATATTCCTTTAAATAGCTTTGTTTGGCACAACCATAAAAAAGCTAACTGTGACTCTCAGTGAGCCATGTCAGCTCATATAAAAAAAGACTAATTGTAAGGAAGTGAGAAATGAGCTGAAAGAGGCATTTCTCCTGGTGGCATGCAGACATCATTTGGCCAAACTGCCGTTAATAAGTGTTTTTTCATTAGAAGTCAGTCCAGCTGCATTATGAGTTTGCTTTTGTGTTACAGTGCTACAGCCAAGAGAGATAAAGTTGTCAGTCAGGAGCAACACTGAAGAACAAAGTCAGTGTGTGTGCCTTTATTTATTAACTTGTAATTGTTTGTGAATGTGTGCATATATTGTGCTGTGGTGTGCATTTGTCTATATGCGTGCACATGCCTGTGTTCAGTGTATGCATGCTCCCGGGTGTGTGAAATACACAAGAATCTAGGTTGGAACACCTATTTTCAATCACTTATTTAATTCACATGAGCTATATTTAAAGAGATCATAAATAAAATACCTTTCATCAATGAATAAATCATGGACATTATCCTCTTGTATTCATATTCTCCCTTTCTCCCCTGTGCACAGTGTAGTACGCTGCCACCAGTCTTTATCACATTGTTTTATCACAGCGGGCTAGATGTATGATTAAATGTGTTTACACGCACAACAGCATCCTTTGGTTATTCAGTCTACTCAGCTATTCGCTGATTGAGCTTACTTGTGTAAATGCTGTTTACAATAACCCCATCATGTGGAACCCTGAAAATGATTTAAGATGCAATACTATTTAATGTCCCGAGGAAAATTCAGTCTGTCAGAAGAGAGCAGAAAATAGTACAAATCAGTAAAAACCATATCAGCAGAAAAGAAATCCCCCTCAAACAGTTATTGGAGAATGCCTTCCATTTCAAGAATTCATGTCAGCTGTACACCAGAGTGCTTTTAACATCTTTACTAAATTGGGAATCTAAAAAAATCTGCTCTTGAATTTGTAATTCAGAATTATCATTTCAACAGACCATGTTTTAAAAAAACACCTGAGTCAGCAATGATTCTTTGTACTCCCTTGCAGAAATATAATGCAAATGGTCCAAATACAAGCCTTTTTTCATAGCTTTCAAACATCAGATGAGTTTGTAGACCAAGACATGGAGTTGATAGTAAGCTGACCTTGAGTTACTCTAAGAATTTGAGGGTATACTTTTCCTTAAATGTGCTAAATGCAAGTTGCAAACCACGGGGCTGAAAAATTAGGCCAACGCAGAAGTGCCAAAAAGTGCAGTTCCCCGAATCGGCACTTGAGACTGGCTCCAAATACGAGTCAGTTAAATTATTAAGTTCAAGTTCAAATGGTCAACTTTACAGCAGGATGAAACATGTTTACTGCCTGATACAAAACAAGGTTTTGGTCTCTATAGCTTATTTCCTTATTTATGACAGTTGTACAGGAAGTACATTTTTACTGTACGTAACTCACATGTTCACATTTTATTAAGGCTTAAAGTTCTGATTAATTAAGGCTGTGCCTGCTTTGACAGGCTGTCTGCAAGGAGCAAGCCCCCAGGAGCAGAGCTGGGATTTCAAGCAAATTTTAGATAGTAGCAAAACATAGAATTACAATTTCTGGGTGCTTCATGTGATACCATTGGACCCAAAAAGACTTTATTTGAAAGACTTACACTGTGAAAGAGATGTCTGTAAATCAGCAGGTAATTTATTTATTTTTTTAAATTTATTTATTTATTTAGTTATTATTATTTTTTATTTTTTTATTTATTTTGAGCATCTCAGCCCCCACAAAATGACTTGCTTTACAATTAGGATTTGGTCCAATTATATTTATAAAGTCTAGAAGAGTTGCACAATTCTATAATTTTTTCGCAAAGGACTAAACAGTAAGTTGGCATAAGTTTGCTGCTCGGCCACTGTGCACTTGCTCTAGGGGCCCCACAGGTAATTTCATACTGTAGAAATCACGCTTTTTTGGCTTCATGTGCCACAGAACAAATTTCACAGGAGTGAATGGGGCCTGCCTCCAATGCTGCATCCAGTTGTCTTTGTAAATCTGTGGAGAGGAGCCATCATAGTCAGTGAGTCAGATCCACCCCTCACTTTTTCACAGCTCCACCCTCTTCAAATATGGTCACTTCTGGCTCCAAAGATGACGAAGGCCAAAATGCCAAATTCAAGGCTTCAAAACCAGACTCCATAAACCAATGAGAGACATCATGTTGGCAACGTCTATTATTTTTATACAGTCTAGGGTTGTATGTTGTCCTCTCATCTGCACAATCATCTGTCTTGTTTGGCAAGTTCAGTGGTTAGCATCTAGTTTCTACCTGATCATCAGTAGTAAACTGAACCATTCTGCTTCATGAATAATGTGAATTCTTAAAATGAGTGACAAGCAGCTGTTGGTCATAGGACTAGTGTCATTTGGCCTTATTGTCTTGTTGTTATCTTGCGAAGCTAGACATCTCAAGTCTATGTTCAAGTACAGATATAGTACACTTACGACATGGTTGTAGATTTGGGTGGTTATGCAGGGGCTGGGGGCAGACTGACCGACTGACATTCCTAGACCCAAGGCCATAGTGTGGCTAAAAACACATGTTGAAAAGTAAGAGGATGAGATTTCATAGCACAGTTTAATGCAACATAATACTTTGCTTTTTTCCTTGATATTGCATTTGCTATTAGTATTGATCCTTTTGCTTATTGTTAGTCTAACTTGTACATGCAGTATATTATAGAACATAAAACAGTGGGCAGAGAAAATATATGACAATAAACATCACCAGTAATCACATCTTCAACATAAAAATAGAATTTAGATTGACCTTTTGGTCAAATAAGTATGTAATAACAAATACATACTTATTTAGTGAAATAATACTCTAGTATAGTAGTTTGTGATTTTCCTTTTTGAGCAGATTTACAGCTAAAGAACAGAGTTCATCCTGCATCTGTTTGAGATCAATCTGATTTTAAATCTGCTCACAGATGGTAGCAGAAGGCAGTGCTTAGTAAGACTTGGGATTGTAGATGCTTCTTGCCATCTGCGGTTCCTTCAGTTAAGACTGTTCCCACAAATCCCATGCAGGTTATCACTCATAAGTGATGGTCTTCCTACAAGACTGGAACAAAGTGAGAATTCTTTATGAACAATCTGCAGTGGCAATAGAGTAACTTAAGAAGGAAGTGTACGTTTTCCTGCTGATGCAGATGGTACAGAACATGTGGAGATGGTTTCTTTATTTCTCAAAGACACAATATTGTTCGAGAGAGATTTATCAAGTGTGCCACTGAGGTATCTACAGTTGTCCAATCTTTCAACGACTGCATCTTCAGCAAAATGTTTAATTAGATCTACCTCCTTTCCAAACTCTATCAGCAGCTACTTTTTTTTTTAATGATGTGGAGTTGTAAGAAATGATTCCCACACCAATGCACCCATTCCCTCAAGCATTTTTTCAAAGGACTCTCCCCTGTTTGGATGTCTGAGTCATCTGTATAGTTCACTACCAAACAGTAATTAAAGATCCCACTTTGTCAAAAACAGCGAGATAGTTGTGGATATACGTTTGAGAGGGAGAAGTGTTCTGTTGTAAGTTTACATTAGGAACGCAGAGACCCACCTGTAGGAGGCTAGAGACTTTCTCGAAGAGCTGCCGACAGGCTGCAGGATGTACATGCGGCAACTGGAAAGATTATAAACCTGCACTGAAATAATTGTGTGCAGTTTTAAGGATGGTTAACCTAAATAATAAACCATTTCATGTAGAAATGATACAATTCCTATAGCTCTGATAGCATGTAAGACATCAATTCCTAAAACTACTGCATATTAATTGTGCTTTAAAGTGAGACTATGTAACTTCTGAAAGAAACCTCATTCTTGTAACAAAGTATTTTTCATAAATAATAAGATGCTCCCCTGCTCAACTCATTGCACTCAGGAGTTTAGCTGTTACAGTAGGCTGCCATTAGCTTATGGTGGCTAATGTTAGCTCAAGTTAGCAAGCTTCAGATTTGTATTGCTGTGTAAGTGCCATAATTTAGCCAGTGTGCTAACTTTGCGTCTCCTCTGTGCTAAGTTACATTATGTTTTAGCATTCATGATTATACAGTAATCGCCACTCATTTAATAAAACACAACCTTGCTTAATCACTACAATTGGGCACTTGTGGGCAGGGCTGCCCCTGACCAAACTGGGGCCCTAAGCGAAATTTTATTTGGAGGCCCCCATCTCAAATGTATCATAGGTACAAAATGATTTAACTTGACAACCTTTACCGGCAATAACAAATGTACTGTAGATACAGTAGTTTGGCTGTATGAGTCAAATAAAATAAAAAATTCAACCTGAAATAAATAAATAAACAAATCTGAGTCACAAACAGCCATCAATTACTCATCAAAAGAAAGTAACTTCCACCACCTCAATCCCCCACCCTTGATTAAACACTGAAAATAAAATAAAAGAGGGAGACAGGTTTTTCCTATTTAATCTTATTTTGTTTCTCCCTTTCCCCTCTCTGGAGGCGTCCGATCTCCCTCAGCCCTCCGCCTCTCCCACCTTAATTAAACACTGAAAACAGAAATAAAATACAGAGACATTCTTTTCTATTTTCATCTTATTAAGCTATATTTCTCCCTCTCCCCTCTCTGGGAGCATCCGACCTCCCGGCCCCGCACATACCCCCGAGGCTCGCCTCTCCCCTCTCTGGGAGCATCCGACCTCCCGGCCCCGCACATACCCCCGAGGCTCGGGTCTCCCTCTCCGTGGAGCCCGCCCACCCTCCTGTCCCCGCCCATACTCCTGAGGCTCTTTTGGACGACATGTCGACAACTCTTCACCTGCTGCAGCTCTGCAAGTGCCTGCCAGCGCACCCCTCTTATTGTTCAGATGTCGAGTGCTGTCAGTCAGTGCAGCGACGCATGGGCGGTCAGGTCCCTTCTCTCCTTCCTTGAGCTGATTCTACGCGCGCCTCACAGTAGCGCATGTGCGCATCCATTGCGTCCCCTCGCGCAAAATGTGGCCCCCCATGGAAGATGAGGCCCTACGCACAGTGCGTGTTCTGCGTTTAGGGAGGGGCGGCCCTGCTTGTGGGCCCAATGTTCCTCAGCTCAATATTTAATATGACTCAGTACAGCTACAGTTTGTAACTTTTATGAAAAAAAAAGAAGTTTTTATCATATTTGCTGAAACTGTCACTACATCTACACAACAGTACATGAGACAGATAGTCTGTGAAAAAAATAACGTTCCTCTTCCACTTTGTAGTGCTTCTAATGGGATTTGCTAGAAACTATTGCAGCTGAAGGAAAACAACCAGAGCCAAGGAGACTAACGCAGCTGTCGGTCATGTCACTGCTCATGAACTGCAGTCAAACTCGACAGTGCTGACTAAATATGAATTAAGATTCCGTTACTGCATTGCCTATTTCTCACCTCAGATGTTTTCAGAAACATATTTTAGTGCACTGTTTAGCTGTAAAAGTTTGGTACCCAGCTGCCATTTTGGAAAAGGTCGACTAAAGTAGGCAAACCCAAGCCCCCAGGAAGTGCGAGGAATTTTTATAGCGGCCAAACATTGGAATGACATGTCCCAAGTCCATCACATGATGCCATTGAGCCCAAGAAGACTCTTCCCCATGGACTTACATTGGGAAAGAGACATCTGTAAATTTGTAGACACATTTTTTTTGAGCATCAGAACCTCCACAAAACTGCTTGGCTCTAATTGGTCATTGGTAGTGCAGTGGACTCCAGCAAGTGCCATTAGAAGCACTACCAGGAGGCAGAGGAATTTCTTTTCTTTTTTTTGTTTTTACAAATTATTTTTCTCGTATACTACTGTCAGGATAAAGTCACGGTATCAGCAAATATGACACAAACTTAATTTTATAAAATTTAACTAAAGCTTCAAGGAGACCCTTTAAAAGGGTTTTTTGTTCTCAGTGTTTCCGTTGGTCAATGTATGTTTCCCTGGGTCAGTATGTTGAAATCATCCACCAACCATTTATGGCCTTACGTTGTAGTCCTTTAAATCTATAGACTGTTTTCTTGACATTAGACATTGATATCTGAAAAGATGTTTACTAATCAAACTGCAATGGAAACTGCCATATTTGCAATCTGAACTGTGAAGCTAGCCCTTACCAGTTTCTTACAATGTTATTTCATATTAAGAGACATAGGACTCTGAGAACACAGGGATGATCCACTCCAGGTCAGGGTTTTGCTGCTACACACCAAGTTGGTCTGGTAGCTTATATTGGCTAATGTTGGCAAACTTTATTCAGCCAGCTTGATAACTGTATGACTCATCTTTACTTGTACTACTGTTACATTATGGTTTTTTTTTTAACATCCTATGTGCTTCTTATTCTATTATTGCCATATTGTTATAAAACACCCTTGCTCAATTACTGTAGCCTACTATAATCCAGGGTTTTGCTGCTACAGCCTTTCTTGCTTGAATGATTAGCTTAGCCAGTGGTGTAGTGGAGGGTATACGCAGGTATATACCTACCTCATCAACTACCACTACACCACTGAGCTGAGCCTAAGGTGACTAATGTTGGCAAACAAATAAAAGATATATTTCTGTGTACCTGACATTATTTAGGCAGCTCACTGACTGACTTCACTTGTGTCCACAGTGCTCAGTAAAAGTTACAGTCTCACTTTAACCAATATAAGTACATAGGACATCTGATCAGCCAAATTCTTATTGCAGTTTTAGTGACATGCACATTTTTTCTGGAGCAGCTACATGTCATATAAAGATTTAAATGCTTCTGATTAATTGATGCAGGTTTGCACCAGCTCCACATTGAGATGGGAGCTTGTGTGCTTGCTGTATTATTCAGATGGCTTTAAAAGCATGTCAACTCAATTACAGGGGTTTTACGAGAAATACCATGTCCTGTCCTGGTATGTCAGGAGCAACATCTCAGCTTGGGAGTAGGGAACACCTCCCACCCTGGCTTCAACTGGAAAAGATGGATGTTTCCAGTGCACCGCTGGAATTTCAGCCTTTTTTTTTTTTTTTTTTTAGGTTGTCAGTTTGGATCATTGTGAAGGCTAAGTTTTGTGGTTATATTTTTTTGCAAGTTTTATGTAATAGGCTCTGCATTCATGTTTCTATTGACATTTAAAGCTCCTGAGAAACTTTTCTTTTGGGTGATGTCAGATCAGATTATCTTCGAGATTTACGTTGGTCATTT
Source organism: Epinephelus moara (assembly GCF_006386435.1). Lineage (NCBI taxonomy): Eukaryota > Metazoa > Chordata > Actinopteri > Perciformes > Serranidae > Epinephelus > Epinephelus moara. The sequence goes on from NC_065525.1 coordinate 12,082,125, forward strand.
ACGAGTTTCAAAATTCCAGCCTCAGTCAGTTATAGTGTTTTTGAATTTGCATTTGAATTCTATCTAAATTAATTTCCATATTTGGGCCTATTTAAGTTTAATGTTTCATCTTATTAAACATTTTAAGCCTGATGCCCTTTAATTAAATTCACTTCCTAGGGACTAAGTCAATGACAGGAGCTAAATTGTAAATCCATTAGAAACTGATTTTAAATTTATGTAAACTGGAACTTCAGGTCAGCTTTTGCTTTGTGCAGCAGTTGAGGTTTGCTTCAGCGACTCCAAGGGAGGAGAGAAGTGTTTTGTTATGCTGCCTCATTTCATTCACACGAGGGGAAAACACAGGCAATGCCTCGCAGTGCCGACTCAGCAATATCACTCTACTTGTTTCAGTCATTTTCATTATGCAACTGGGAAAAAGACATCATGCTGCAAATAAAGCTGTCTGAGTCCGTGCTACAGCGACACAATCATTATTCCAAGCACCTTCTTGATTTCCAGTGCACACTAAGCAATACATTCCCAGGGAAAGCATTGGAAGTTGTACTTGCTGCTGTTAAGCTGCTCAACAAGGACAACCAGCATCGACATCAGAGTCCAGTTTTACTGTTTTTCTAAACTTACTTTACTATAGCTTTAAATTGTGCACCATCTTGCTCTTGTTGTGATTGCATCCATCGTTAATCCTTTTTATGCTTACGCCAGTGTATTGAAGGCGAGGGAGCAGTTTAGAGCCCGGAGGCCTTGACAAAAATAATGAAGTTGGTATGCAGAAGGTCAGCACCACAGAAAGTAATAAGGAAATGTAACTTTAAGAGAATGACACAGTATTGCATAGCTCTGAATTATTCTGTCAGGCACAAGGAAGTCCAGGTTGAATCCTTTTCATTTAGGCATAACCACAGCGTTGCCAGATGTACAATAATTACCACATTGCATGATAATTTTGCCCTCTGTACAATGAACAATCAATATGCCAAAGTGTGCCATAATGTAGATACTTTGACCATTTTGTGATGCTTATAATTAGTGGTTGGTTTTACTCATTTCAGGATCAGGATAGCAAAATATGGATCCTGTGTTCATGTTTACACATCTCTTTTCATGTGACCTCTTTCCAGCCAATCGTGGTTGGAGTAGGCCATGATGAACGTGACTCATGAGCACGGCTCTCGTTCTGGAGTTTGAACTTTCTCACAAAGCTATGCTGCATTCAAGTAGAGTTGTTTGGAATGCACTAGTAAGATCAGTTACTTTCTTAATTACCATAGCTTAGGGCCTTAATTGACCCTTCATTAATCCCCACACCCTTGTGATGGTCCTTCAAGCTGTCGGAAGAAGCATGGAGCCCACACTTACACTAACTGCACTCCCTGAAGAAATATTATCAAATTTTTGGGAAAAATGAAAAAGAGATGTGCAGACAGATGAGTCTACAATATGTATTTAAAGGATATATTCAGGATGTCAAACTCACTCAGCAGCAAGGACAGGTTAAAAAAGTAAAGATAGTTAGAAGCTAAAGCCTAACCATACACATCATGGTGTAAAAGTGAACCATCACATCACTGGTGATCAAGACAGAAGACAATGAAAATAAAGGGAAACATTTTTTTTTCAACCAGCTATGTGTCATCACAGTTTGTGCAGGTGAGCAGTATTTGGCTTCCCACCCACTGCCGCCAGCACCCAGACCTCCGCTAGCGGACAGGCAGGGAGCTCCGGGGAAAGCAAAACACAGTTAGCCTGTGCACACTGCGATGACACATAGCTGGTTGAATATCTGCAAAGTTTCTCTGTTATACCCTGCAAAGCAGGGTAGGTCTTTATGATCATTAAAAAGCAAAAGCAGCATGTGTGCATTCAGTAGGCTACACCTTTAGTGTCTAACTAGCTAGCGAGCTAACCCGACACTTTTTAGGGGTTGACTTTGGTTTTGGACACCAATTTTGAGCCTCTTGTACCTGGTTTATCATTTCCCATCTGGCAACGCTGCATAACCACAGGTTGCATACTCCTTAACAAAATTATGTTCATACAATGTCAGAACTGATTTTATCTTAAGACATTTTATTAATATTTTCAATTGACAGTATCAGCCAAAAACATTGAAAATGAAAATCATATCATGGCAATGGAACAAGAGGGCTTCAGGACAAACAAAGGTGGAAAAATCAATGCCAATTCCATCACAGACTATAATTAGATCAATTCAAACACAGCTGTCTGCAGTTTTGTTTGACTATATATTGTATCTAATGCAAAGTTTAAAGAGCAAGGGAATGGAGGGGTCATTGAAGCCGGGGTCAAGGTTCAGGGGGGTTTAAACAGGTCAAAAGGTCATTTCTGTGGAATAACTGGTTTGGGCTTTTGGTCAGGAGTTGCAAGTCAGGCACAGCATGGATGGCAGGGACGTTTATGAGGTCAGAATGGTACAGTAAAGGACATGAGGGAGAGCTGAGAAGGTGAAAAGCTACTGTAGAGGTTTCAGACAGGTCATGGTTAGGGCTGAAAGGTCAGGTTGCAGAAAATGGGATTCAAGAAGGAAGAGCCGTTGCGTGCTGACAGTGCACTTACTCGTTCTGATGTTGTAACTTTAGGAAGGGTTGGGGAAAGGATAAGGGGTGTCTGGCACATGCACCTGGTATATGTTGCCAGGCAGCTGGCTGTGGGTGTGGTCTCGGGAGAGCAGGGCAGGTAGAGAGAATGATGATACACAACAAGAGAGGAGGAAAAGTCACATTGGCTCCCTGCAGAGGACAATTTCCAGCTCGCCACGGTAGAGCTTCCCTCCGTCAGACAGGCTCATGATGCTCTGCTTGTAGCCGGTCAGGCTCTTCGCGTCCACCTCCTGAAGGAGAGAAAGGAGGGTATGATTGAGTCAGTATAACTGAAGGGGCACTAGTGAGATTTTGAGGACAATACGGATAATTGAAGTGGGGTTGTATGAGGTGCTTATCCACAGTCAGTGAATTACATACAGCACCTACATGTCGGCCCCGGTTTGGAGAAGCAGCAAGAGCGCTACACCAGAAGCTAACTGATAAATTGCTGTAGACAAGGGGCAGCAGCAATATGTATTTTAGCTCCCCATCCATGCTCTCATAAAAGCCACCAGACTCCATTGAGAAAAACAGTAAGCTGGCTGAAAACAGCAGCTGCCAATCTAACACTGCCTCAGTCAGTTAGTTGTTTGTGATACTGTGTGACTTTGATATCAGTTTTTTAGGTGGGACTTTTATTAATGTGACTGTAATGTGTTTTGCTGCTGACCCCTCCACAACAGAGCATTGCCTTGCTTCTGTGTAAGACTCCAGTTTACCTCTCAAACTGGAGGCATGCTCTCAGACATCTAGTGCATGTTATACACCAACTATGGATGAGTACCCCCTACAAACCCATCTCAAAAGATCCAAACTATCTCTTAATTCAGATGAAGATGCTTTGAGCTTAATTCAAACAGTATTGTTCTATATACTTAGATTATTTGTTGCTACACCCTTTAAGCTTTCTGTTACTGCACAACATATGTAGTTTGCATGGTTGCTTGATGTCAGACAGAGGTAGACCAAAGAAGGCATCTCATTTTTAGCCGACAACTACTGATTTTTACGATCAGAAGTGAAAACTGTGGCTAGCAGGTTTTATTAGCTTTAGCTAGCTTGCTATGCTAACTGTCAGCTGGCTAAGGAATTCCATCTCTAGCTTTTTATGTTTCCAGTTGTTTTAAAACAAAAGCCATGTACACAGGTATTAGTAGTGATAGTAGCCACACAAAGCCATCATCATACCAGGCATGCCTCTGCACCTCTTCAGTGAGGACCTGTAACTAACAGCTGGAAGATTACAATTTTCTTTTTCTATTTTCTTTTTTTTCTGCCAACTGTGTTTTTGTCAGAGAGGCAACATTTATACTTCGCCAAATAGAAAATTGTAATCAGATGCAAAAAGGGTCATTTGCACCCAGCAGCAAAACTGTATCTTTCGTGAATCTGACATTGATAAAGGGCAGATAGGTTGCATGTGATGTACAATTCATGGTGCTATCAGCAGCCACACTCCATTGTTTGTGAATTCGCCTGTGAGATTGCTACACATTTCAGGGACAAAGTCAGCATCCTCTTCAGTTAATGATCCATATAGATGCACTGTTACAGGCTAGATGTGTTTATTAAGCAGCACTGATATTATAATGAAGTGCAGAGCTAGGACAGCATTACAAATAAAAATATAACTAGAATGTTTTTTCATTATAACATTTATGTTTTTCACTATTATTAATGTTTAGATATTCTTTGCTAAGGACCACATTGAAAACAAGTGGAATTTCTTGTGTCTTGGCATTGTAGTGTGTAATTCAGTATCATCCTCACAATGTCAACTAAACTAAATGTGAGACCTAGACATCTTGAAATTCAAGATGATGTGACTAGGAATTTGTCCTTTGTCAATTTGGTTTTTATGTTTCTAATTTCAGTCCCTGCTAACGTGCCGCTTCTCGTCCTGTATTACTTTTCTGGCCTCAAGTCCTGACAACAAGAAGGAGGTGATGTCATGCCAACCTCAGAAAAATGCAACTTGAACTCATCGTAAGATTGTGCCCCTGGCTTGAAAACCTTTCAGTCAGGGCTTGTACCAATATACACATCCTGAATGCAGATAATAAAGCGGTTAATACACTCAAATCATTTGATGGGATCAATAAAGCTATTGATTTGAGCTTGTGCAGCACTAAGAACCACAGCAGTTAACACTACTTATCACATGCAGCTTCTTACTTGTATTATTGTAACTGCCGTTCAAGTATAGCATTAAAGAGATATGTTTAAAATACAGGCTTTTGGGTTGTATTTCAATTTGTTGGTTTCTGTTCTGAGACATGGTAGTAATACACAGAATGCAAAGGGAGTAAACAGCTGAGAGGAGCATAAATGATCAGAGAGAAATGCTATAAGGCACCAGAAGTCACAAGCCATGTCTAAGGTTCCAAAAAGTACATTGTGTAGTATGCCACAGGGCATTGAACTTGTGCTGGGCGATATGACCAAAACTGAGTGACAATATTGGCATTTTTTAGGATTCTCACACAGTATATCACATTATTTTTCCCCTTTATATAGGTTTATAGTGGCTTATTTGATTGTCAGGAGTACAAAGAATACAAAAACATTTTCATGTCATCATACTAGGGTTGTGACGGTTCTCTAAATCTATGATTTGTTTAGAGTTTTGATTTTATGGTCATGATTCAATTCGATTTTTTTTATTTAAACATTTTTTTTCAGTACTGACGGCTATGCCACTGTGGGAGTATTAAGTCAACTGAACAAACTGTTAAATGTAAAACAACAGCTACTAGATGGCAGAGAGGTACTTTACAACGACAGCTTGAGTTCTCTCATCAGCTAAAAGTCACTTTCACTTGGACTTACTAGCAAAGCCTGTGGATTGCAGTTCTTCTGTCAACAACGCATCCAATGTTTACATAATTCATGGAGAAGGCAAAATGTTGCCACACTAGTCGGATTCTTTTTAAACCAAAAAAGCTTCCAAACAGCAGACACATTTTCTGTTAACAGACTGTTATGCTAATTGGTGCTCATGAGCTGTACTCAGCATGCCGTTCTGCGGTGTAGTTTTATAAGTGTACAAATATTACTGTTGTTCATGGCACACATTGTTGTGTCCCACAGTTTTTTGCCCTGCTTGAGAGTTAGTCGAAGGTTTTTAATTGTGTTACAAAGTTAACCGTAAGTGAGAAGGGTACACAGTTAAAATCTCCTCACAATAGACTCTATAGACAATAGATGCAGTTTGTCTGGACCCTATTGCTGTTCTTGTCGAACACTTTAATATAGTGTGCTCCCTGTTGAAGAGTAGCTGCAATTATTTTAGCTATGCACATGGCGGTATATGAAAAATTCATGTTGTACAGGAAATTCCAATGGGTATACAGGATATGGGTAAACTGAGCTTTTACTAAAGCCCCCATCTCACCTTCTTGTTTTTCTGGTAAAGGTCTCGTAGCAGGGCATCCAACTCCTGCTCATCAATATAGCCATTCCCATCCTGAAAGAAGACAGAAACACACCACAAATGTTATATATGTCGCCACACGTTCAAAAAGGACTGGAAGAAAGGACAAGACTTAAAAACATAATTCGGCTGCAGCTATTTACACAACAGTTCAACCATATAGCTGCCTATTACGCAGGATTTTTTTTTTTCAGTTTTCATTAAAAATCCTGCATGCCTTCCGAAACAGTATACGCCAGCTATATTTAGATTCTGAGCTTCCTGGTTTCTGAGCCCTGCTCTGCTGCTCAGCGTTACTCAATATTTTATGGCAGCCATCATGACTGCACCAGCCAAATGGCCTTTCATGAATGATGATTTAAAAAAGACTTCCCATTCACAACTCTGTAAAGGGGGTTAGCTGTAAAGTCAATATGGAGCCACTTTGCTAATTAATGAGTTATGTCTCACAGTAGTGTTTAGAGTTTGGGGCCAAAAAATAAGTCCAAATTGTTGGAAACGTTCCCTTGGCAAGTGAAACAAAACCATGTTCTGTTCATCTAGGCTCGGTCTCAAGATGACTTCAGAGCTGAGCAGCTTGCCAGTCTTATTTTTTACTTTGGGAGATGCTCTTTGATGTTTACAAAGCTAGACTGAAGTGTCCCAGATCTTGGGAATAAAGTGTGAATTCTGTTTATTTTCACTTTAAGGATGAAAGAGCCACAACTCTGCAGATTTATAGGAAAGCAGAGCAACATCAGGTATCAACTGGTCTGTCAAAGTTGTGTGGCATCTTGGATTTTCAGACATTTTCAAGGCCTCGCACAGTTTGGGGCTGTGGCACTGTGAGCCATGTTAGCATTCAGATGACCGGCCACACTCTGCCCTACCAGTGACAGCAGCTGCCTGTGTTTCAGCTGCAGGGACTGAGCCCATGACAAAATGATATAACTAATTACACCCATAAATGGTAGGGTTCCATTCGCACAGATAGTCCTCATGAATGGACCGCAGTGGCTCATCTATAATTGAACATTCAACCCTGTCCTCTGCAAGTGAGCTGGAGAGAGTGCTTGCCTTTAGTCCAACCCAAGACATTAACATGCACGCAACCACCCACCACTGTTATGGAGGCCTTTCCTGCTAACTAAGGCCTGTACAGTGACAAGAAATAGCTCAAAATATAACAAAGAATCTTAATGGTTTATTACTGACCTTGGAAATACAAATTTGAGTACTACAAATTTTCTGGAGCATTAAGCCATATTGCATGACCTTAATTGGAGAATCAAATAAATTAAAGAAAATACATGTGGCTGAAGTTCTGAAAATTTGGACCTTAATAATGTTGACAATCATAAAAACAGAAGCAATTAAATAAATACATTTAAATAATACTAATGTTTTGTCAGTGTTTTGTAGCCGTGGAACTTAAATGTGAGATTATTTGATTGTGAGCACCAAACCGAATATTCAGACTAACAATTATTACGATTTTTATTGTTAAATGAGCTCTACGATATTCAGAGCATTAATATAGAAGCAACCAACTATTTGCTATACAGTGGATTAATGGCGTCCTGAGCAGGGAATTAAGTCACGTTATTTCTGTGTGTGTTGTAATCTGAGCTTCTCTGTTCTTTGCTGTGGTAAGCTAATCACCACCATTCTGCACTGTGCCACACATTTTCATGGACAAAATTTCAAAACTTCTCCATGACTTTTCAAGGACCTATAACAAAATTTAATGACAATTCACAACGTATAACACCAACAGAACTGTATAGTTCACTTGACTCCAAATATTAGATATTGTATGAAAATTAACAGCAACCTTTTCTAATCTAGTTGGCTATGTTTTTGACATTACGTGGAAGATTATCCACCAAAGATTACTGTAACAATTCATTTCTTTACACACAACAAAATTCCATGACTTTTTCAAAACGTTTTATGATTTTCACTAATTCCATGATTTTTCCAGGCCTGGAAAATTAGATTGTGACATTCCATAAGTTTTCCAAGTACTAATATTGGAACCGTGTCATCCTGAAAGCATAGTGCCCAACCTCCATTTCCCCCCTAACTCTGTTAGCTCTGTCAGCACTGTTGCCTTTGTTAGCACTGTTAGCGCTGTTGGCAACATTAGCTGCTAGCTGCCAACTCAGCCACTTTCATGTTGAGAGCTGTGCGCATAAAATTTTTCTCCTCTATTCGTTTTTTAATTAAAAAAATTCTACCTACATCACACCCCTTCAATAGCAAATACAACATTCACTTTAATGATGACAGTACGCAATGGCACAGTGCTAAATGCATGGCACAGTTTTGTTCAATGTTTTGTTGACCCAAAATGCAGCAATTGTAGTATCCATGCTAGATTTCAGTATAGTATATTTGGTAGTTTGTTGTGAACATACATATTGAAAAGATGGTTGTATTATCCAAATTTGCCACACAAAATGAATGTTTAAGATAGTAAACGTGTCATAAAGTAGCTGAATCACTGCTACAAAACAGCATTAAGGAATAGATTTTCTTTTCTTTTTTTTTCTTACATGTACAGTACCACTTATAATAGCTGTGGGCTATAGCATTTGGGATACAAGAACTGAGCTAACAACTAGAGACTAAAGACTAAGCTAACTGGAGCACTGGTGCTGCATCACAGAAAGCTGAGTTGTTTATTTCCTCAAAAAATTGAGTCAGCCCACTCATAGCTACCTAGATTATGGCCGGTCCCTCAGGCTGACAAAAACTCACAAGATATCATAAACATGAAAAATGATTTAGCAGATGTACAGCTCTCTCCTGTAACTCTGCTCTGTTCCCGTCTGTCTTGTATCATATCGCTCCCTGTAGTCCCTCCCCACCAATCTACTGCTAATGTGGAAAATGTGTCCATTAACTGAACCACTGCTCAACCACCCTGAGCTGTTTACAAAGGGACAGGTGTGCCAAGCTTAACTTATTTCCCTAGGTAGTTGGGGAGCGCCCTAGGCACGAAACATGGAATTTGCATATTCATGGTTTTAAGGAAAAGGAAACTCCAAAACAAACATTGATGAGTCATCCAGACAACTTGCCTCAAGAGTCTAGACTCTTTTTTTTTATCTAGCTCTGTTGCAATTTGTTCTTGTTTTACAGTGTAAATATACAGTACATTCCCCAAGTCGTCTCACCATGCTAGCACATCAGCTTTGCTGTTCAATCCTTTTCAAGCTAGCTTTTAGTTTGGGCTGCACAATATTATTATTATTATTATTTATTTATTTATTTTTATTTTATTTTAGTTTTTCATCATTATCACAGTGTCAGTGGGCAAGATAAACATATCAGCAAAGACTGCATTATTGCACTTAGAGTTTTTTTTAATCAGAAAAAAAAATGCAATTTAAAATGTAAAAAAAAAAAAATTGTATTTGAAGTATTCCCTTTCATACTGGTACAAGACACTTTTATAAGACAGCCTATCCTTTTTATATAACTTATTAAGATTATTTTATTTCCTTTCATCAGTATATGTGGCAGTAATGTTTTCATGTATTGGAATTAACTAATATTATGTTGTAAATGTTGTAGTCTCACTACAGGGCGGTGTTCAGACAAATATATAGAGGCACATGGACTGGTCTCCACAAACATTGAGTCCGTATCGTGTTTGCATTAGCATTTATAAACTCCTGCTGGCTGCATATAAAACTATCATTGAACAGCAGGGAAAATGAGTTTTATCTTCTTATGTGATTTTTTTTTTTGCTGTGGAAAGAATTTTGGAAATAATTTCCTTTAATTTTTTAAAAATTCAACAAGCAATTTATAGTGGTATTTTAGCAGTATACTGAGTGCAGCAGAAAGGCAAACCTGAGTACTCTTTAATATTCACACAACTAATATCAATACAGTGATATTCAGTATTGTTAAAGCATATTTTCCTTATATCATACAGCCTTACTTAGTCCACTACCCTCAGCTAAAAACTATATTATATTAGCATTTAACACCAACAGGTCCATAGGTTATGGTTCATGGATAAGACTAATGGGGAATGTAGTTGTTGCTAACAAAATAAGTTGTTCACTTAGTTGCTAACTTTGTGAATTGTTTTAAATATGAGTGTTATACCAATTTAGCACAGAATACATGGACAGAATTTCCCAAGAGCACCCCAGTGTTCAGTACTACAGATGAATAAAATCATCTATACCAAAATGCCAGTGGAAGAGAAGCTAACCTGGAAGCAGGGCCAGGCTTCTTAAGCTGTGTGTGAGGGAGTGTGTGGAAAGTAGCTGACAACTGTATTCATTGACACCTTGAATAAAATGTCACCTACCTTGTCATAGTATGTGAAGATGGCATTGAACTGGTCAGTGGTCAACTTGACACCCTATAACAGCAAGGTTTGACTTTGATCAGACTACAAATGACCAAATAGCAGACGCCAAAGTAAGACAAACTTAACCAAGCATATCATAAATATTCAAAAATAGCAGCTGCATCATAGTAAGTGTTTCAGTGACATTAATTGTGTTGAATGTAGCCATCTTGTTTTAAATGAACATTTTCTCTGCCCCATGTTTTTTTTTTTCATACCTGGAATTTGAGTAAGAAATTCTCCTGAACAGGGAGGAGCCTGCCAGAGAGAAGGACTTCATTAGCAGACACAATAGTTAGTTAAATCATTCAAATCCATTGACAGTGAATGAACATCAGCAGGCAGTGTGTTTCAACATTTACACAGTGAACAGAGGCACATTACCTTGCCATCTCTGACAGGCCCAACTTTCCATCTCCATTCAGATCAAACATCCTAAGCTACAAAGTGAAGACAGAACAGAGATAGGAAGAGACAGAGGAGAGAGACTGAAAGGAAAGCTTTTTATAGGTATATGCTGTCAAGATGAAGGCAGATATGTGACTGAGAAATACAATGGACAGCCATAAAGTTCCTACCTTTATTATACATCCACAACTTTTTTTTTCATAGTGCTAGATGTTTAACAGAGGACCAGTAAAGGGACTGTCCATAAAACATGCTTCAACTATTTCAGCCAAAGCAGTTGATGGTGGTATTTTACAGAATAATAACCTAAAAGTTTCCTTTTTTAACAGAAGAATTAGGACAAAAGAAAACAAAAGAGTTGCAAAATTATATTTTCTTATTATTACATTTCCCTTTAAGAAAAGCTAAAGGTTTTTTTTTTAACATATATTTGGTATAAAACCATTCATACTGTGACACAGTATTTACATTTGTTATGTCCTATAAAAAGTATATATTCATGATTATCAGATGTGTTGAGTGTTATGCCTCTCACCAAAGCCCAAGGACAGTGGTGCCCCCAGAAAATGTTCATGGGGTGGCCAGATGGGGCCGCTGATAATCTTGGGGTGGCACATTAAAACTGAAAGCCATAACTGAATTTCAGGGATTCGATTATGCTGTTGAAGTATACAGGCTGGCTGAATACTATGTCAGTATAGAAGGTTAAGGAATCATACACTTACATACGTTGAATTGTCATTTCTCAGGTAATATTACTAATTATCTAATATGCATAGTTAACATTTTGAGTTCCACAACAGTCCTGTTTTAATGTGTCATGAATCTACGTGTTAGAAGATTCATTGTTCTTCAAATAGGCTGGTTGTCCGTTTCCTTAGAAAGATAAACATTCAGCTTTAATTTAAAGGAGTATATTCATTGTAAGAAACAAAACATTTACTGAGAACAGGCCTTCTCAACTTTGGAACATTGTTTAGCCCTTTTCTTGTCAAGCTTGTACGGCGAGGTTAGGATTAATGTATGCTTTAGGTCAGGCATGTCCAAAATCTTGTCCTGGGGGCCAATTTCCAATGGCAGTCAGCCTGACAGTCAAATTTATTACATGTGGCCCGCCACACAAAATTGGTTAGTCAAAGCAAAATCACTCAGCGTTTTCTCCGATCACCTCACGATGGCAGGACTATCATACAGTTTGTAGACATGCACTAAGTAGGAACTACACAAGCGGAACTAATGTGTTTTCATTAACAGACAGAAACAAGGAAACAGAACAGTTAGATAACAGCATACATTTCCTGCTAGGTAGCAGACATTGCAGCAAAGAAGCATAAAGTCGACAATGAGGATCACCGTGTTTTCCACCGGAAAGGTGAATAAATATTTTACTGAAAGATGAAACAGATGGCTTTGTCTTGTTTATTTGTTTCTTGTTTCTTTCTTGTTTATCCCCCCCCACCACCACCCCAATTTCCCAAGTAATATTTGTTTTGAGTGTTTTACATTTCACAGTCTACATCCCCTAAAGTAAACTGCCTTTTTTTTAGCTGCATGTGAATTAAAATTACTCATTATTTATCTTTGCTGCAGATTCTAATTTTCACCAGAGTATTCCTATTAGCATAGGATATTCCAGGTGTTGTGTGTAAGTACTAATATAATTCACGACAGGCAACACTTGAGAGATATTGATGCCTATGTATTAATGATTATTTATTTATAATAACTGGCCAAATCTCTACTAACTTGCTGCAGTCCCTTGATTATATGTGAAAAAAATATGTTATGTAATAAAGGCATAAAGAAACAATAATGACCAAGTGTATCTATGAGTTTGTTGCTTTAACTGCTTCAAAAATCAGGTCAGGTCAGCTCTGGGGCTTCCAGGAAGAAGCAGATGTTAGGATAATAGGACATCTGTGCTGTAAACACACAACCTGCAGGGCACAATGGGCCACGACCATTCAGCAGCGGAGCACCACTGCCACCAACACGATAGGCCTCTCAGGCCCTCCAGGCCAGATGGACACTCAACATAAAACTTTGAGATTGCATATGGCTTACAGAGTCTCTGCAGGATTCATTAGTGTTTCTAAGATTTTACTTTTTATCTTATGTTACTTTATTTTATTCTATTTTTATTTCAGCCACTGAACAACATAGAGAAAACCAAATATCATGATGTTTTTGACCAAACATCCAATAACAACATTGTGACCATAGTGTTTGGTTGACTATTGGTACTTTCACAAAATATTTACACAATGAGGTTTTTGATAAATATTATCAGTAATGTGGAGAACAGTCTGGTAAGTCCAGAAAATGACATCACTTTACTGCAATGCAGCCCTTAAAACTAGAAAAAGAAAATACCTACAATAGTACAATATCCTATATATATAGTCTAAGATGATATCTAGTCTCATATCACAATATCGATGAAATATTGACACATTGCCCAGCCCTAAGTTTAGTCATCTAATTTGTGTTTTCTCCCAATTGTCTTTTTTGTTAGTTTTTTAACTGATTGAACCTTGCTTACTACAACTTTGAACACAATAACCTTTGGATTGGGACTTAAAATCTGGGCAAAACAAACTTTAAGCCAAAAATCTGTGAATTTAGGTGAAAATCAATAAAAATGAAAATAATCAGTCCAATGTCCCTGATACTGAAGATAAAGTTTAGCCCAACAGAATTGTGATAACTGTTCAACTACACTATGCATCTAGGATTCCACATTATGTGTGTGTGTATGAGTGTGTTCTTGTACTTCCTACATAGTGAGGACCGAAACATATTTTTAACCGACAGAGTGAGGACATTTTTGGAAAGTGAGGACAATTTAATAGGTTACTATGTCTTTGAGGGCCTGTTTGGGAGTAAAAAACTTGGTTTTAAGGTACAGGTTAGTAATACGTTTAGATAAGGGTAAGGTTTGGGGTTACATATGACTTTTTGTTGGGTAAGATTCAGGTAAAAGGCTAAGGAATGCACTATGTCAGTGAGGGACCTCACAAAGATAGAAGTATGAGGTTGAGTGTGTGTGTGTGTGTGTGTGTGTGTGTGTGTGTGTGTGTGTGTGCGTGTGAGAGAGAGCAAGAGTCTTACTATGGTCTGTGTGTACTCCTGGAGCTTCTGGTCATCGTAATGTCTGTTAGCCTTCTCCAGCAGGTCTGACAGAAAGCCCTGAGGACAGAGACACACACAGTTTAAAAAAAAAAAAAAGAAGAAGAAGAAGAGGAAGAGCATGCAGAAGTCTGGCAAATACAGGGTCTTCAATTTTCACCATTTAAAAATTGCAAATATGCTTTATTTAATCTTTTCTCTTGTGAACTTAAAATACTGCGCAGTTTGGTTTATTTAGTTTTGGGGATTTCCATGTTTTCAGATTAGTTGTAGGCCTATAAAAAACTTGAACAAATAAAGATGGAAAATAAAGGAAAGGTTGACATAATGAAAGATGGAGAAGAGGAAAGATAAAAGAAACAAGGACATGAGGAGGGTAGGAAGGAAGAACATTAAGACTGAAGAAGGAAAAGAAGGATGGAGATGATATCAGTGTTAATTCATGACCTGATCTTTTGTTCTGCATGTAAAATCTACTCTCCAAAGTAAAGGGTAACTACAGCCATTAGGTACAGTAAATGTAGTGCAGTGGTTATCTCAGATTTACCACGTCTGCTCACAGTCAAATGAGGTGAAACACATGTCTGCTGCCTGCGATCTCATCTGCATTTTCCCAACACTTTCAAAAGGCCACACCTGAGTAACTCATCTGCACCTGGTCAGCTGGAAGAAATGTGATCCCACAACAACCCAAGCAGCCTAATCTCTACATGACATGTAATCACTGACCCCAGTTATGTTTAACTCCCCAGTGTGGAGCTCTTTCATTTATATAATTTCCTAGAGGTGTTGGAGTGAATAACATTTGTGCAAACTGAAAAGCTTTTTTGCATCTGAATCCTCACCTGAAAAAAACATTCATGGTCACTGGGGTTTTTCCTGTGGAGCAGCCACATAACTCTTCTCTGTCAAAGCTGCTGCCTGGCTTTACTGACTCATATGCTAACATGTATTGGGAAAAAAAAAGGTGAATCACATCGAAACACCCAGTGACAAATATTTTTGAAATATTGATTATCCATTAACATTTTAGCTAATATGTCACTTGATGGCCCTAACAGCGCAAAGACTATTATTTTAAATCATATTCACTATATCAGTTACTTATCTTTACTTAGCGGTTTCTTCAAAGCCAGGCGTGATCATTTTTTTAACAGATGTTTGAATCGTTTCAAAGAAAAGTTTGACCTCTGGAGATAAGCTTATTCGCCGCCTTGCTGAGAATTAGCAGAGAACATTGATACAACTCTGAATATCAAGTGACTGCCAACCAATGTCTGTACATAATGATAGATGAAATGACAGCTCTCCAATAGTCAAGTCACACATCTCTATCAGACCATAGTAGCTGGCTGCAGTACAGGCCATAAACCCCATTCAAAGTTAGTAAATGGGATATGGGCACATGTCAAATAATTCTAACGAATTATTATTAATGATTTTCCCCAAAGATGGTTGCTGTCATTTTAGGTAGTTCTTATAATACTGATGTATGTTTATGTTAATTTTTCTGTTAAGTTTGGTTTTAATGAGTTATGTGATTCCATAAAAAGGGAATGTAATGTCATGATCGACAGCTGTGTGTGTCAATCAGTGTGTTCGGCGACAATAGCGCTATTCGCAATTGAATCGGGCAGGTGTATGGGCGGGAACTCAATAGCGTGGCTCCACTTCCTGATTTCTGCTACACAGATTCCCCAAGCTGGACACCAATGTCCACGTTAGATGTTGTTTGGTAGAATTTATATTGTGACCAAAATTCAATGTCAGGACATCTAATGCCAATGTCAATTTCATGTAGAATACTACGACAGATGACACTGATATTTTGTTGGTTTTGAGCATAGACTGTAAACACAATGCACATAGCTACTATGATATCACCAATGGGTTTTCTAGACTCCCATTTGGAGCTTCGTGCTCGGCATTTCAGTTGTTGCCATCCTGGTTTTCTGAAGCCAGAAGGAACATATTAAGGTGAGAGGCTGACACCGCAAAAAATGAGGAATTGTGAGTAACTTGAAGCCTTAATAAAAAATAAATGGGTGAGTTACATAAAAATGTATCACCCTACAGTTGCGTGAACGTGGAAATTAGTTATAAAGACCAAAACCATTTTTTGAACCTGGCTGTAAACATGATTATTTCTGCTGTAAATTTGGGCATTGTAACATGGGAGTCTGTGGAGAATTGGCACTTCTGTGATGCCTTCATTTTTGAGCACCAGAAGTTGCTGCTTGGTTTCAAGTTATGTTGCTAAGTAACCAATATTCAAAATCTTCCAAATGTCTTATGCCAACATCATTTTGACATAGAATAATTACTTAATTTTAGTCTTAAAGTATGTAGAACAAAACACAACATCTGCAAAACGGCATACTATTTACGTCTACACGACGTAAAATTCTAATGTCGTTAGACATTTAAAATATCGTCAATCTAATTTTCATTCCAACCAAAATTTAACATCGATCTAATGTCAGCGTCCAAAATATTTCTGACATCATAATTATTTGTGACTGGTGCCAGCTGGGTTGCTCCAAAGACATCAACAGTACAAGATGGCAGAGCCTGTATCCAGGATATTTTGGCTAAATTTTTGCTCCATAGAGGTCGGTGGAGACACGTTATCCTCTTTATATAAAGACTCTATGGTGCCAGCAAGTAATTACTAGAATCAGTATGATAGTAGGATAGTTGCTGATCATAACACAGAAAATGTAAAAGATTATTTTTGTCTTTCTTTTTATTGGTACAACACAACAGAAAATCTAGGAGGTGATAAATAGAAATAAACATACATGTTGAGACATTTTGTCTACACTTTTACACTTCAAATTACAGTGGTATAAATATATGTTAATGTGTAATTAAAATGTAAATGATTAGAGCGGGGAATGTGGTGGTTTAAGTAGCTACTTAAATGGCTACTTGCCACTACAAACTGATAATTACAGTTTAGGGTAAGTGCTCTATGGTGAGCATGGGAAAGTGCATTTAAATGTGCGATGTGCGTGTGTGTGTGTGTGTGTGTGGGGGGGGGGGGGGGGGGGGGGAGAAACACAACAAAATAAAAATAAGTATGACCAAGTAAGCAAGCCTTTGGGATGCAATATTACATAAGAGCCATGAATGAGTTGTATATGTTTTGTCATTGAGAGTCATTGATTCACAACATACCTTCAGTTCATTTGCTTCAATGTAGCCACTGCGGTCTGTATCATATCGCCTCCATGCCTACAAGAAATCAACGAGACAAAAGGAATATTGGATCGAAAGCAGTTTTCCAGCCCTGATGCACAAAGCACAAAGACACTCTTCCCTAGAGTGATTTACATTTCTCTCCCCCCCCACCTTCATAAATCCTCTCTGATCGAGCCCCAGTTTGCTCTTTAACTGCGCTAAGGGTTTGATTTTTCTCTGGTGCACAGCAGAAATCGTTCCAGAGGGGACGACCACAAAAGGCTGGGCCATCACTGTAATCACACAGTCTTCAATACAATCCAAGTCGCCCGCATACAGAGCAGAGGGCAACCAGAGACAGAGAGAGAAATGAGGGAGGGAGAGAAAGTCATTTTAATGAATGTTTTAATCTAGCAGCTGTCCCTGTCCAAAGAAGGGCTCCTTATCAAAGATGGATGGCCTTTCTCCTTCTCCTTCTCCTCTTTTCCACTCTGCTCCTCCTCCCCCTCTGCTCCTCCTCTGGGCTCTGCAGAGAGGAGCTACAGTGGTGTTATCCATTATATATGACTCTGAAAATAGAAGGTTCTGCTTCCTCATTCTAACCCTTTAAAAACCTCTCTGCCCACTTCCTCCTCCCCGCACCCTTCAACAAAGACTGATTAATCCCCCTCTCTTGTTTTATGTTCTCAAACTCCAGCTCTCAACTTCCCATCAACATTTCATTTACGTCCTCTCTGTTCCCACTTTCTCTGGTTTGCCCTTTGTATCCTTCTCTCTCCTCACCTTCTTTCACTCATCCTCCTTCTCTCATTTCATTATTCCTTTTCCAATATGACACAGGAGACAAGGACAGCCTCTTCCCCACATGTAATTGGTTTCTAATTGGCTCCAATCTTTCATTGCGGCAGATCTAACATGAAATCTGCCATTTTCTTATCTCCTAAAGGTATTTTGTGGAATAAATGATTTCCTTTTTCTGGTACCTTTCAACACACATCTTGCTCCGCTGAAGGCTTTTTGTTATTCCTACAATCATTCATTATTCATAATTCACAGCAGCACTAAACTTGTTTATACTGTTCTTTGAACATAAATGGTTTCTTAAACACACAACCTGGCTGCTATACAGCAACAGAAGAGTGACACATATTTGCTTTGTGTGTGTGTGTCTGATTGCTCATAGGACTGTGCAATATATCGATATAGTCATCTTGCGAAATAAACACGTGAAAGACTGTGATAATGGACTCAGGTTAGTTAAAGAAATTAGTGAGTCTGTCAACACTTTTGGTTTTCTCATTTTGAAGACGTGCTTTTTGAATTGGTTTTTGGGTTGTGGTTAACACAAGCTTAAGAGACTTTCATGTTTTGCTCTACAACATAAAAGTGTTGTAAGTCTTTACCTGTTTTAAAAAAGGTGGTTGCTAACAAGTGGCTAAATCGGACTACAGAATGTCATCCCACCAAACACAGCTTTACAGCAGTTATATATGAGTATGAGTTATGTAAGCACAGTGTTGTTCATTTGTAGCCTAATGTTAGCTTTTTACTGCTGGTCATTGCATTTATGCTTCAAAAATTGTAAAAGTGGTGTTCATTTGTGAAGATTATCTTGCTGAACAGTACACCACTGGTTGCCAGACCAATAGCCAATAGGTTCTCAGACTGGCTTCAGTACAGCTGGTTCAAAAGTACCGCTAAGTGCCTACTTGGATCCTTCAGCTATCTTCAAGCAATGCCACTGGGGGCACCAAAGGTGATTGGTGATTACCGAAGGTAAATGGACCTGCATTTGTATAGTGCCTTTCTAGTCATCCGACCACTCAAAGCGCGTTTTTTTACACTACGAGTCATATTTACCCATTCACATACACACTGATGGCCAAGGCTACCATTAAGGTGCCACCTGCGACTCAGTTTTTAAGCACACTCATACAAGAAGCATCATCGGGAGCAATTTGGGGTTCAGTATCTTGCTCAAGGATACTTCGACATGCAGACTGGAGGAGCCAGAGATCGAACCACTGATCTTCTGATTGGTGGACAACCCGCTCTACCTCTGAGCCACAGCCGAAGGTGATTTTACACCTGCTTCTCCAGGCATAATCAGATACATTCATGTAGCTGTTAATTTTCCACTTTTTCAGACTTTAGAGATGAAGTTTACATGTTTTTTTGTTTTTCTGAACTGAATCAATCATGTTTGAAGTTCAGACCCACACTGCGCGTTGAGATTTGGGAGTTGTACATATCAGCTCGTCCTCAAACCTCTGTGACCTGTGGTTTCCCATAACAACCCATAACTTCTCTGCAGACCAGCAGCGGAGACATTCCCATGCATCTTTAGAGAGCCATTTCCAGCATAAGTAATTAACACTGTCACACACAGTTACTGAGCATAAAATACCAAAGCTAATGGTTCACATTAAATTAGTTCCTTCTTCCTATGCCAAACCAGTGTTTTGCGGCTGACACAACAAAGATCAGAAAGGTTTACTGTATCCCAGTAACCAAAACATTGAATAAAATGGGAGCCATTTCAAACTATTCACACCTCCTTTTAACTCTGCTGAAGGGATTTACACCACATCTGTCTTCTCAAGACCTCTGCCTGCTCACTTAGCCCTTATTAGTGCTCTGCTAATTCTACAGTCGATGTTCATGATGAGCCAGGTGTGGTCACTCCATTTGTAATCCAACTGCTAGATCTCAAAGGCAGAAATGGGCAGCCATGTGCAATGGAGGCAGGGAGTCTGCGGTTTTCTTTCCAGACTACTCCAGTCTATTTCACTAATTAGTACACCTTCTACCATAGACAGGGAATTAATCCGTGAAATTAGCTAGTAGGCAGGAATGAGAACATGCAGGCTGTCTCCCCTCCATGTTTGACTGACTCTGGTCAATAATGTATGGTTGGTTAGAGTAAGTGTTACCTGACTAATGGCACTGCTTAGTGAACAAGAAGGATTTGTAAGTATTGCGAAGAACTGATCTAATGACAGAGATCAGCAAGGGGGGACAGTAGTTTTGCACATCAAAAACATACCAGCCCATCCACACACACTCAGAAACACACTCTTACCGCCATAAATTCAGCACTGGAGCTGACAAACTGTCTGAAGCAGAGCAGGAAGTTCTCTTCAGTTGGGAGAATCTGGGCCAGCTAGAGAGAGAAATGACAGGAAAATGGGAGTGAGAACACAAGATGGTGGTGTTGATACGCCGGGACAGAAGAGGATGGAGACTGGGGAGCTTTTTGTCTGTAAAGCCTCAAATGGGCAACTCGGACATAAATAATAGAGAGCCGTAACCTCAGAAGCCGGGCTATGCCTAAGTTATAAATATTTTTTTAAATCATGTTTTTGGATCAGACAAAATCTTTGCACCTGACTCTTGACCAACAACTGAACCTAAAACTCATTTGCAGATTTTCCATGCAGCCAGCAGATTATTGATATTGCAGAAGTCCTCCATCTTGCATCTCTTTCAAAACAGGCTCTGACAATGGTAAAATCGAGGGAAAGCAATATCCCAAACTAACGCTCCACTCAGACTATCATAAAGACTGTATTTATGCAATCGATCTGAGTATTGACCAAGCCTCTGAAGCCTCTCACTTGTACTGTATTCCTCTCGCTCCTTGAATTATCTTAGGCTTTTCTTCTAAACAACTTTTTCTCACCCTCCGTGGAAATCAGACAGAAAGCTGTTTTCCCCTGTTTCCAGTCTTTATGCTAAGCTAAGATAGCCAGCCACAAATATGAAAGTGGCAGGGGCGGAGTGGGTGGGGGCCTTTGGGGCTCTGAACCCAAATATTTTCTCAAAAGGCCCCAATCTTTTAGGTGTTTAAAATGCCTTTAACTTTGTGTCATGTTGTTTATTCTATTATGTTATCCCCTCAAGAAATGTAATATAATTGAGTGAATGTTTTGTTGGGCTAAAATTCAGTCAAGGAGTATTGATTAACACATTTACTTGACGTTGTTTAGAAAGCTTGATTTGCATAGAGCAGCCCAGATTATTATGGGATAGATTCAAATGTAGGAGATTCGTCAATTAAACATTCATTCTGAGAACTCTACTCCAACATGGTATAAACAATACAGGTTTCAAGATTAAAATTGGTCTTCATGCCCAATTCCTACCCTACCTATGTTATGTGACGTAAAAAAAAGAAACATCAGAGAATTTTTGCCTCTTTTACAGGGCATTAGTTATGGTTTCAGAATGATGAAAATAGTTTGAGAACAATTACATGCAAAATAGGATAGGCTCTAGTGTTGTCAAAAATACTGATTTATCAATACGTATCCATTCTGAATATTTGAAAAGGTATCAGTACTCATTTTTCGCAATGTCAGTGAGCGATATCAGTTGCTCTCTTATTCTCTACAGTCATTCTGCTTTTCAAATTAGATTTTTATTCCTTTAATGATATTTTTTGAAAAGGGTGATCAAATATCAATATTTTTCAAGGTATTGTATTAAACTTAGAAATTATAGTGCAGTGACAACACTAGTAGGCTTGAGAGGATTTTTTTTTTTTAACCTTGGCAACTCTCGTGTTTTTCCCCCAAATGACCTACTGATTTTTAGACATTCTAATATCTCAAATGGCTTGAAAATGGTGCATATAGCTGCAGGAAATGGGAAAGAAATCTCCCAGAGGGAGCATGGCCCAGACCCCCCTAGGTTTCGCTGAACCCCAAATGTTTACAACATTTGACTCCACCCCTGGAAAGTGTTATCAATGTTTTCATCTATTTTTTTGCAAGAAGGCAATAATGCTTTAAATGTCAGTCTATTCCCTTAATGAAGGAGCACCTTCAAGGTCTTACCTCAGACATCTCAATTCGTCCATCTTTGTTCTTGTCGAACTTCTGCATGAACTCCTTCATCTTTTCTCTGAATGTGGGGTTTGAAGGGTCCTAGAAAACATTTTGTATTCAATACAAGTGAAATCTGAGTGCTTAGTAGCCTACGTGTATCTGATGTTTAATCTCTAGTTCTTGAACTCACCACCCCTGCTCCTCTCCGGGCCATTTCCAACTCCCTGAAGAAGTTCTCCAGCTCCTTCCCCTCGATGTAGCCATTACCTGAGAGACAGACAGACCATAAACCTATGTCATTGTAACATACCACAAAGGGCTTATTTCAGTATTGCTGACATGCAAAAACCTCATCAGCACAGATGTGGTCACACTGTCACAGTGTCAAACAGATCCCAGCATGGCTCGGTTTAGCCCCAAGTATTGATTCAAACATGAGCCTTTTACCAGTAACTCTCTTCCTTCCCC
Source organism: Epinephelus moara (assembly GCF_006386435.1). Taxonomy (NCBI): domain Eukaryota; kingdom Metazoa; phylum Chordata; class Actinopteri; order Perciformes; family Serranidae; genus Epinephelus; species Epinephelus moara. The sequence continues at coordinate 12,104,532 of NC_065525.1, forward strand.
TCTGGCTCAATAGATTAGACTATTGACTGACACAATGCAAACTGATCACTCCTCAAAGACTGTGTTCACAGGGTTGTACGCAAGGAGAGGCTATATATGGAAAAATGCTTTTCTGGGCTTTTGAAGGTGATGATCCACCGGCAGCTTCTTTTATTCCACGGAGATCAATACTGCTTTCAGCAGGGAGTTAAGCAAATGGGACAAATCAATATGGATAACACTACTGTGACAATTTCTACCTGATCTACACTTGTGAGACTGATGAAATTTTGTCATGAAAAACTAAAAAGCTTAACTTTTTAAAAATGTCTTTTACTGAATGCTGTCAGTCATTTTGACAGACTGAGAGTCACTTTTGTCAAATTTTGCCTTAACTGAGATGATGTCTGTCACATTTTTTTTGGATTCTGTCATGACAAATTTAGCTTGGGGACAATAAAGTTGATTTTCCTCTGATGTTATTTCATTGTGACCCCCGGTGTTCTGTTGCCCTGACAGTACCTATTCAGAAGACAAGCGAGTATGCGCGCTTCACCCAGGTAGTCTGTGAACGCGTGCCAATATTCTATCAACAAGCACGCTGAATGGCTGGACAGATGGCTCCAAACGATGTGACTAGCTGCTTCAATAAAACCCTGGAAGGCAGAGCTGCCTCATTAAACACTAACAAAGATTATTATGCCATCCACTTCCTCTCCTTTCCCTCTAACTCGCCCGTCTCTTTCTGTCATCTTCCATCTAACTCCCTCTCCCCATCCAACCAACATCTTAGCGTCTTTGTTCTATCCATGGAAATATTTGTGTACGTGTGTAGTGTGTGTGTGGGCACACACGGCTTTCTTAGTGATGTTATCACAACTCATGAATACAAGCTCTGCTGTTTCAATAAGTGGGACAGTAAAATGCCTCACTGCTGTCGAGCCTCCCTCCTGTGGGTCTTATTGACATTTAGCACTCTGGAGAGAAACGGCCTGCTTGATAATTAAACAGAGTAAGACGTGATTAACTACAAGGCGAATGGAATAAAATGACAATAAAAATAGATTTATGAATAGATTATGCTGGAGCCGCTGTCACACCTTCAATAAATGCGGCGATAGATCCATACACCCCATTATATTTGTGCATAAGAGAGCATCTCTTTGTGCTGTGCTTTTTCAGATGTAGGATAAGGGACTGTTCTTTACTTATCAGAGGAGCGGTTGCTGGGGTGTGAAATATTTTTCTTTGAGCCACCCTGAGTGACTGGGGGAAAATGTATGACCCTCCCTCCACCATAAATAACTATATTTTTTATGATGTGTGTTGTTTTTTTATTTCATTTTTGATTTTTTTATGATGTGCCAGCAATTGAAACTCTGACGATAATTTCTGTTTTTAAGATTTCTGGCTATGATAAATGCTCTAATTTTGGTGATTTTTGAAAACATGCCTTTCAAATCCACCAGCGGGATTTAGGGTTTAAAGGGTATTTCAAATAATTACAGTATATAACCATTTAAAGTTGTATGTCACGCCCCAAAGCCAAAATAAAATATAACAGACACAAGTCCCTCCTCAGTGTTTAAAAAGTCATTTAACATGCCTTCCCTGTTTTGCACCACCCCTCCCCCATCATGAATAACACACAGCCCCTATGTGCTATCTGTTCCAATCAGCCTCTAAGCCACAACAACATGCTTAAGTTACCCTATGTTTTTTCTTCAAAAAAATGCTATATGTGCTGCAGCCTTTACAGTGTGTCCATGTTGCCGTAAACTGCCCCAAATCCATCAAGTGAACACTGATATACATTGAATGTCAATATTAGTGTGCATATTCTCTAAAAAGTCACTGCCAGCAGACACATTTTATGGCTGACTTCAACTCCCTTCCACATCATTCAATTTAAATGTCAAATAACTAGTTTTATATGCTGTAATGAGAGTGCTCCTACCAACTTGCTTTGGTCTCTTAGCACAAGCACTTAAAGCTTGCACCAACCAGCGAGATAAAAGGTTCACAAAACCACTTTTGGCCCATATACACCCTCTTTTGGATACTGCGTCATTACAGTCCCGGGAGACACTGGTAAAGACGCTTCAACTCCTCTGGTTCTGATTCTAAAATTCAACCCCAACACAGGAAAACTCTCAAAGTGGGCAGCTGTGCCAACGAAGTGCATATTTAAAGCCTATATAAAGCGCATTTGCCTTTCAGAAGAGAGTGCAGCCCTGTCTATTTAAATATTTTGTGTTGACATCACAGCAGGGTCAATTCAGGAAGTCGGTTTTGCTTCGTACTCCAAATTTCCATATCTGGGTTAATAAAAATAATTGACAGCAAATGCCTCTATAATTAGCAACTGCAGTTGTTTCCTTTTTCAGCTTTGAAGTGATTGACATGGCATGACAGAGACGGCGGAGAAAGATGAGAGGGACGCAGAGCGGAGGAGCTGCAAGAGAGACACAATCCAGATGAAACTTGATCCTGGGCCAACAGGGGAATATGTGGCTTCATCATCTCTGGGTGCATCGCCTCCTGTGTATTTTTATCTGCAACTCAAGAGATGTTTACTCAATCTGAGCAAACAAATTAGCTCCCCTTTCTTTCTGCCAGTCGAGAAGACACTCCCACTAATGAGAGCAGAAATCAAACACTGTAGCCAAATCTGTTGATGCACACTGGCTGTATTTGATTTGCAAAGTGGCTCATTGCAAAGCACAATATGTAAAGTAGCTCAACAGCAGGACTTAAACACCTGGGCGGTAGGAGTGATATCCTCACGCTCTAAGCAGGCTAAAAGAGTATAACCAATACTTTGTCTGCACATTGGCTCATATGGTGGAGCTCAGCTGCTGAGCCCCTCCATCTCAACCCACAGCAACTCCTCATTCTACCCTGATTTCCCTGTGGAATACATTTCTGCATGTGTGCAGGCGTCAAAACAGATCGCATTAACAATGAATACCCAGGAGTATGTGTGTAGAACAAACTAGGTGCAACACACTCGCTTTGATTGCAGGTGTACGTCTCAAGAAAGTTGATTGAACGAGCAAGACCGAGGACATTCTGTTTAAAAATCACAGCCAGATCAGATTGGTCACTTTTACTCTCAAAGTTTTATAGAAAACCAGTCCTTCTCAGGTTGACCACTATGAACTTTCAAGTCTCGTCAACGCTTCTCTAAAGTGTTTCATCAGCACTTTTTTATCAGTCTACAAAATGTCCTAATTTACAAAGAAAGGATTTCCATAATTAGACTCCTGAGACTTTAATGACAGCACTAACATGCCTGATGAATTTGTAGAAAATATGTCCCATGTCATACTGTGACACTGCAACTCTGACACATGCACACACAGATATTTGCATAGTGAGAAAACATATTGAACTGACAAATCTGTACGAAGACAAACAGGATCGATGCAAGAAGAAGAGACACTGATAAAGACTGAGACTGAAGAAACAGGGTGTGTGCAGTGGGGAGGAGGGGGTCGCTGAATAAATGAGTCCATGGGACAATTTCATGTTGACAGGTATCACATCAAATCAATTTTCATACTGGGCTACGTCCACTGCATAATGCACACCACCACCAGCTGACAGACTGCGCTTATTGATAAATTAAATCAGCTAGTGTTTGATTGGAAACTGATATCAATACAAGGAGCGTCAGGCAGAGACAATTACTTATAGGTAACATCCAAACTGTCAATAGGTTAACCCACAGAAGACCCTAATTAAATGATGAATTGGTTGCAAAATAACACACATGTAAATCAGATGCCTTCACTGCTGAAAAATCACAATGTCAAGGTGTACTTCATGTATCATGGGAGGACTTCTCTGGGAGCTCAAAGCTTGACTGTAAGAAAAATAAAGGCTGCATCCACTCATTTAGAGCTCAATGAATACATCCAGTATATTCTTTGATAAGTTATATTAATTATTTTAATAAAATGCGTTTCATGGGAAATAATGCATCTGCATGTGCATTTAAAATAAATAAATAAAAATAAACTCATAGCACGTGGTGTGGGGAGAGGTCCGCAGCAGGAATTCATTTGAAAAATGTGAACTTTTTTTAAGGGTTGCATTAATTCGGTATAACAGGTCCGATATCAGCTCCTCAACAATATGAAACATGTAATGAGCCCTACTTTATTCGAATGAATGTTATCAATAATTTAAAAACACGGTTCCAATAGCTTATAGAATTCGATATTACACCATGTCTGTTTTTTTTTCTTTTCTTAAAATTCCTAATACCCGACAAAAAAACGTTAAAACGAAAAAAAACTTTGTGGTATCATCGTGTGATATTCTGTGCAAAGAGTGATGCATCCCAATATTTTTCCCATGCATTTACCTGTATGACCATTATCAACCTTCATTCAGTCCGCTGCAGTGATATATCATTCAGTATCATTCAGTCATCTTTCGTGAATTCTCGGTTTGGAAATAACTTTTAGGAGGTAAAAAAAAGTGTCCTACCGTCAGTGTCGAAATGTTTCCAAATGTCGAGGAACTGGGACGCGGTGACCTCGGCCAGGTGCAGGTGAGGAGGCTGCTGTGCTTTGTTTGCCATGATGCTGCCGACGGATGCTGCTGCTGCAGGTCAGACGCCAGAAAAAATCCGCTACTAACTTTTTCTGTGGCTCTTGTTCAAACACACCCCACACTGTGGCCCCAGCGCGCCGCCCGCCGCTTTTTAACCCCGGCGCAGGAGCAGCAGCGCCGCTGCACCGCCGCTAGGGGCGCACTGCCACCGACAGCATCCATCTGAGTCAGCTTCTCTCTCTCGCTTTCTTTCTCTCTCTCTGTGCGCGCGCGCGCGCGCGCGCGTGTGTGTGCGTGTGGGTGTGTGTGTGCTCTCAAGTTTGATGTGATTGTGTGATAGGACTGGGCACTGCAGTGGACAGACTGGTGTGTGTGTAAGAGAGAGATGAGAGAGATGCAGATAGTGAGCAGATTGTTTTGTTGTTGCATCATCATGCTTTATAGTAGATTTCGTGTGTGTGTGTGTGTGTGTGTGTGTGTGTGTGTGTGTCTGTGTCTGTGTCTGTGTCTGTGTGTCTGTGTCTGTATGTCTGTGTCTGTGTTGCATGTAAATTCCCATATGTCTTTATGCATTTGAAGCGCATGCGTGTGTTTCTGTGCATGCAAGCAGACCTAGTGTGTTCCTTCCTACATCTGTGTGTGTATTTAAGCGTGCAGCTCCCCGAGCCTGTCTGCCAGTGTGTGTGAGGCTTCACAGACTTAATTAGAACTCACACACTAATCACATTTCCCACACTGCCTCCAGCCAGCAGTGATTAGCCCACATAATAAATGTAAATTCTGGGGAAAAAAAGGGAAAAGAACTTTTTCATTAATGGCCAGTCTGCTGTGCAGAGGGGCAGGCAAAGCCACAGATCCTATTACGGGAATGAGGATGAAAAAAATGTACTCATATATATTTCTTCAACTCATTTACTGCAAGAGGTGATCATATTCAGGATAAAGTAATAAGACTGTAATGAGCAGGAGGGCAAGTATCCCTAGAAGCATTTTCCTGCTGTTGGATGAAATCTGCAAATAGACATCTTTCTACACGTGAAGAATATTAATATTTTTCAATTGACTCTCAAATGTTGAGAGAAGTGGGTGTGTTTAATCATTAGGCTATGGTTCAGTGTTGGTACACCATGTGCTTTTTTTGCTACATTTCAAATCTCTGCTGTGAAAATGGCAAAGTCTACACAATTCACTGTGTCATTAAAGTTGTGTCAAAACTCAAATCATCTTATTCAGTTCAATTTATAAAAAGTACACTTTAATATTTGTTTGGCCACTAGGGGCAGCGCAGCAGGCTGTAAATGCAACACTGACATATGATCACTTTATAAGTTATTATGCTAAAGGTGTTAGCAAATGGCTGGCTCTATTTACACATCCAACAAGCACAGAGCAACATGAGCATCCATTCTAAGTTGTGTCTCTGGCCAACTGGCTAATGTAGCGTAAAGATGCTGTCATACTGCCACGTGGTAACCACCCTGACAACTGCATACCTGTAGGAGCGCTTCCCCAAACAGGAAACTATCTTAAGTGGCTGCTGCCACTACCATTCACAGCTGTGATTACATGCAGGTGTTGGGGAACACCAGCAGAAGCGCAAGCAAGTTTGTAAGTTTGCATACTCGGACAATTTATCAGTTATCTGAAGTTAGGTGGAAGTGTTATCCCAGGCCCAGTTTTTCCTCGTGTTGTCCTTATAAGTTGCTAGCACTGTAACACTAGGTATTCAGTCACTAAACTTATCAGCTCCTCCATCCTGTCTTCTTTCTGCTTCTGCGATGCCCACCATTAGATCGGCCAATGCCAGGTGGCAACCGCCAGAAGTTCAACACGGTGAGATCTGCTTGACAGAGCAAACTCTGTGTGCATCCACATGGGCGGCAGCCAGTGGTGTAGTGGAGGGTATACTCAGGTATACGGGTATACCCACTTCATCAATTACCACTACACCACTGACGGCAACTGCTTCACATCCCTGCTGCCCCATAAGGGGAGCTTTCACATCAGGGACACACGCCTGTATCCAAGTAAACTTGATCCCAAAGTCCCTTTTATTTAATTGGTGTGAATGTTGTGTACCATACGCACTTGAAAAGGTGGTCTTGAGCATGATTTGTGCGTAGTCCATTACAGCACACATCAGGTGTGAACACCAACTTTACGAAAACATTGAAGCAGACTGCTATTCAATGCAACTACAAGAATTTTTTTTTTTTTGTTTGTTTGTTTTTTAAATTTACCAGTTATGAAACAGTCTCAATCTATTTCTGATGCCTTTATAGGAGACGGCAGCACAGCAATCATACCTGGGCACAGTACAGATCCATTGTGCCTAATATGAAAATGCCCTAAGTCACTCCTCTTTTTGTTTTCACTAACTCCTGAGGTCATGGATGGATTACTGAACAGGCCTACTGGGCACAGGCCCAGGGGCCCCCGTAGCCTTAACCTGCAAAATATCACTCAAATTGACACGTACTAGGAAGAGACTCAAAATGACGACATAGAGAAAAAGGCCACACAGAGGTACAAAGGTACTGCAAAGACGTGAAATAACTACAAATAGAGAGAAAACCATGAAAAAATGCATAGAGATGATAAAGAGATGCAAAACAAAAGAAAAATTAGGCAAAACCACCACAAAGTCTGCATATGTTGCTCCTATGTAGGACAGGTGGTGGGGCCTTTTCAGGTTGGTTGGGTTGGGCCTTTTGCATATTTGTGCCCAGGGGCCCATTGTCTCATGATTTGACCATGCCTGAGGTAAATATCTATCTCTAGCAGCTAAATGTTTGCTAGCTGGTAAAATGTTGGTGAATACGCTTAATTGCTTTTTCCAAAGTTAGTTGAGAAGATCAATACCTCTCTGCACTGCATGGTAGGTATAGAGCTAGTGCAAGGAGGCAGTTAGCCTAGCTTAGCATAAAGACTGAATGCAGGGGGTGCAGCTGGCTTTGGCTTTGCTCTCTCCAAAGTTCCAAAATATGCTAATTAACACGTGCAAAGCTCACCAATTTATATGATCCATCTTGTTTCTTTAATCCAACCTCAAACAGAACACTTATCTATATGCCCAGCACTGGCAGTGTGCTGTGCATTCTGTATTTTCAGTGCTATAAATCAAGGTTACCCCAGCTGAAGCTAAAGCACTGAGGGCAAATAATTAAGATGATCTGGACAAACCAAGTTGGCACCATCATGCATACAGATGCATTGTTGAACTTGACCTGTCACGTCTCCTCAGAGGTGGGGCAGTAATTTTCCAGATCCACTCTGCATGCTGGAACAGCACAGTGCTGACACGCTGCTGGCAGCCGACTCCTTTTGGAGGCGGCGTGTGAAAGTCAGCGGAGACATTCCCTCAACGACGCTATTTCTTACGCTTGTAAAAGTCACATTCACTAACAGCAGCGTTGCTGTCTCATAGACTGTGTGAGCTCAGGTACATGACAGTGCATAAGAACAGCTTGTGTGTGTGCAAGAGTGTATAAGAGTGTAAACTCAGCAGAGCTGTCCTGTTCTATTTCCTCAGCTTCTCTTTTCACCCTATAATAATCAATAGTGGGCTCTGGGCTCTGCTGGCACTGCGACAATAGATAGATCAACATTACATTACAGATGAGGCCTGTCGCCAGCCTGCGGGGACTGCCGACTCAAACACACTTCATTCTCCTCTCTTACTCTCTTTAGTCACTCCTATCGTCTGTCTTTATCTGTGTGTCTGGTCTACCACTTCCCTCCATTCAAAGCAGAGAGCCTGATATTTGCATCCTACATGCATATCTTTGTAGACGTCTCACTTTTAGCTTGGAGTTGTGAGGCAGCTGTGTGTACGTGTGCAAATACAATCCAGCCCAGTAAAGGTGTTGTGTTGTCGGGCTGCCCGGTTCATTTGTATTAATATTTCAGCTCCACAGTGGGTTGTATGTAGATGAATTATGTAACAGAAAGGAGCACGGCACGAAACAGCCATTTCCACTTCATCTCAATCTCACAGCGTCTTCATCTGTTTGAGGTGTGTTTAAAGTGAAGGATTGAGGGAGTGAAGCCGAAGATATACAAAGAGTGGACGCTTTGCTGAGATGCGTGTGTTTTATCTCATTGCTTTTCACAGATATCGCCCTGTTCACCGATCATCATTATTGCTGGTAGAAACTCTTTTTCTCCTTGAAAACAGCCACACTGATTGATTCTGGGGACATAACCCCTCAGTGCACACTCACACACACTTACACTCATCCATGACAGAAAACACCAGCACCCCAATGTCATCTGCAAGTTTTTATTTGACAGCAGCAACATTTGGTATGAAAAGAAATAATTATAAATCAAAACAGACATAGTAGATTTATCCTTTTGGTGAATTTGGTTCTAACCTGAGACCTGGATACAGTAAATATGAGTCAACTGAGCATAAAATATATAGTTACTATTTAGTCTAGGATATACAAAGGTGCGGAAGACTTCACAAACCAGACATTAGGAGACTAACAAAGAAGCAAAATGCAAAATTTGGAGTTGTGCCCATACAGGAAAGTAGTGAGAGTGATCGTGCTTGTTTAAAATGAATCAACTGTATGTAAATTTCCCCGTTTATTGTGTATGGAGCAGATCCAGATTTTACATTTTGATGATGGCAGGCTTCACTCTGAGTGGAATTCCCCTTTAAGACTTCCATTACCATCTTGATGTAAAGCCTGATACAAATGGCCTAAGAGGTGGACTGCTGATCTAGGGTTTCTTGGGCCTTTGCAGCTTTAATGAATGAGATGGTCAAGGGGACCTGGCAGCAGGTTCCAGATTGAAAACTGCAGGCCGAGGTATTATAGCTCTCCCTGATATTACAGTGCTGTGGTCTCTTGTTGTACAAATAAAATGCATCCAAATGCAATCCACCCCAGAAAAAAACCTTCATACATCCCTACTGCTTCACCAACTTAGCCTTTGATTTCTTTCAGATTACATTGTGCTTATATTGTGGACAGGCTTCTCAGACACTGATTCAGCTAAAACTTCACTGCCTTCTTCAATGGATACCCGACAAGGCTTTGGACTGACATGTCATTTCCATTTCATCATATTTTTTCATCAATAAATACATTAGATAATTAAAATAAGTGATTTGTCTATTTAAAAAATAAACTCTGATTTCACAGTGCAGTGTAAATATACTCACTTTGATTTATAGCTTAAATAAGTATTTATTGTACATCATTATTAACAAGCAATCACACATAAAGGAATGTAGATGCCAGCTACTCCCAGTGATCCTTTTTGATTACAAGAGTTATTCTATATGTTCTCTATTTAGCAGCTATTATAATGTAGATTCACTTCTAAGACACTGCTGGAGAAGGAACTGGCCGTGTCCTCTATCCCTGCACCAACATGTCAAGGCCAACGCATAAGTGCACAGTGTCGTCTGAAATATCTTCGAGTACATCTTAAAGGGACAGTTCACCCCCAAATCAAAAATACATACATTACCTCTGACCTGTAGTGCTATTTATCAGTCGAGATTGTTTTGGTGTGAGCTGCTGAGTGTTGGAGGTATCGACCATAGAGACATCTGCCATCTCTTCAATATCATGTGTCTAGATGGAACTCGGCTTGTGGTGCTCAGAGTGGCAAAAAAATACACTTTAAGCATTGCAAGCAAAGTGCCATCTTGTTCCAACAATGTAGACTGATAAATAGCACCACAGGTAAGAGGGAAATATGTATTTTTGATGCTGAGGTGAACTGTCCCTTTAAGCTAGCAGCTACGCATTCATAGGTGGTGGGTGCATACATTGCTCTTGCTAAAGGCAAAGAAGACATACAGCATGTATTCATATAACAAATGTAAGTATAAATCACTCTACGGGACTTAATCATAGACAAATGACTAAAGATGAGGTGAAATAAAACAAAAAAACATGTTGCTGAAGATGTTACCCAGTGATCATAACTACTAACCATGACACAATCATCACTGTATCTGTAAAGGTTTGATGCGTCCATTAGGAGTCATTAGTAATGAACAGTCGTGTCTTACACTGAAGATTTTGTTTAGACACACTCAAATATACAGTACAAGTTCAGCCATCAGAGAGGTCCCAGTCATGTTGTATGCTGCCACTCCAGCCTTAACAGGTAGTAATGTAAAGGGAAATCCCAAACAACCCTGCAGCACCAATGCAGGATAGAAATACATACCAGTGGGGGTTGTACAATAGCCACAGCTGTATTCCTGTTACATTTATTGATCCATGATCTGGGATATATGAGAACATGGTCATTTTTAAATAAGAGAATGTTATACTGTAATCGTAAGTAGTCACCACAATAATCTGGATTTGAATTTAAACACACAACAAAAGTCAATATGTCAACTACGGATTGGAGAGACGCCCAACAAACACTACTTTCACAACATTTCTTCAGTCTGGTTTTCAAGTCTCATGATTCAAGCACGACACTTGTTGTTACAGAGCAACTTTACTTGAAAATTATGTTTTGTTTTATTTTCTCCAGTGGTTTAACTTTGCTGCGTTGATGTAAAGTTTGCTCAAGGGTGTGTTGGTACACCATGACATCACTGCTGGGTGTGGTTACAGGTGTATTCTTCTGACCAAACAAACAACAGGCGACAGGGATGCATGACGCTTGTCGTGAAATGTATCTGAAATTCTCAAAAAGCAAGGTAGTGAAACACTTGATCCTGTTGTTCAGAATCCTCTGCTAATTAACATTAGATGATTGGACTGTGCTAAACCAAAAACTGTCAAAAAAATTAAATAAAATCTAAGCCAGTCATTGCCTTCTATTAAAACTTTTACATTAGGCCAATTGTTGCTTTTCCAGTTTATAGATTTTACACCTCTGAAGAACACATTTAGCTAGTGGTCAGATATATATAAAGTCGGCATGAATGTGATTCATGGAGACTGGATCCAGGGTTGTGAAAGTTTTGCTGTGATAGCACTGAATTGCAAACTAGACAATGTTGTCATAAATCATCAATGCTGCAGTCTATCACAAGTACCATATTGACAACATGTTTTTCTTTAATCTGCCCTCCACCTTAAAACCCTATCACTCACTCCACCAGATAACCACGATAGCCAATACAATACCCAAGTAAATAATAACTCATCCATACCTGACCAGTTCACCATCTGCACCTACATTTTTTTACCTTTGTTCAAAGCTATGATTAGTCACCGGTGACTTCATTGTGAGGCTGGATGTTTTTTTTTGTCAGCAGATTTCAGATGAAGGTACTAGATCTTAGTGATGAGTTGGCTGACGAGCTTCTGGAGGTCCTGGGTTCTGCGCTCAGTGGTCTTCAGCACCTCCTCATGGTTTGCCTTCTCACTGCTCTCATAATCTGTCACGACCTTGTTGGTGATGAGGGACAGACCCAAGACACGCAGGCCGCAGTGACGAGCCACCAACACCTCTGGCACTGTGCTCATACCTGGACAGAGGGAAGAAAGTATTTTTTTCAGGTGCACTGATTAATCATGAGTGTAACAATAATAATACTACTAATCATAAGAGGAGGAGCCGTAGGGCTGCTCCCTGAAAGTAGAGGATTGGAATCATCATTTGGGGGCCCCCTCAGTCAACTCAGATTTCATTTAGAAGTCAAGCAGTTGTTTCTTGTGTTTGTTTTTTTTGTCAGTCAGTGCGCAGTGTCCTTCTGGGGAAATGTTGTAGCTGCAGAGTCAGCATTCCTCACTTTCACACTGCTCTCAGGAGTGAAATCATTACACTACGTCAAGTCATCCTGTCAGCTTGGTGAAGATGTCTTGCAACGGGTACAGGCAGCTGCGGACACGGACCAAGGGAGAGTGAGACGTATGCAGCTGTGAGATGAAGAGAGGCTTTGCACGGTCAGGTTTTAAGATAACATTATCTTTTGCCTTCTGCTTAGAGGTGCTCACAGCAACTTAATACTATACAGTCTCTGCTTTTTCTAACATCTAGAGTTGGCAAAAAAATGTTGTTGCACATTTCTGATCTTAGCATTGTTATCATGCATTAGCTCAGAGCACTAACTTGGCTTGTTTGCTATGTAATGTGAATGTAGCTGTCCCCCTGAACGTCTCGCTGAACTCGGTTAAAAAATCTGACAGTCCAATAAAGTTGCTTAATAAATATGTAGGAGAAAAAGGGAAAAATAGTCAAATATTCATATTGAACAGCCAAATCCCATTTGACTAACAAGATAAAAGGGACAATCCTGTGATTTAGTATTGTACTTTCACAAAATTGGGACTCTAAAAGAGGCATATACTCTTCACATGTGTAGGTTTATCTGCCTGCAAAATACAAACACAGATAAATAAATAACAAAACATAATTTGTATTTTAACCCCACCTTTGAAAAAAGAGAAAAGTAAGCCATAAATGAGTAGCGGAAATAAAACAGGAGGTTTAAACATTGGAAAACAGACACAGAGACAGTTGGACTGTTTGCATTGGGCCATACAAAGGCTGTGTAAATAATTGGGAAGACACCCAAATAACAGTGTCTATGGCAAAAAATATGAGAGAGATAATAATAAATAAGGCCATAATAGCTCATTGGGTCATGTTGGTATCCAGTCATAGCTAAGGGTTATGGTCCATGAGGGGGAAAACGGTCCTTTCCTACACAACAACTCTGTAGCATGGTAGCAAATGCTTTGTTTTACCCAGCGGCATAAAAAGATGTGACGCTTTGTGGGTGTTCTCACAAATACCAACTGGATCTATTGCAGACTTAAAAAAAAAAGAAAAAAAAAGAATGGAGGTTATGAATGCAACGGGAGGGGGTCCAGATGAGATAAAAGTTGCTTTGCGGTGTCTATGAAACAAATTGAGAAAGCAGTTGACACACTTCTGAAAAGACCTCTTAGGGTGAGGTGCCAGCTTTCATGACATAAAAATATAAATGCAACACCAGCCAAGCTTTATCCTGCACTGCCAAACACATCTGCTGAAAGGTTATTGAGGATAAATAAAGTGGAATTTTTGAATGCTGAAGCCATAACTACCCACACCTATAGTCTATTTGTTGACATTTCGGCAACCCTGCTTCTATTCCAGGGGAAATTCGACTGCAAAAATTTCAAATGCTATTTCTATCTATATCAGAGAGCATTATCTGTTCTTATTTGAATAATGAATTCATATTGATTGAAATATCCCTAGTAAGCTGTTGTAAATGCACTGTTGAGTTGAGAGGCTGTCCTACAACACATCAGTATCCTTTTAAGTGAGCACGAGAGAGCTGTACTAACCCACAGCATCAGCCCCCAGCATCTGCAGGGCTCTGCACTCTGCAATGGTCTCATATGTCGGTCCAGCCAGCATACAGTACACCCCTTCCTGCATGAAGCTGCCGCAGTTTTGCTCCTCTGCTGTTTGCTTGGCCAGAGTCCTCAGCTCACGGTCATATGCATCCGACATGCAAGGGAAGCGCACTCCAAACCTGGAGACGTGAAAAGAATGAATGTGACACAGCAAAAAGACAGATGTATGTTTCACTTTCATAATCCTGCCCTGGTGTTGGTGCTATACCTTTCATCATTGTGCCCACAAAGCGGGTTCTGCCCTGCAAAGCCAGGCATGTTAATATGATCCTTGATGAGCATGATGTCTCCCACATCGTAGCTGTCATTGAGCCCTCCTGCGGCGTTTGTCACAATCAGAGCTTCCACACCCAGCAAATAGAAGACTCGCACCGGGTACGTCACCTGGAGGGACAGACATGCTCTGCTTTAGGGACAGATACTGTTGTTCTTTTATTGTTTTGATGCATATCAGATTACAAAGGGGAGTTACAAGACGGGGGTCACCTGGGAACAATGGAGGAGAAAACGCATCACATGAGAAGCCAATATTTTAAAAAGGGACAGCGTCTGCACATACTGATGTCAGTAGACTCGAGGGGTTTTATGACTATGGGTTCTTGTTGAACTGTGCATGTCTGAAACAGTTGTGGTTCTGTACTAACCTTTATATGGCAGCCGATGGCCCATAAATTACTGTTGTTACTTCTCACTGCAGTCACATTTGGAAATTGCTTTTTCTATTTCACATTTCTCTGAAGCTTAAATTGCCTGTTAAAGTGTTTTGCTAGTTAGTGCAGAAATATTTTCATGTACCCCAGTTTCTTGATAAGGTCAGAGCTGTCATTTTGAAACATTGGTCTGTTTGATATGAGTTTTGCACATTATCACAGGGAAATATGCTCTAAGTTGACTTGTGGCTGCATATGTAAAGCAGGACTGTCTGTGGTTACACTGTAGCATGGAGACGTTAATAAAAGGTTAACTGCATCAAATTATTTGCCAAAAGGCTCTTGGGTGGCACACTGAAACAGACAGAACTTAAATGAGGACAGGATTAAGAGCGAGAGAGATTAAGAGGTGCTGGTTTGGTGCTTTGAGTTTAATGCTAATGCTAACATGCTTACAATGACAATGCTAACATGTTCATGTTCAGCATTTAGATGCCTCTGTTCGGCATTTGCATTTTGGTGTAATGTTTACTATGTGAACCATCTTAGTTTAGTGTGCTAGCATGCTAACACTTGCTAATTAGCATTAACCACAATGTACAGCTGAAGCTGATGGCTTTGTCTTCACTTAGGCTATACAGGTATTTGGCCATAGAGCAAAGTATTGGATAAATTAAACTACAATACCCATCTCACTGAGACACCATTAAATTTAATATATGACAGTGGTTCCAAACTGGTCCAGCCCTGGGGTCCAGATTTCCCCTTAGTCATAATTTCAAGGTCCACACAGTTTAATATATTCAGTGTCATACTTGAGATTGGTCATGTCGTTGAGCTAGTTTGCTGTGTCTGTCAAGTAACTGTCTGTAAGTCACTATCTCCACAGCAGGAGACAGCACTTAAATGTAAATAATAAATTAAAGCTTTGTTCTGGAACTTTACTGTACTTAATAATGAAGTTTGTTTTTTGCAAGTCACTTGTGGTCCATTCAGAATGGACCCACGACCCACTTCTGGACTGCGACCGACCAGTTAGGAGCCACTGCTATATGATTAATCAAATGGTATCTATGTCTCCATCTCTGTTCCTCAGTTATGGCATTGGGTAATGGCCAGAAAAAATGTTTTTGCAGTACATTATGATGTCACAGTGGTGTTGACCTTTGACCTTTTGGATATTAAATGTCATCAGTTCCTCATTATATCCTGTTAGACATTTGTGTGAAATCTGTCGGAATTTCGTCACATGAAAATGTGTTTTGTGAGGTCACAGTGAACACCAAATTCTGATCAGTTCATCTTTGAGTCCAAGTGGGCATTTGTGCCAAATTTGAAGAAATTCCCTCAATGTGTTCCTAAGATATCACATTCACGAGAGTGGCACAGACAACCCGAAAACATAATGTCTCTGGCACAGAGGCACAAAAACGACCGACAGCCTGAAATTGCTATACACAGAGCAACGCTGCTGGTGTGGCTAATAAAAACTAATTTTAATCTCAACCGATTTTCTGTTTAGTTTGCCAAGAATGTATCTATGTAATACTGTGGTGAAAATGTACCTCAGTTGGCTTGGGTGGAATCAAAAATTTTTTTTAGTTCAGCTCAGTTTATGGTGATTCAGGCGTTTCATACATTATATCACTGTCTAAAGTCCCAACAAGGTACAGGAGGGTCATAATGCATCTGGCTTTCTATTGCTGCATGTATGAAACTGAATTTTATGATCCAGTGGGCTTATATGGATCATTTTATGTGGAGATGGAACATCACAGCTGGTAATAAAATAAATAAAACCAGGATACGGTGTCTCCACAGGTCAAAGGCCGCTCCCACGTTGACAATATGACACACCGAGTGGTTTTCTCACTGTCATCACAATTCTGCAGCTGATCATTCATCACACACAGTAAATTGTTAGCCAAAGTTGGGAGCTTTACTGTGGTCTGTCTGTCATATTCCAAGTTTACACAACTTGATATTAGAAAATTATAAAATCATGATCGAGGATGAGATAAAGATTAAGCGTCTCTTAGAGCAGTTTTCTCTGACAGAGATGTAAAAATATATGAAATGAAGTCTGGTCTGAGGTGTTGGATTTAAAGCTGTTACATTTACAAAACAAAAATAATACATTTTAAAGGCAGTTGGATATGAATGCTAGATGCAAATACTGCATCTACAATTATCACTAGGCCAATGCTATAATTGGAACTTAAAAAGATCTTGCACAAAATGAATGCTGTTTCTTGCAGAGTCACCCTCCGTGACAAGAACAACAAAGTCAGTGTTTGAAAGTTTAAAGATTAGGCCTCCATACACTCACGCTGTAAATGTTTTTCTCAAAGTGACTGACAAAGTCAGAGTTTAAACTGCCAGCTTTAGTTCAGTTACCCTGTATAGTATATCATTCACATCAGCAAGGTTTCAAAATGTCGAAGCAAGTTGGCTCATGACCGAAACTGAGACAGAAAGTTGCTCACAAAGCAAGTCACAGTACAACAAATAATTATGTCTGCATCTCTGCACCAAACAGCATTAACATGGATATCATTCAAATTTCATTTGAATTCATTAATTATTTAAGTAATTCCAGCATATACCAAAGTAGACAAGTCCAAAACGTAACTCTGAGATCAACACATTACAATGTTTTTAAACATGCTGGCAGCATGGATGGCAATAGTGGTTGATCCACCACTTTGGTCTGCACTGAAATATCTATATATTTATATATAACTATTAACTGGATTGACAATAGATGTGCTGACTTTTCCTTGGTACAGCAGGGCAGAATTTTCAGTGATCCTGTGAAATATCTCAGTATATACTGGATTGGCAAAAACATTATACAAACTGGGATGTCATGGGAACTACTATGGGTACCAAATCAATGCCAAAGTTCTGAAAACGTAACAATTCTTGCCTTTCTCCAGTACCATAGGTACCGGGATAGCATTAATTGTGGGGCAGCATGCCTACAAGTGTTCTAGTCTGCTGTTAAATGCGAAAGGAAGAAAAAGAACCTCTACTAGCACTCAAGAAAAACACCTGGAAGATGGCGACAAGTGCAGTTGCAGCAGAAAAGTGTTTTTCCTGAGGTGTGCCTATCTTTTAATTCTTTGCAATGGGAGCACTTCATATTTACACTCTGCTACAAACACCAGTAGTGTAGAGGTCTCTGCGTCTATTCTGCTATTCTGGACGGAGCTCTGCAGGTTTGGTGTTATTCTCTGGTTGCCAAGACTTGAATAATAATCAGTGTTGGTTAAAATGCTGTGCTTGACACTGTCAATTTTTGGTTTTGTCTCTTATCTATTATTATTGTTATAATTATTATTTTTACTGTGGTAGACAGATGATGACTCACACAACTTTGGTGATTCCCTGACTTTTCCTCCAGCACAACCATAGGGCTCACATTTGTAACTCTGAGTGTAGCTTTGGAACTTTACTTTGGAATAAATCACTAATTTTTTAAAGTACCATAAGCAGTTTTTCATTTTCTTTATATACTTAAGCTTACCGTGTGTATGTTGTAGCCCTCGTAGAAGTGGAATCTCCCCTTCATGCAGACACACTGACGGCCCTGCAGCTTCCCGAACACCAGCTGACCAGCATGGCCTGACACTGCACAGCACAGTATGACCAGCTCATGTTCAGTTTCCATCCACTTATAATAAGTTGTAGATAAAAAGCAATTTGTCACAGACAACTTACCAGTGCTGGTGGGAAAATGTGGAATATCCTTGTAGGGAACCACAGTCTTGTCAGTTAACAGATCAGCCAGACCGCCCAGGCCTGAACCACAGATGATGGCTACTTTAGGACGCTGCTCTGTGTGGGCCAGCAGCCAGTCTGCTGTCTCTTTGTACTCTTCATAACTGTATCTGAAAATAATGGAAATAATTCTGATTAATTTGAAATATTACTAAACCACAGCTCTGAGAGAGAAAAGTTAGCTGCATGTCTGTGTTATTGCAGCAAGTTCCATCATCATAATGGTCACAGAGGAATAAACACCATAAACACTCATCAACATCAGTCTCATGTTTAGAATTAAGAGTAATCACTATGGAGGCCATCAATGTGCTACAAACAGATGCAACACAAGCAAATGAACATATTCACCAACTTGTCAACACATGCGCAGCATTTACAAAACAGCTTCACCAACTTGACGACACACAAAAACATCAGTTTGACGACACACGAAAACGTCAACTCGACGACGCACGATAACAACCATTGGACCACACACACGCAACATTTAGAAAACATCTCCACCGACTTGACAAACGAGAACATGAATTTAACAACACATGCGCGGCATTTTAAAGTGCTGCAAGAAGCTCACAACACAACGGAAACTGTTTCCAGGGGACACTAAAAAGTGATGCGCACGGCACGCCGTCGTTGCCATGGATATATGGTCGTTGCTGGCTTGCGAAAGTATTGAAGTCGGCTATCTGTCACCTAAAATGTAAGTATTTTTATGTCTTATTTTAAGATTATGATCGCATGATGGAGATATGATTGTAACTGTGCTCTTAACCTAGCGTTAGCCTGTTGCTAAGTTTTAGACTGTTAGAGAGCGGAGATAAATGTTAGTAGTTAATTTAAGGACCACCAGCTGTGGTTACCTAATCAATAACTGGTGAACAAAGGTCCAATTTGTAGGATGTAGAGCCATTTATTAGCAGAAATGGTTTATAATATTCATAGCTATGTTTTCATCAGTATATAATCACCTGAAACTAAGAATCGTTGTGTTTTCGGGAATTAGCTGTTTATATTGGCGGCCCCTCTTCCATGTTGTCCGCCATGTTGTTCCACAGTATCCCAGAGTGGACAAACACTGGTGCTGTGTCTGAAATTCCATACTACCATGCTATTTAGTTTATAGCAGACAGTGACCAAGACAGCTCTTAAACACGGGTAAAGCTTCAATTTAAGTGTAAGTTTGTCAGAAGTTTAAGCTTTTACTTTGCTAGGTATAATATAGCTTTTAAATTATTATTATTATTATATTACTGGTATAGGCTACTGTAAAAACAATGGACTGAACTACTGAGATGTCACCCATTGGTTTGTGGACTCCTAAAGCCATGAGTTTGGCTTGGCTGTTGCCATTAGTGACCATATTTGGGAGAGAGGCTGGCGCTGTGGAGGAGCGAGGGATAGATTGAGAAGCCAAGGACACTTTCAGCAGTGCAAAGTGATTTCATTTTGTTAGTTGTGTCAGCAAAACCTGCTGGTAGTTGAACTTGCTTGTCCCCTATTTCAGGTTCTACTAGTAACTAAGCTGTGACTAAAGCTATAACCTTGTTAATGTCCCCTCTGTGCCTCAAGCTTTATTAAAACACAATGACACTTCAGGCTGCAGCCTTTACCAGACCAATCTGCAGCAGGAGAGAGCCTGATGATTTTGAGCCCATTTTAGAGCTGCCATCTAAGATGACAGCTACATTAGGCTACCCTTGGGTGTTCAATCTTCCCACATTTTCCCCTTGTTTCCTTACTCGGTTCAAGCTCAAAAAGGAGCTGGGAAATCTTTCATTGCAATAGGTATGTTGGTACCTGGGACAGGGTGAAGTCAAAGTGATGAACATGAATAATGCTCCAACTGGCTATCTGAGTGGTGACTTTATTAAAACTTTATCAAAGCAGAAGTGTATTTCTGTAGTCTCTAAAATCTGTGGGAGAATTATCAAAACACCCGACGGGTAATCAATTCATTCTAAAGCACTGACAATGACACTATTGTTGTATGGCTGCATTACTGGCCTGTCAGTTGCAGAGGTTGCCCTTCACATGATTCTTCAGGTGGTAATGGCAGTTTTACACACAAACGTACAACCACACTCACACCCAGGCAGACATGCAGTTGGCTGCTGTAAATAACTTCTGCCGTCATGTTGGTGTGTGATGATTCATACACAGATTCACTGTCGGTGCCAGCAAAAGGTGGGGAATGAAAGAGAGCAATTCAGGTCATTTAACCTGACAACTGAACAACCTGTTTTTGTAATCAGTGATTTATAAACCCCAAGAAATTGAAACGAGGAGATGTCAGCAGGGGTCCAATGTGTAGCTATAGCCATAAAAATCTCTTGTGTAACAAAAACAAGATGACAATTCATGTGTCTGTAATTCTGCTGTAATCTATGTTAGATATGATTGTCACTGAAATGTTCTTATCAACAAGGCAGATAGTAAAGAAAATTTTTGTTCTAGATGTGTCCTACTGCTAAATTTACTAATAGACAACTAGACTGAAAACACTAACAGCTAATAACAAAGAAAAGTGTTTAAACAATTGATAAAATGACAATGGCTAAACCTCTGATATACGCTCCTTTCATTAAAGATCTGGTGTGTAGGATTTAATGCTATATGGCAGTAAGGGTTGCAGATTACAACCAACTGAGATTTCTCCCATGCGCCTCAAGTGTCGGAGAGCTATGGAGGCCAACACGAAAACACAAATGGCCTTATCTAGAGCCAGTGTTTGGTTTGTCTGTCCTGGGCCACTGTAGAGCAAAATGGTGACTCGGTGGAAGAGGACTCACTCTGTATGTAGATCATGGATGTATAAAGAGAACTGAATACAGTGTTGGAGGTGGGCCCCATTTATTCCTATGAAAGTTGCTCAGTTACGCATGAAGCCAAAAAAGTTTGACTTTTCAGGTGTAAAATTACCCAGATCTTCTGCATCATTGGGCCTATAGTGCAAGTGCACTGACACAAGCCCTTTGCTAACTTGAATGGGGATAAAATGATTTGATCTTGCACCTCTTCCAGAATTTAAAAGGTTATTGGACCGAAAGGATCCAATCCTGATGGTGAAAGGAGTCATTTCACAGGAATTATGACGCTCAGAAAGGTTTTTCACAATGTCTGTGGGGAAAAGCCCTTTAGGCCCAATAGCATGACACAGTGGTCCAATCCAATGTTTGGCCACTAAAAAATATCACTTCAAAGCCCGACGCACTTCCAGGGGACCTGATGTAGATATAAACAGCTCATTTTAAGGTAACAAAAAGACAATGAGTTTGCATCTTGTTGGTCAAATAATTCCTCTGCTGTTAAAACAATTTACACATAACTAATACAAAGTGCTGATGCTAACTTTTTAGCTAGCTATTCTTTTTGTCCACAACTGTGGTAGCATTTTATTTTGTTTGACTAAAACAGATTGTTCTTGTACACTTAGCACCATAATTCTACAAATAAATACTTAAATACCCCGTTGTTAACTAACAGCCCCAATGCCCCTTAACTGCAAATTACTGAAGCTAAGCTCATCCTTTTACACCTGTGGATCATAAGACGACTGTGTGAATTTAATTTATTTAAAACCTTCTAATTTTGACCAGAGTTACCCTTTAAATACATTAATGATAATTTTTCACCAAAACATGTCAAATTAGGGCGGCACAGTGGTGAAGTGGTTATTGCCGCCTCTGTGCAGAGTTTACATGTTGTTTCCCCTTGTCAGCGTGGGTTTTCTCCGGGTACTCCAGCTTCCTCCCAGATACATGCAGTTTGGGATAAGTTAACTGGTGACTCTAAATTGTCCGTAGGTGTGAATGTGAGTGTGAATGGTTGTCTGTCTCTAAAGCCCCTTTTACACTGCCAGATTTTCCGCGAATGTTGGGCCGTTTTGCTGGCAAGCTGCGAGCGTTTAGACACACAGAGCCGGATTGGCGAATTGATCTGAGGTGTCCAATTTTCTGCCTCATAGGGTAGTCATATTGGCGGAACCCTTTTAGTTTAAACAGACCGAGGTGGGGGTAGTCATATTGGCGGAACCCTTTTAGTTTAAACAGACCGAGGTGGCCTTCTGCAACGGGAGGAGCTGTTGATGACGCCGCACGTGCGAGCCACTGGCGGTGGATAAACAGGAAACAGCTGATAGTAAGAATTAGCAAGCAGCTAGTAGCAAGAGGGAAACGCAAACCTGACAGACACTGTAAAGATGAGCAACTGGGGAGACAAGGAATTGCGCGCCCTCCTTGCCCTCACAGACAAAGAGGCCATTAACCGTCAGATGACAGGAATGGTGAAGAACGGGCCGATTTACGAGAGAATCACCTAAGGACTGACTAGTCGCGACTTCCCTCCCACGTCACTGGTTACGTGACACGGTGAGCTACACGTTGTGTTACTTGCTCACGCCCCCCATTGCCCCAAAAAAGGCGCATTCTGTATAAACAAAAGTAGGTAGGCGGCATTTTGCCGCACTCCCCGATTTTGTTTTTATACTGCCAATGCTGAAAAAACTGATTGGGCTTTTCTGCAAATTTGCACAATTCCTATTTAAAAACGACTTATGTGTCAGCCCTGTGATAGTCTCGCAACCTGTCCAGGGTGTACCCTGCCTCTCGCCCCATGTCAGCTGGAATAGGCTCCAGCCCCCCTGGAGGAGGGGGAGGAGGATAAGCAGTTACGGACAATGAGTGAATGTCAAATTAGTCATTGCAACTAATGAAACTAACTTGAGATGTTTTTTTCCACTGTTATTTAAAGATTTTGTTCTTGCACTTAAAACTATTTGACTCAGTGAGTTGAAGCGAAACTTCCAAATATGTCATACCTTTAAACCAATAGGTATCATTTTAGAATTATATTTGGGCTATTTCATATATTTAATGAGTAGAATACTATTTTAATTACCAAAAGCAACTTTAATGTATTTTGTACTTTTATTTTTGTGCGTTTTTATTCTTCAGATGCTTTTTCTTTTTGTACTAGTGCCTATTTATTAATTTGTGGATTTTTAAAAATATCTCTGTTTTATTGCTTCCTTTTTTCTTTTTCTAACAAAAACAAAAAAACAAACAGTCAAGTCATATTTAATGATCAGGCAGGTAGCACATGCCTTTGAAAGCACCGTAGGCCTATGTATTATGTAATAGCAGAGTAAGAAATTAAACTCAGAGCAGGAAGTGAGCTCGTGGGCTCTCCAGGACCGGCAAGCTGCGCGCGGAGCTGTCCGTGGTACTGCCGAAACTTTGTGTTCCAGGCACGAGAGCACAGAGAGGCTGTGTGTTTTACATATTTGGCAGACTCAACACGTCCAACCAGTTCGGCCAGCCTGAGTGGATGTTAAACTCCGAGGCTGTCAGTGAACCAGGAACACAAGACTGGTGAACGGACACAAACATTACAAATTAAATAAAATGGATTTGTTCATGTAGAGAGATAACAGACTTTATAATTACGACATAGCCCACATACCACCTGGGACACACGATTACGTCAGAGTGACAGGTGTCATCCTGGAGGGAAAGCCCCCATATGCTACTAATCCTCGGAATGAAGCGTTCATGTCACTGTATTGGCTTCTCTACACAATTCTCAAACAGCACAGTCCAAAACAAGATGATTATTGTACACTTTACTGATTACACAATCGTTATGCTGTAAACAACACTGGATACCTCTTAATATGATTAGACTACAGGGTAGCCTTAACAACCGTGAGGCTCATTTCACTCCGGTCCACCAACATCCAGCCTTATCGGTCTTACCTGCACTGACTGGAGGAGGAGGAGGAGGATGCCGCTTCCATATCTGATGATGAGCGTTACCAATCTACTGATTAGATGCTGTTTGTGTCGTGTTTGACAGACGCTTCCCGTGCTGAGTTGACGATAATGTAGCGGCTGATGGAGACTCTGCTGCTGCGGACGGAGTGGCGGAGGTCATGGCGCGTGCCAACGTCACTGCGTACGGGGCGAAGGGGCGGGACCTAAGTTGAATGCCGGTCCCTCTGAAGAAGACCGTAAATCCTATTTTCTACCAGGCTGGGCAGCTCACTGATCCGTTCACTGACAGAGACGGGGCTGGGAACAGAGGGAGAGACAATGAGAGAGCAACAGAGGGAAAGACCAACACAAAGATGAGGGAAACGATAGGATGAGCAACTGATAAATGCTACAAGTCACAGAGTTTGGTTAAACACCTCAGAACCTGCAAACTGCTTAATATGTTTGAACTGAAACATGTTGTAGCCTGCAAGTAGTTTCCCTCCCTCACTTTCTCCCTCACACACAGACACAGACACAGACACACAGGCTGCATAACAATTCAAAGTGCTGACTCATGGGTTAGAAGGAAAGAATGAAAGTGAGAGGAAACACAAAAAGTGAGAACCAACAGCTGTAGTCAAGAGAACTATAAACCAATATGGTATAATGAAACATAAAAAAAACCCAAAAAACAAACTGCGCTGTATGCTCTGTAGTGCAAACTATCATTCCATGTTAACACTTCATGGCTTTATGATTTAAAACACTAAGTGAATGAAAATATCCAAGGCTGGAGGACACTGAGATTATATGTCCTCCATATTTCTTTCTCGGAATTTCAGGATTCAGTGGAAGAGTTTAAAAAAAAAAATCAATAAAGCATAATTAACTGTGTTCCTAGCAATGTGGAGAAGGCTTTGGAATTGCATTTGACTTTCATGTGAGGTTCACATGTCATTACAATTTCATTTACTCACATTAAGCAGTGGGGCAAAATATACAAATATAACTGTATATTGTCAGTCACTGACAATATACTGCAATAGATACATAAACAAATACATTCCTAGATGGCAGCCCGTGGGAAAAATATTAATCAGTGATGATCTAGGTTAAAGATTAGTGACCTCTGTAAGATATCAGTCCAAATAAAACTGTCATGAACACAGTTAGTCAAGAGGGATAAATAAGTGGATTTGTAAAGTTGTAGACTCAATTAGGAATTCCTGCGCTGTCATCATGCTCACTGGGCTTTCAAATCCCCTTTGTAGTCTCACTTGTCCTTATAATGACCCTCTTGAACACACACACACACACACACACACACACACACACACAGAGCGCAATTCATGTTGGTTATGTGTGAGTGAGTGAGTGAGTGAGTGAGAGTCGGAGTGGGAAACGTTCATAAGGTTGTTTGATAAAAATAAGATGGGACATATAATTTAATATGATAATGTTTCTCTTTATTATTTTAATTGTGGTCTAATATTTATTACTTCCTCAGCTGTGTCCATAGATTATCCATCTCACTAATTGTTGGATTTTTCATAGTCTGCAATGAACCACATCTCGGTATCAGTGAAAAAGGCTAAGACAAGCTGCTTGAACGTGACTTAAGGTCAAGTTGTCTGTAACAAATTACATTTAACAAGTGTTAAAATCATACTTGAAATAAAACAACCAAAACAACAACAACAACAACAACAAAAACAACATCAACCCATCAACAACAACAACAACAACATAAAAAAAGTTAAAATTATACTTAAAATATTCACTGAAACACTGATTGTGAGGTAGGTACTTGAACATTACTTGATTACTTGTTTTTTATACTTCTGCCAGAGGTAGTGTTGAAGTTACTATTTACTTTACCACATTTATTTTAACTCTTTATCTCACAGATTAAGATTTTACATAGGCTACAAAATGTTATTATCTTTTAAAATATAATACACTTTTAGGCTATAGATATACATTACAGGACAGTGGGCTATGAGCAACTGAAACCAGCTCAGCATCAACTTGTGATGGGATATTTTTACATTCTGGTAATCCTATTTAAAGGCTACTCAATTAAAACGCCTATGTTTAGATCATAGAGTTTGGCTGATTCAGCTTTGAACTCACAGGAACCAGGTCAGTTAGTTGTGACTGTAATGTAATTTATTGTTTTAAGGGGCTGTTCAGTACTTATGAGGGGGGAAGGGGTGGTGCAAAAAGGGGGAGGCATGTCAAACAATTTTTAAGCACTTGGACTTAGGTTTTTTATTTTGGCTTAGGGGATAGGCATTCAAATTAAAATGGTTGTATTTTGTTTTATTTTACTGCAGATTTTCAAGGAAACATGCCCTCCAAACCTGCCTGGGTTTGCAAGAATGGCCAAAATTACACCATTTATCACAGTCAGAAACTGTAAAAACAGAAATTATTGTTGGATTTTCATATTTCCAATTGTCCTCGGACACATCATATGCAGTGGAACTGTGTCAGAAAAAAAAATAGTGATACTATTTTATCAAAATCACTTTATTCGTCATTTTATTTAAAAATGTGGCCTAAAATAAACCGTTTACACTAATAAAGCAGCATGCACGACAAGGGTGAAAAACCAAGGCTTTTTTTAACTCCAGGATTTTGTCTTCAACTGTGAACTTTAAACTTTCAAACTTCAAAGGGTACGTTTTTAAAAATCTAATAACTAATTTATGGTGGAGGGAGAGTCATGCATTTTGCACCAGTCACTCAGGGAGGCTCAAGGAAAAATATTTGTAGCTTTAGGGAGGTTGAAAAAAAAGTCACAACCCAGCCACCCTACTCCTCTGATAAGTAAAGAAGAGTCCCTCACCTAAAGAAATTGGATTATTTTGAGAGACGATGCCAAATTGAGGGAGTTCTTTCTTTTCAACGTTTCAGAGTCGCCTTTGTCTCATGATGACTCCTCAGAAAACGGCATTAGTTTCGATTTTCCTCAAAACGTTCCCCTTTTTAATAGACGTGTTGTATGAGACAATGCACCACTTTGCAGCCAGTTTGTGTTACAACCGCAAGCCAATCACAGAACAGATTACTGGGAGGTCGTTGAGTGTGTTGCCAGGGCGACAAACCACAACGAAGTTGTGAAGCCGCTGTTTATTCACCCAAAGGAGTGGTAGATTAATACTTAATTATTTTTTGTCAGTGCAACGAGACAACATGTTTAACTGGTAAGTTTATTGTGACGGTAAGTGACGGAAGAGAAGCGTTAAACAGGATAAGTTGGAAAACATGTAACAGCCTAATGTAACGTGACAGCGAGTCAACGGGTTGACGGAGGACCTAAGCAATGTAATGCGAAGTAGGCTTTTTTCTAACGTTGGTCAGGATGAGCTAACAGTTAAGCCCATATATAATTGTAATTATACGTAATTAACTTCGCGGACAACTTTTTCAGTTTGAAGTAAGCTTAAAGCAAATTTCCTCTAAAAGTATCGAAGAGGCTTTGAGGACGAGAACTTCTAGTTACCTAGTTAACGTTACTGTTAGCATATATAGCCTAGCTAACGTTACATTAGCATGACATCAAGAAAAAGCAACGTCTTTTTTAAAACTGCGTATTTGGAATAAAATGTGCCCTTAATTTGCGCTCTTTAATTATTAATTACACATAGTCTTCTCTTCTCTTCTCTTCTCTTCTCTTCTCTTCTCTTTCTTGCCTCTTTTATTTTTTGCAGGTGAATGTGTGCTTCAAAACAAAATGACAGCCATTCAATTTCCCCCAAGAACGAAGTGGTTAAAGAGCGAGATGCCTCTCAAGCCAAAAAGGGTGAGGATACCCTGTCATGACATCTTGTAACTTCACACAGAATTAGAAGTATCCAGATAAAATGAATCAGATCTTGAAACCATTTTTTTCTCATGAATTATCAGGGGGCCCAATTTCCTGTAACCCACGTTTTGGACATGGTCCCATTCTGTTAAAGAAGCTGCTTCAAATGAGAGATTGTCCTAATAATTACCTTGGCTTCTTATAGGGAACAAAAATCAATATGTGAGTGCAGTGCTTTGTTGCAATGACCTCAGCTCAGCAATTTTAGGCCTCTGCTCTCTACTTAGCTGCTTGTCTCTGTAACGTTACCTGGAGTAGGTGACATGAGTAGGAGGTACTTTTACTTTACTGAGGCCCAGACTTTTTATAGGGATAAATATGATCCACATAAAAGTGATTATTTGTCCTTACAGTTGGTTAAAGTTTGGTGATAATTTATTTTTAATCCTCTAACAAAACCTGGTTTCCTCATTGTCTGGGCAATAATAAAACCGAAGCCAGTGCATACACTTATTAATAATTTGACAATAGAATTTTCTAATATCTAAATATTTCTTAGTTGCTTTAGTAGTTTAAGCCCTCTGTATTCCTCTATGTCTGATGGTAAATGTAATAAACAACACAAATATAGTTGGACAGTAATATGTCCGTCCATCCATCCATTTTCATCAGCTTATGCAGGGCTGGGTTGTGGGGGCAGCAGGCTGAGAAAGTACTCATGCCGTCCCTTTCCCCAGCAATGCTTTCCAGCTCTTCCTGGGGGATCCCGAGGTGTCCCCAGGCCAGATTAAATATATAATCCCACCAGCGTGTTCTGGATCTACCCCGGGGCCTCCTACCAGTTGGACATGCCCAGAAAACCTCCAAAGGGAGGCGCCCAAGAGGCATCCTGATCAGATACCTGAACCACCTCAATTGGCCCTATTGGATGCAAAGGAGCAGCGGCTCTACCCATAGCTCCCTCTGGATGTCGGAGCTACTGCCCCTATCTCTAAAGCTGAGCCCAACCACACTACGAAGGAAACTCATTTCGGCCACTTGTATCCACGATCTCATTCTTTCGGTCACTATCCAAAGCTCATGACCGTAGGTGAAGGTTGGGACATAGATGGATTGGATAAATAAAAGGTTTGCCTTCTGGGTAGGGCTGCCACGATTAGTCGACTAATCGATGACTAATCAACTATTAAAATAATCGGTGACTATTTTAGTAGTCGACTAATCGGTTTGAGTCATTTTTCATAGAAAAGTACTATAAAAGTACCCCAAAATACTCTTACTGCAGCTTCTTACGTTCAGATATTGGCAGCTTTACACACTCTCCCGTGACAGTGAACTAAAACCCTTTGGCGTGAGTATGAAACAAGACATTAGATGACGTACTTTTGGGGTTTGGGCGAGACAGACCGACATTTTTCAACATTTTAACACATTTTTTGATGAAATGATTAGTCGACTAATCAAAGAAATAATCGACAGATTAGTCGACAATGAAAATAATCGTTAATGGCAGCCCTACTTCTGGCTCAGCTCCCTCTTCACCACAACAGTCCGGTGCAGCGCCCGCATCACTGCTGATACCGCCCCAAACCGCCTATCCATCAGAATAGATGGAGATGGACAATTAAATGCATCAATGGTAAATAAAGCAGTGAAATAATTATATCCCACAGCACAAAATTCAAAGCTCTGTCATCATTTAAAGAGAAGCCACATTATCTCACAGCTTGCCTTTTAAGGAGCAACTTTGTTGTCACTAAATAATACAGTGTTGTGTGTTATGGATACACACCTAACTGGCAGCTATTGAATATTGTATATACAATAACCCCCTCTGCTAAATTATTCATTTAGATTTTAAGCTAAAATCCATCTGACCTAACCTTGAAATAGGCTAAGTGCAGTTAGATGTTTCTTTGTGTCTGGTGCTCTGATAAAGAGGTGCCAGAGGATTGTGTGGAGAGGATATTAACCACAAAATGCTGCAGGTCGTCCTCACTGAAGAAGAGACTACAGACACTCTCTTAAGCACATGAAATCAGTTCATGGAAATGTTCTTAATGCAGGCCTCTGTGCATATGTGTCATAGCTGACAGCCTTAATGAGACAGTCTACAGCTCTTGTGCTCATTATCTTTTTCCCATTTTCTCCTTTAGTGATAACAGTCTTCTTTGATGTGGTGCCTCATCACTGCTGAATTAAGAGACAGGAAACAGGCTATCAGTTAGCTTAATAGCCTGAACTGCTGTGTGTTTGCAGGTGACTCCATCTGTTTACACCCAAGAAATGTTGCAGTCTACAGAGGAGCGCCTGGCTAACACCAACGAGATGCACCAGCCCCGCATCCTGGAACTGCTTGACATGAGCAAGACTACGCATCACAAAGTAACTGCCAGTCAATGTTGTGACATGTCCATAGCTAAAAGCTAAAAAAACAACCAGAAAAAAAGATGATAGCAGATGGTAGCAGTGATAGTGAAAGGTTACAATAGGCATAGATAACTAGGATGATGAAACCGGTTAAACATGTCATTGTTTTATTTGAGGTTGAAACAAAAACAATGGACTGTTCCAATTCCACCAGCAACAAACTTGACAATGACAACAGCCTACTGCAAAAGATAAAAGTTGGACAGGAGTTTGCCATTATCACTGCCATCTGCAGAGAGGCCTCAGCTGCTGACTTTGATCTTCATGAGAATGAAACCCTGGGGAGTCCACTGTAACATTTAAGACTCAAAAATACATTGAAACCTACATTTGATTTAGACAACCTGTCTCCTCACTTCAAAAGACTTTCAGACCACAAGGATATATAATAAGGTATATAAAACTTCTTCTAACAAAATGTTCCCAGTCGTACTGAAACTGTACTTTTACTGTAACATTGGAGCATTTGTACTGTAGACACACACTGAAGCACAGTTACCATACTTAGTTTGAGTCAGTTGAGTCAGATGTGAGCTCAAATGGACTGAAACTATATGTGAATTAATAGATATATCTTAATACAATGGATATTTGTGACTTTTTGTAAGGGTAGATGAAACTACAAAAAAGACGCCAACATTCAAACATCTCATTATTTCATCATTAATCCCCTGCATTCAGAACATGTGCTGTCTGCTAAGGTCATTTACATTGTACAAAAGTTGCTTCCCCTTAGTCAGCAGGCACTAATTGATGGGCAAAGGGCAACCAATGTGACTGAATGCTCTGTACTTTTAGAGTCAGAATTTAACAGAGGGGGGGCTTGGAGCAAAATACCATCAAAAGTTTGTGAAATGTCTATGAAATTAATAAATGCCACCTCATCATAATTAGGAGGAGCCATTTTTGCATCTCACCCTGTTCACATTTTTGTTGACTTGTCAGATATGCTAATGTGAATCCAAATAACCCCCACTGTGGGCCACTGCAGGTGACCAGTGGGAGCAATGACCAGAAGGATCTTTTTATGTCATCCTGAGAGCCACAAAATTGCACGCTTTAATATACAGAGCAGTATTATTTTCTTTCTATGACTGGCAATGATAGAGGACAAATGAAACTCACTCAAGTCAATTCCAAGAGGCCATATCTTCTCGTACATATTATAAAGTCTTGGTTAAATTCTCTTCTCAAATTTGTTTAAATGTGTGTTCCTGAGCACTTTGCCAATATAATCTCTAATCTATCCATCTGACAGGTGTAGCAAATTCTCAAAAACGTCATTGGAGATTGCTTATGGCAGTGAAATGAACATTCGGTTAACTTGCACCAGCTCTGGTAGACATTCCTGCATCAGCATGCCAATGGCACGCTCCCTCAAAACTTGCAACGTGTGTGGCATTGTGTCATGTGATAAAACTGCACATTTTAGAGAGGCCTTTTATTGTGACCACCCCAAGACACACCTGTGTCATAATCATGCTGTTTAATCAGGATCTTGATATACCACAGCTGCCAGGTGGATGGATTACGAATCATGTATCATGTTTTGTTTTTAGGAAAGAGTTATTTTATGCTTTGTGTGTCTGTGTGTTTGTGTGTGTGTGTTTTAGTTGTCCTTGGTGGATATTGATCATCCACTGTTCCAGCCCTACCCGTCTGAGCTAGTCTTCCAGAACTTCACTCCTGCACAGACCTACACGTTACCTCTACTTCTCTGCAACAATGACAAGGTGTGTAAATGAGCAACGAATAAATAAATAGTTACACTAACAACATGGCTGCTGAACAGATGTTTCAGTCATGATTAGTTGTGAAATGGAACAACAGGAACATTTCAGCCTGAGCATAGCTTTGATCAAAGCAGGTGGAAAAAGTTTGTGTGTGTGTGTGTGTGTGTGTGTGTGAGTGAGTGTGTGTGTGTTTGTGTGTGTGTGAGAGAGAGAGAGAGAGAGTCATGGGGTGTGGGTTGTGTATACAGGGAGAAGAATGATTGGAAAAGGTCATGGGGGATTGGTGGAGATTTATCACTGCAATTTGTACAAGACACCATCAAGTAATAATGAATAAATCATCACTTGTGTGTACCTGGGTCCGTGTTTGTTGCTGTGTGGGGTTTGCAATTTCATAACGTTTGTAGGATGTTATTTTGTCAAGGTTTCACGACAAGTGAAGTTGGAGCTAGAGGACTCAGAGTATTTCCATGTGGTCGGTCCAGAGGATGCAGGTTGCAAGGTTGCACCAGGACTGTCTGCTACTTTCACTGTCATCTTCACCCCGCAGGAGAACAAGGTACTGGAGACAGAGGGCAGTTTGACTGCTCCATAGAATAATCATGTACAAAAGGCTAGATTTAGAGAATACAATGAAGTAACAAGGTAACCTGCACTTAAGAGGCTGATACAGAATTTAGATAAGATGATTTGATTAAGTTGTAATCAGACCTGTAGGTAAGCAGAGGATAGGTTTTGGGTAAGAATGTGAAATTAACCACTCCTTGTGAAGACAATAACATAGCGAAATTACATAAATTAAATAGATAATATGAAATTAATGACAGCTGATACATCAAAATGGAAGCACTTACTTTGCATTCATATTCTGTGCACATATCTCTTGCAATGGCCAGTTTCAGAGTTAGAGGTAGAACGTTAAGGGTCAAAGGTCAGGCATTAGGTTACACTAGCACATCCTTTTGTCGACTGTTTTACTGATACTGCGGGAGAAAGTGAAACCTGAGAAGCAAAGGTCAACATGAAATGTAGTAACATTATATTAAAGGTAACATAATACCTCATGTGTGTGTCATGACTGTTTGACAGTGGTCGCCACACTTAAAAGTTTTAGCTTTTTAGATAGCTGACTCTAGGGATGGCAAAGAAGGTCATTCAGTCGGTCCACAGGCCAAAGATACTATTGCCATGGATTGCCATGAAATTTAGTACATTCATGCTCACCAAGGGATCAATCTTTATGACTTTGGTGATCACCTGAGTCTTCTCTGGCTGTACCATGAGGCTGATACAAGTGGCTTTTATTGAAATCTCTCAATCACTATGAGATGGATTGTTGTGAAATTTGGTTACAGACATTCATAACGCTCAGGGCCCAGCTGTTTAGCCTAGATCAGAATGATTTGGATTTGAAAAATCCCATGTTTTACTATCCAGGATCAGCTAATCCATCTTGCTTTTGTGCCAGTTTTTCAATGCCACATTGGACTGGATCACCCTGATCCAGATAGACTTTTCAAGATTACAAATTCTGTATGAACAGTGCTCTAAATGAGACTGCCAACTATGTAAAGAACAACAGGTAGAGCAGCCAGTATGGGTCACTCTAAATGTTTTTATTTAAAAAGACATAAAACGGTGTGGGGGATGATATTTTTAAGAAAATCCTTCATGACTATGTCATTACAATCAATATAAAGTGATGAATGAAAGTTAAAATTAAAGTAATAATCCAAAGATTTTCATTTTAATAAACGCATGTTAAGTCACTATCTTTTCCGTGGTGAAAAGATCAATGGTGATTGAGCCTATGGCCCTCTGATGAAAGTTTGCAGTGTAACGAACTGGCTGTCTGTGGTGACATTCCTGGGAAAACTCTATATGCGGTACACAGTCATTAATTATATGCTCTCACACTGTCTATGCTGAAGTTACCCTTTCATCTCACCAGCTGCACAGCTCATAGAATGAGCTGATAGAAATAAATTCACCAGCCAATAAACACAGTGCAATTACCGCTTATTGCCATGAATGCTGCCAAAGAGAATGAGATGGAAATCTTCGAGATTGTAACTTCAGATAATTTTTGTTTGATATTGACAGCTATTTGGAGGATTATTTTATGGGGACAAAATCCTTTATCTATTGCTTTTTTCTTTTTTCTTTTTTCTTTTCTTTTTTTTTTTACTTCGCTGTACTGAAAGACTTAATAGGTAGCCTAATGTCTACTTTATCCACTTTATCACTGTAGCAGTTAAACAAATCAAGTGCAAAATATAAATAAATGTGGATGTATTTGACTAATTTAAAAGTTTTATTACTTTTTGTTCCTGGAAACCATCCTGAATCTGTCCTTTAGCTTGCATCAGGATAATCCTTTTTTTTTTTTTTTGTATCAAAGGTATTCTAGTTCTACTAAAAAACTTTTGTACAACACATGCTGAAGGTTTAAGCTAGATTAAAACCAAGACTTTCTTACATGATCTAATCTGATTTCAGAATCCTTTTTTTCTCTCGCACAACCCGTTTTCAAGATTTGATCCAACTGATCACCGAAATCCAATCAGATTACTTTTGGACTACTTGGCCCTGTGCTCAGGACGGATGGTATTAACTTATATCCTCTGACTATTCATCTAGTATCATCATCAGGTTAAACCTTTATTTTTTTTAAACACTGATTTTTGGCAAAATACCTGCAAAACTAATAAAATTCCTCAGCTATACTTTGTGTTTAATGCTTATTAGCAAATATTAGCTACACCCTCAACTAAGATGGTGAATAAGGTAAAACATTAAACCTGCTAAACATCAATGCACTAGTGCTGTTATTGTGAGCATGCTGATTTTAGTGTTTAGCTCAAAGCCTCGCTGTACCTACACATAGCCTCTCAGAGTTGTAGCGTTTTGTTCTTGCTGGTTTTGTGGTAGTAGTATACAAACATGTTACAGTAGAGAATACCAATATCAATGGTTTTGTAGCTAATTTACTAAAAAATCAGTGTGTGTGTGTGTGTGTGTGTGTGTGTGTGTGTGTGTGTGTGTTTGTGCTTGTGTTTCCGTCCAGGACTAATTTTGAGGACAGGCGAGTGGCTCATCATCACCTAACAAATACATAAAAAATATGTGTGGAGCTTGTTTGTTTGACACATTTTTCTCATTTTGTCCATGCAGGACTACCACCACAGACTGGTTTGTGTGACAGAGAGGGAGCGGTTCGAGGTCCCAATCCGTGCTGTTGGGCCACGTGCCATTCTTGATTTTCGTGATGAGCTCCATTTACCTGTCTGTCCTGTGAAAGCCTCCACAGAGAGGACCCACCTAGTCCGCAACATAGGAAACAGCAAGGCCAAGTTCAAGCTAGACACACAGAGGTGAGTGTCAGTACAGTGAGGGCTTTTGTCTACTCTCTTCTAGTGACTCAAGAACTATATTATTGTCCTTGGTGATAAGCACACATTTCATTAACGTTTACAGTAATTCCTATTGATTACAATTAAAAGTTTTATTGAACATTTGGGGTTCCTCTGCCAGTTTCTAAAAGAACATTGAATCTTGGCCGTTATTAAATGCTGAGCCTTAACATCTTTTCCACCCTGTGAAATTCTTTTCTTTTTTATTCCAGCCCTTTCTCAGTGGCGCCCTCCTGTGGGACTCTTGATGTAGGTGAGTGCATGCAGGTGACTGTGGAATTCAAACCCATGACTGTAGGAGACCACAGCCAGGACCTGCTTCTGCGCTACCACACCGGTGAGAAAAATCCAACCATCTGAAAATATACAAAACTCCAAAACTGTAAGCAAGCAGATGGTACACATAACCAAAATACGTTATGACCACAGCATCTGATAAAGCTAGTGTCAGTTGTACAGTCACAAGATTTCTCAATTTCCCAGAGCTGTAGTTAAATATTCATATTTTCATGAGAATTACCTTGTTGTAGCTCGTCTCTCATCAGCTGTAATTTTTTTTTTCAACAGAGCATTTTTCAGAAACTAAGTTCTAGTATGGTCTAGAGGTGATTTTTTTTGAGTGAGTTTTCAGATGTTCCCTCTCTTATTTGTCAGAATGGGTTTCTCAATCTGTCTGTCCTCTTGTGAAATATTGTGTCACATAAATAGATTTCATTTGGCCTGATCAAAGTTTGAAGATAACATCAATGTCACTTTTTTCTTTTCTAACACACAAATATGCACACACATCATGAACCCACACAGTCAAACTACAAACTGTAAAAAAAAAAAAGTGTCGCCTCAACAAAGTACATTGTCTCATATCTATTACTGCATGGCCCACACATGCACACACGTACATACAACACACACACACACACACACACACACACAAAACAATGGCTACTGTAGTTTCCTTTGTGTAACTCAGGGTTTGATGGCATTCACTTTTGTCGGACATGAAGACCCTTTGTTTCATTCTGTACGTCTAATATTATTGCATGTGTGTGTTTCACTCTCAGTGTCTTTTTCACATACATAGTCAGTGTTTTCCATCCTCAGACCTATGTGTAACAGCCCGGCACAATTACCCCAAGCTTGTTCAAATAACTGTGTATTGTCTCTTTTCTATTTATGTTCTTTTCGCTGCTTGATTTCAGCCCTAATAGGCTGTGTGTATAACTATGGCCCGATCCACACAGACAGTGGTATTTTTGAAAATGGGGTTTTCCCCTCCTCTGGTCTAAAAACAAAATTCACATTCACACAGGTACTGCTATAAAAAAAAGCTCATGTCAAATGAAAACATAAAACAGAATTGGAGCACTGTCAGGTGCAAACAACTGCAAACAAGGTAAATTATGACTCTTTCTATTATGAATTTTTGATACCTGGAGGTTTTACATTTAGTTTTAATTATTTAAATCTTTCCTCGAGCCAAGAAAAACGCTTTAAAAATCTCTGACGTCATCCAATGAGAAGTCTGTGAGCTGAGCGGAAACTCTAGGGTGAAGCCAGCCGGAGAAACACTACTGTACATATTTGTTGAAGTAAACCTGGAAGCCGTATGTGTCAAGCGAGCAACTCCATTGGACTGAATAGGCGTCATCTTGGGGTCTGGTACCTAGTTACTATTATTATACATCTATGATTCTCTGTTCCTCAATATAATGGAAGAGTAACTGCACATTTTATGTATAAACCTGTAAGAAGTCTTGTTATCAAGGTTTGAGGCAGCACTATTTTGGTCACATCCGCCATTGCACAAAGTGTTGCCTCATTTGTGAGGCTTCATAAAGGAGATAACACAGCACACGACATCTCAAGTCAAAAACTCAATTTTCACTGTCTACACATTAACACATTAACACTGAAAACTGAGTTTCTGAACATTTATTCTGGACGGAGTTTTACAAAAGATTTGTTTCAGTGACCTAAAAACCAGTTTGCGTGTGGACAAAAGGCCAAAACACAGAGAAAAATTTACAATTTCAGATACCCCTGTGTACGTGTGAACAAGACCTGTGTTTGCTTGGCTGGTTTTGGATTCAGAGAGGTCCTTTAACCTTGGATGTAGCGGATGAGTAGATACTAACAAGGTACTTCGGAGCTTGTGTGTGTGTTTGTGTCCGCTTGGGGCCATGAAGCCAAAGGTGACATAACTAATGGTAATGAGAGGAGAATCTATAACATCCTTAGGGAACTGGGCTGTGAACAGGGTGGGAATTTAGCCTATGATGGGCTGTGGTGTATTGTATATACTGCTCAGTGCAGCTTTCTCTGAGAGCCTATTACCTCTCCTCTCCTCTCCTCTCCTCTCCTCTCCTCTCCTCTCCTCTCCTCTCCTCTCCTTGCCACTGCAAGCTCTGATTTCTTCTCAGATTACATCTTAATGGGCTTAGCATACACCAACCCACCACTACTGTATCTCTGTTGTTTCCCGCTGTAATAGTAGTGTTAGATTTGAAAATTGGGCAGACTGGCTACACCATTTGCAAATGACTACTCAAAACTTGATTATTTGCATTTTGAATCACACAGAAACTGGTGACTATCACTAACACACCATCGTGGCTGACAGCAGGATACTATTTTAGGTGTCTCTTGTAATCAGAAAGCTCAGAACAATTAAATGTTGCCATACCATGAACATAAATCACAAAGATGTTATTTTTGTGATAAAAATCAGCTCAGTGCAGTAAACTAATGAATCATAGAACAGTAATGGCGACTTCTTGTACTATTTATACCCTCTAAATTTGTATTTATTTATTTTTTTGTAATTTCTGCTCTTCTGTGATAATCTTGTTACCAGTGTGAGTGATTCCTGGGCTCTACCTACAATTATACTTGTACTTGTAACAATTTTGTACACTTCCTGGTCACACGTTATTGTAGGGTAGCCCTGGTTGCACAATTAGCTAGACTCCTAAACATCAAAGGCAAATAGACGAAGCTTTTGACTTCTTCTGTCGACACACAAGGGGATCAATTAGAGGTTAAAGGAGAAAGTTGCTGGAAAACATCAGTGCATTGCAAGAGATAATTTAACTGGGGCTGGGCCTGTTGAAAATATATATATTTTTTTACTTTAGCTCACACCTTACATGAATTTAGAAAATGGTAAAATTTAATCACTTGGATGAATGGCAAACAATTAATGTTACCTTAAGAGAATACTTTCCCTGCAAAACGACCAGTTGTATATGAACTATCTCCATGTGCTACCTTGATTTTCTGAAAAAGAAGAAAAAAAAAAGTTCTTGC
This sequence comes from Epinephelus moara, assembly GCF_006386435.1. Classification (NCBI taxonomy): domain Eukaryota; kingdom Metazoa; phylum Chordata; class Actinopteri; order Perciformes; family Serranidae; genus Epinephelus; species Epinephelus moara. Next base: position 12,143,300 of record NC_065525.1, read on the forward strand.
ATGCCTCCACGGTGAATAAAGATTCCAAAAAAGTCAACATTCTTCATGAATTGAAGTCAGTGGGAACCATGTTTAACAACAGCAAAACCATATCAAAACACCAGTCAACAAACTCTAACATGACTCATGCAGTATAATCAAAGTCTTATTTATCTAGTCGAATGTTCAATGCTTCCCAAAAACATGAATTTTTTACAACACATTACAACATAAAACACTCATGCCTACAAGTAATCCACCCTGAGTGTGCCTGAGCAGGCACGTATGAGCTCCGCTTGAGTAGAGTTCAAACACACACACATGCTCAGGCATGCTGTTCAGCTGTGTCTGAGTCTGTTGGTACTGACGTGTTTTAAATCTTGATGTTTTGGCGAACATGCATGTGTTTGGGAAGTACTGAGTAACTGGATAAATGAGACTTTAATTATAGTAAGGGAGTTGTTTGCGAGTTTGCAAACTGATTTTTTGATATAGTTTTGCTGTTGTCAAATGAGGACCCCATTTAACTGATACACAAATGGTCATTTAGCAGGTGAAGTAATTTGGAACTTTCAATGCAAAACTACACCTTGCTACACCTTACAGCAAGGGTGTCTGATCTTTTTTGAATGAGGGCCAGCTGCTTCTCACATAACAAAAAAAAAATCAACCAAAACAACAACAACAACAACAACAAAAAACAATACACACACAAATGAGACAAATACAACAAATCTATCTTTTACAGGAAAAATAGTAAACTTTCCACCGCTCTTGAAAACAGCGGCCCTTGCTGGCGTCTTAATGCTTTTTTGCTGTGGCCATGTCTTCTACCTAGCAGGGAATGTGTGCTGCTAGGTAACTTGTTGGCTTGTTTACCATCCATTTATGAAAACACATTAGTTCTGCCAGCATAGTTCCTACTTGGTGCATGTTTACAAACTGTACGATAGTCCTGCCATCGTGAGGTGAACGGAAAAAAATGCAAAATGAACTAGCTCAATTATCCAGTATTGTGTGCCAGACCACATATATTAAATTTTGAAAGACAAGCCACAGGCCGTTTCAAATCGGTCCGAGGGCTGGACTTAAGACATGACTGTCTTACAGCAACTTTGCAAACTAGGCCCAGTTTGATGGTGTAGTTTGTTATGATGGTAAAAAAGCAATTAGTCTCACATTTCTTGTGCACTCCCAGCTATATTAGTTGCTGAAAATAGCAAACACGACTGGCTAGGTTGATTAACCAAGGGGATTCTTCATCAGAATCAAATCAGCCTCACTCCTGACCCAAGCCGGCCACATCAAAGTCTCCTTTAAAGCTAATTTAAGCTCACCGCTCCCTATAAGTTGTCTAGGTAGAATAATCCCATGGTGTTAAACAAATATGATAGAACGTCTGTGTACTGTGCAGAGAAAAGAAAGACTTGAGTTCACCCTTAGCTATGCATCGCCTGGGTGGATATTCTACGGTACAGCTTACTGTGAAGCACTGTGTGTGTGTGTGTGTGTGTGTGTGTGTGTGTGTGTGTGCGCGCGTGTGTGCGTGCGTGTGCGTGTGTGTGAGGGAAAATTCAGTAGCATGCTGACATGACAGTCATTCTGTTATCAGTAGTAGTCCTGAAACTCGACCAAGGCAAAGTCATCTTGTGAAAAAACTGCCTGTTTATGATTGGATAATAGTGGATAAGAGCTAAACTGTTCCGACTTCAGATTTGTATTCATCCAGTGTGAGTTTATCATTTAATTATTGTGATGCAGTTCCCAAGAGCAGAGAATGACCTGATAAAATATTTATGTATAGCTTTTTAATGATGATTGTTTTGATTAAAAAACTTCAGGATCTATAGAATAAATATCTGCCGGTTGATGAGTGTTTTGTTTTTCATTTTTTGTGTATTGAAAAAGTATTCAATATTTTTTTTACCTGTGTGCGTGACCTTAAAGGAGCAGGGGTGCTGACTGGCTACGTAAACAGGCAGGTCTGCTGAAGGAGTGGCAACAGTAACGGCGCTCGGCGGCATTAAGCTTTTATAATGGGAGGGCCAGCCCAGGTCCAGAACACCACTTACAGCCCATCAAGAGACTATCATTTTTAATTTAGCACCTTTCCTTGTCTGCCTCACGCTCATATATGTTTCAGGTCAGCATGCTGCAAAAGGCTTCACTCTGCTGAGGGGCCACCGGAGACTTCAGCATAAGCTGGCTGACTTTGCCTGTGTGTGCATGTGTGTCTTAGTGTGTTGCGTGTCAATTTGCATGTAGTGCTTAACGCTGATACACAATGCATCTTTATTTCCTGTTGTCAGTTAAAAGCCAGTGCAGCTTTGAAAGATAATAGTTTGCTCAGCTCGCTTGTTTTTCACCATGGTGTGTTAGACAATCCTTGTTCTGTCTTGAAAGTGAGCAGAGTCTGTGCTGCTCCAGTAACCCCCCTCCCTCTGTCACACACACATACACACACACCCCTCTCCTCTGTCACTGCTGCTGATTTAAATGAAAAGACGGACAGCTCTTAGGGAGCGCTGAGGCATCTGCTTTGACAGGGCTATAGCACCAAGGGGACTTCAGCACAGCAGCCTTTTAGAAAAGCGGTACACTCACACACACAAACAGCAAGCAGCTGCACATGAACAAGCACGCACCCAAAAGTACAAGCACGTGTGTCCACACACTCCATACACACACGTACTGCAGAGCTGCTGTTTGTGCCGCAATCAAAGGTAGCTGAGGGGGCTGAGAAGTTCTCTCGCTGTGTACATAGAGAAATTATGGGAAGAGAAAGCGGGCGGGGGGAAGGACGGGGTGGTGGACAGCCATGATGAAAGCTTAGCAATAAGCTGCAGCTCTCCCTGCCTGTCAGCTGCTGTCATAGCATCCGGATGCTGGGAGATAATTGCTTTTTCTCTCTGTGTTCCCCAATTCTTCTTTCCCTCTCCCTCATTTCCTTCTATCACTCATCCTCTGTCCTCTGTTGTCTTTTCTCTCTACTTCTCCTCCTGATGATATCTCACAGCTTCTGCTAGTCTTTCTTGCGGTGAAAGCAAAGACCTGTGGAACTGTGCCAGGCAATATTCCCTCTTTCTGCCTCCAGGTACATGATGAAAATCTCAGTGATAATTGGACCACTGGAAGCAAACGCGAGCTCTCCCTGAATTCTGATATATGTTTTTACTGTAGGGCACGTATGGTCATTGTATAGATTTTAACCAGTGTACTTCATTCTTCATAGTCTGCCTTGTTTTTTTCCCCTCAACTAGGATTAGGGTCAATTTGTTGTTGATGCATCTGAAAGCTAAATAAGTCACACTGGGAGAGTTTTACTTCTTCTGAGGCTTTCATGTCACTCAGAAATGAGGTATCTCAGGTCCCAATTAATCACTTGTGCTCACTCGTGTACAAGCCCAGGCAGAGATGGATTAAAACCTCTCCAATGCAGTCAGCACTGAGCAGGACTTGAAACCTAATAGGTTGGCTTCTCTTATGAAAATTCAACACATCTGCTTATTATTTTGGAGGACAAATCTCGTGGAAACAGTCAGTGCTTTGGTTGATTCATTGAGTCTTACTCCACTTCTCTCGTATCTTCATTGATTTATTGGCCAGGTCTCATGAGAAAGAAAGGTCCTTGATCTCAGCTGGACTGTTCTTGCTTAGTAAAGGATGACTGAAGAAAGCAAATAATATACCTGTTATTGTACAGTAAATGTGGAGCACACCAGTGTGGTGGAAGCCACGCATTCCCAAGCGCCCATTTTTCAGGGCATGATGGCTGCGTTTTGAGATAACCTGAGTTCAACTTTTGGAATTCGGCAGCGCGCACCGCATGTCATGTGACAAGGAACAACCAATCACAGCCGATAAATGTCTTTGCAAGAAGTTGATCATTTTAGTGCAGGGCTGCCAGAGCTTTACATCTGTCCCACGGACGATATGCCAATACACTTATAAACAGCACCTGAAGAAGATCAGCTCTGCACCCAATATTTCAGGTAAACTGGCTATGGTACCGTGCTTGTTGAGGTTACTTAGCAACCTCGGACGCAACCTGCTGCCCACGCTTAAAAGCTGGCACAAAAAAGGCACAAAAGTAGCGCCCAGCACCCGACCTTGAGTTTTCCAGGCAATTAAAAATGCGGCATGTGTAGAGCCCCATAAACAGGTAGTTAGCCTAACACAAAGAAGGTCTAGAGCAGGGGTTGACAACCTTTACTATCAAAAGAGCCACCCAAAACATGTTTGAGCCTTTTAATGAAGGTAACATTGCCTATTAAGTGCAAATTAGCCTATCATTATTACTAGTAGGTCTAAATGAGCATTTATTAATATATTTTTCCATAAGGAAGTGGATACTCTTACTATTTATGATTTTTTGGTACTTAAAATTTGTAGTGTTGGCAGTGAAAGGAAACAAATCCGACCACACCCTTTTTCGAAAAACTACCTCTTTTTTGGATTTTTAATCCATAGCCAGCCCAGCGAGGGAGACTCAAGAATAGCCACCTCCATTGAGGTTTGGCCATAGACTTAAAAAATAATGGAAATAGCTATCGTGACATCACCCATTGGTTTGTGGACTCCCCTTGAGTTTGGCATTATGGCCATTTTGGTTTTTGGGAGTCAGAAGTGACTATATTTGGCAAGAGGCTGGTGCTGTGGAGGACGGAGGGGTGGATCTGACTGAGATGCCGAGGACACTATCAGTAGACAGTCTATCACTCAAAGCGGGCCGGCCTTAATTATGCATCACTTTAAGCCTTGATAAAACATAAACTGGTGAGTTATAAAAAAGGAGGGTTACCTACATTTAAATCAGTTGTGTAGCAGGTTTGGCCACCACACTGTTGAAAAATATTTAAAACAATAAAATATGATTTTGACAAATTCATCAGTAATAGCTTTTATATCAGCCAAAATCGTAACGAGTAATTGCAGTATAGAATGATGAGCAAAACAAAAAGCTGGTAATATCCCCAAGTTCCTGGGAAAAAAGCCAAACAGACATTCCCCAAACAACCATCAACAAACCAATAAACAAGCTGCTGATATCTTTATGTGGATGTGTATCACATGCGTGCATGAGGTACAAGTTTTACACCTGTATCATTTGTTAGCAAAAGTTAACAGTAAAACACTATTGTGCCACATGGCTCTTATGGTAGTTACTCAGCATGTGGTGGTTAAACACCAAATGTTAGCTTGAAAGTTTATTTTAATAGCTGTTAACAATATTAACAGCAACTATAAAAATGTGTAACACTCATTGATTGCAGACAAAGTCTCAGAATGTTATAGATATTTTGCCTGTAGTGTACGGGGCACACACTGATATTTGAAGAAGAAATTGCTGTTGGTTTACTTGCCAACTGCAGGTCCAGAACTGCAGCCCTGAACCTGCTGGCATTGCAGCTTTGCAACTGGATGTGCTGCCATTTTGGGTGCTTTGCGTCAATGATACCGTGCCCTTGTTTATTTAAAAACTGTTGGAGTCACATTAGTTCAAGTGCACTGGTGCAATTTCAGACCTCAAAATTTTTGCACAGTCAAGCTAGAGTCAAGTTTCTAATCCTCGGCCAAGAGCAGGTTTTTCACTCACCGTCCTGCAGAGCGACTATCAATCCTCCCAGTCAGTTGAATAAACCTGCATTCCGGAGCACTTGTAACTTGTAAATCATTTTGTTCACTTCCATTCAATTTTGTAAAGTAATTAATGGCAAGTCTCCACGGCTGTTTTGGCTGGAGACAAGCTTTGAAAAGCACAACAATCACAATTAAATGAAACACCCATTGGACTCATTGAGTTGCACTGTTTGCAAATGGGAAAATCCCCCATGTCACTCAGATCTCAGTTTTCATTTCTAATCATTTAATTGACCAAAGTATCTGTGTTTTCACTTACGCTAGGGAAATGTAATACTGTATCAAAGAAATTATGAATCACAAAAATATGGAGAGGGAAACCCTATCGTGTACAGAGTATTCAGAATTCAGACATCCCCTCATATTGTATCCAAAATATGAAAGATTTCCGTGTGTGTGTGTGTGTGTGTGTGTGTGTGTGTGTGTGTGTGTGTGTGGAGTGGGACGAGCTGGAAATTTGTCCTGGTATGAAAAATATAACCTCTGCAGGTATACAAATATAATTGCTCTCAGGATAAGCAGTGTGTCTCTACAAGCTAAAGCTCCAGTCCTTGAAACTCATTGAATTTACATAAGCCCTTGTTCTTGGTGGCTTTATACAAAACCTTGTTTTGCATTTTATTTTTATTGCTGCTTATTGTTGCTCTTTCTTTCAGTGTTGGAAGTGTGCACAGTGTGATGGTGGCACCTTGTTATTACCATAGAGACTCATTATATGTCCTGTATATCATGGAGGACTTTGTCTCTTGTGATTATGAAACTTACTCCAGAGAATCATACTGTGAAACTGTATTCTGTGTCGAGGGAAATCGTATTTATCCTAAGTCTACTACATTGTGATCTAAACATTTCATATTCATTTTAGCCTGATGTATTTCATATTACTGCAGGCTTGGCAGCATAATAAAGTCAGTAGATTTGGATGCCAGTTATTCAGGATATTTTGAGAGCCATTTTAATCTCTTGTAAGGCCTTTTGATCCAGATCCAATCTTTCAAAGCTAGACTTTGCAGTTTGTCCTTGACTCCACTGTGAGTTTCTCCTCTATCCACTGCCCACATTAGGCCTGGGACTCCCAGAGGAGCAGCGGTGGCTGCTCAGCGGGTAGAATTGTTTTGTGCTAAGCAACACCCCGTTGAGTACTGTATGTGCAGTATGCAACTGTCTCTCCCTCATGCAACTACATCTTCAGAACATTGCTTTAATTAATGCATTCAATAATGCTAATCTTACAGTATTAAGTACAATCTTACATCGTACAGCAGGTAATTGATTTATTGATTCATTTATTGTTATATGCGTCACAGATTATAACCATTTGCCATGTTTTCAGTACATGGTATCAGTTTATTCCTGTGAGTCTGAAGATGCAACCTGTTCTCATTCCCAGGTTGTCAAATACTGATGCTTTGTCACGATCCTTGGTATCTCATAGCGACGCACAGGGCACCCTTTAGCGTCTCACTGTGGTGCATGGCTAAAATACATTGTAAGTGTCATGGTTAGGTTAAGGCAACATGACTGCTCGGTAAGGTTCAGAAAAAAGATCATGTTTAGATAAGTATGTTTGTTACTTGATGTAGCCTACTGTGACGTAGATACATCATGTGAGTGACAGCAGTACACAAAGATTATATGTAAATTACGCAATGTTATGTTAAAAAACACTGTTGATTTTTGTTTTCACACGACACAAACTGTGATCTCCTGGGTGAAAGTCTGGTTTTGTTTGACCCATCCATCTCCTTGCCCTCCCGCCCTACGAGGACTTTCTCGCTCTTTGCGCTACCTCAGTTGCTCTCAGCGTTGTGTTGGCATGGATAAGTTGACACTGGAGTTAATTCAAAGCATGGTGCATCTCACAAAGATACAAAAGAGTGCCTTTGAAAGGCATGTGAAAAAATGTTGGTATTTGACGACCTGGGAATATGACTGGGCTGAAAGACATGTTGGCTTTAAAGGCCTAGACACACACATAATTGACATGAGACAGCTAGTGGCGAAGGAGGCCGACTGTTGCTTTGGCTCACAAGGTTAGGGTGAGGGCAAAGAAGTCATGGTTAGGGCTAGTACTAGTCGATAGCAGCACAGTAGGGAGAGACTACTGTGAAAAGAGACTTTATGGCTGTGTTTCCATGGACGAAGTGGATAAACAAGGCTGCACAGACACAGTGAAAATTGAATTATTTAACTTTTTTCAACTCATTTTTAGTTATAAAAAATATGATGGGAACAATAATATGGTGTTATGTATTCAGTATGTTATGGGAAAATAATACGAGTAGAGGAAGCACTGGTCAGTTTACTTCCTCTTTGGGCAGACATGTTTGACAGTGGAACTGAACATCTTCCAACTTTATGTGCAGTGATGTGGACTGAACAGCCACAATTGGTAACTGCAATCTGAGGTCTTGCTATTTGTCAGATACGATCTGAAAAATCTACAGAGAAGTGTGAAAAATAAAATCTAGAGGAGTATGGAATTTTGATAGGGAAAATGAACAGGAGCCCTGTAAATACATGTACAAGTAGAAATAAATGCAGGCTCATCAGGGTACAGTTTTGTGGCTTCACAGTATTACACAAATTGTTTGATCTTGTTTTCTGTGTATAGTATATACTTAATGTGCAAATGTTAATAAGAGCTGGTCAGTCAACTTAAACAAATCAGGATTAGAAAGAAGTCTCACTGTTATCGATTGATTTTTGGATGAGGAAAACAGTCAGGTGATTCGTGTGAAGTGGATACAGAATATATTCAGCTGTTAAATTCATGCTTTGTTGCCTTTATCTCATAACTCATGTGACCCGTTTAGGGCATTGATAGCTCATTATCAGAAGTCTAAAAACCACTGGCATAGTGTGGGCATTGAAGTCTGCTGTTTTTGCATGTCCTCTGCCCAGGTGAAGACGTGTACATCAGCTTGTATGGGACTTGTGAGGAACTGGACATCCATCTTGAGCCTGACTGTGTTCTGCTGAACAAGACTTACATTTCCCTGGAAAGCGTACGCACAGTGTCCCTCACCTACAAGAGTGACATCCCTCTGAAGTACTGTTGGACGACATGGCCCAGCCTGCAAGAAGAGGCCCTGAGCTTATTGAGGTATTTATGCATGCACACAACTGATTAAACACAGACAATACAGGAAAGTGTTTAGGAAAAGATGTTTTTTGAAGTGCGGGCTGTATAAGCTCCCCCTCTCTCTCGCTGTGTGCATGTGTCAAGTAAAATTACCTGCTGTGTTGTTTTTTTCTTTACAACAGCATGTGTTGCCAGAAATAGCTCAAGTGTCCATCACTTTCTTTCTGTCTGCAACTCTTTGTTCTTCTCACTGCCTCTTTTTCTCTCTGACCCTCTTCATTTCACTTTTTTGCCTTTCACCTTCCCTTCCTCCATTTCTCTAGGGAGAGCTCAATGCTCCATCAGGAGGAGGAGGAGGGGGAGAGGGAACGGTTGCTTGTTCAGTGTGAGTCTGACCCCACAGCGGTCCATCGCCTCCCACTGCTGTCCAGAGCTCTGCAGGAACGCAGAAGCCAGGCTGCAGGGAACCAACTCCTGGCTCTCTCACACAGCTGCATAACTGTGGAACCAGCGGTGTGTCTCTGTTTTCCTGTCTCTCCATATCCCTCTTGCCCAGTGTCTCACTTTGGCTAATGTTCCACACCCACCCATGGATTCGCAGCCTAGTTTCTCTCCTCATTAGGACTGTGCAGCAGAGATAATAACTTCTCATGATGTGTCTGAATAATCTAATACTTTCATTTATGCCAAGGGGGTTAACATACCTCTATGCAGCCCTCTCTGAGTTGGCAGGGATTCAGTAGCTTGTCCAAGGGCACTTGGGCAGATTGGATGTTTGAAACAGGGCTCTTAGGTTGAAGGACACTTCCTGCTAGATGCTAAGCCACCTACTGTGTGCTGCCTTGTGGCTGTAAGGACAGAAATGAGAATCTGTTGTGGATTCCCCCAAAAAGATCAGATTAGAGTTGTCGCAAAGAGTTATGTTTCAGCTCTGTTGTTTGAATGTAAATCCAGTCTGACTCTGCAGTAACGGGAGGGTCACGGACTTGGCCCCTTCTGCCTAGGGACCTTCAGGTAGCCTGACCTGTTCTGACACCGCCACCCCCCTTTTCTGTCAGTGTCTCCTCTGCTCAACTCATCCAGGTTCCCTGGGCAGAGCATGAGAGGAGACAGATGAAAATCAGAACGAGAGGGCAGGAGAGAGAGATTGCGGGGGAGAGAGAGTAAACAGTCTGTAAGCCAGTCACAACACAAACTTTGAGAGGGCATTTGAGAGAAATGGTCAGCAGTCTACTCATGCGTAAACCCACCCACCCATGCACACACACACACACACACACACACACACACACACAGAGACACACATAGGTATTAGTAGGTGTCAGAGAGTGTGTGTGTGTGTGTGTGTGTGGAGTTGAGGCGGGTAAGAAAAGTTAACTTCCACACTGTTTTCCCCACCGAAATGAATGCAATTGAAATTCCATCCATAAAACTTCTCTTGTGCATTCACACCATCAGGCTGCTGCTAACACTAACAGTGAGTGATCGTCAATCCAAGCTATTTTTTTCTGTGAGAGAATATGCATTTATAGTGTGTGCGTGTCTGCTTTATAAAATATCCCTTAAGTAAAATAACCACTTGTTTTTCTTCTTGTCTTAACATGGTTCAGGAGGGTGAAATATGGCCTAACACCCCAGCACAGTTCAACATTGTCTTCAAGCCAGAGGAGGCCAAACTGTACCAAGACACAATATATTGTGATGTCACAGGTCAGTGTCGAGCTGGAAAATACAGAACTCATTTAGGTTTCACATAGCAAAGCACAGTATTTGTATCTTTACGATGCAGTAACGATAAAACAATGTCTAATTCTTAGCCGTGCTAGTGGCAAGGTGTTAGGAGGGCAATGACATTCAGTCAGACCACCACTTTCATCCAGATCTCAACAACTTTTGGATGGTCTTAGATTACTACTGTTGGTTTTTAGTGAAATGTCTTGACATTTATTGGATTGATTGCTATAAAACGTGGTACGGGCATTCATGCTTCCCTCAGGATGAATTGTAATAACTTTATTCCTGACTGATTTCTGAACTTTTCATCTAGCAAAGTCTAAATGAGCCCAGTAATGTGTTGTATAACCTGCAAGAGTGATGGCATTCCTAACCTAGCCTCAGCTGTACTTTGTATTTAGTGCTAATTAGCCAATGGCAGCATTCTAACACGTTAAACTTGGGGAACATGGTTAAAATTTTCCCTGCTACACATCATCACGTCAGCATGGTCATTTTGAGCATGTTAGCATGTAATCAAAGGCAATGTTCATGATTGGGTCTGATGGGTGCATGGGCGGGAACTCAATACCAGGACTCCATTTCATGACACCTACTGCACAGACTCTGGCTCCAAATGATGACACCAGCGCAAGATGATATCCTGTATGCGGGATATTTTTGCTTCTTTTTTTACAGTGGGAGAAATTGTAAACACATCTTCCATCTTTATTTACGATCTATGGCCCAAACCCGATTGGCCCATAGTGTTACCCTACCTGCAGGGAACAAGCCGAGCTGTAATTTCTCAATTTTTCGCTTTTGCATCACTTTTAATCTGTGTACTGTCATGAATAATGTATGGGCCATCAACCCATCCCGACCTCCCACCTCTCATTAATGAGGAGAAATGTTATGCTATCTCTGTTTAATAGATGTGGTATATGACAGTTTAAGGCTGAGCTGAACAGTCGATAGGAGAAGGCGCATGCCGGAACTCATGTTACAGATGTCTTTTAGTACACTGAAAATACTTTGGTTGACTTAAGCTTGTGATAAATGTTTTTACATTAAAAAGACACTGAGATTTTTATACAGTGGAAATTCAAGTTTTTAATCAGGCTTGGGCTCAAAACTGCTGCTGTGGTTTGGGCTGGGGTCAGGCTTGGACAGGAACTGTGTGGCTTCATGTAGGGCAGGCCTGATCTTTTTGGGCCCAATCACAGCTCTACAACCATATTTTTAAGTTTTGGTTTCTGGTGAGACCCCAAAGCAGACACAGATGGAGGTGTATGAAAACAAAAGAATTTATTGCCGAAGGAAAAAAAACCAAAAATGCAGGCAGTGGAGGCAGGGTGCTGGCTGGCTAGGAGGTTGTCCACCAGTGTAGAGAGCCAGATCTCACACATATTAGAACAAAACATGACATGCAACCCCATTTATGATGTGTGGACATGCTCGTATAAATAATGCGTCTATTTTCATTTTTTCATTGAAACCTATGATCAGAATAGTCACCTGGACTCACTTCTATAGGGAATTATTTTCTGGGGACCCCCTTAAACTCCCTCAAGGACCCCTTGGGGTCCCTGGACCCCTGGTTGAGAATCAATACTGTAGTCCAATACACCTTTAAAAGACATTTTGATACAACTGATTTGCCTTTTTGAAACAACTTAGACAACATTTTCAAGACCGTACCTCAGGGTTCGTCCATTTTATCTGTGGTCACAGTCTCAAATCAAATATGTGAAGGGAAGCAAGACATAACTCTGACCTCACATAATCTTGGTACTCATTCACAGAACAGGTTGTTGCCTCACATTCCCTTAAAGGTAGGGTCTGGAGGATTTTCCAGTTGTTGTTTGTAAACACACATTCAAATTCGGCCCCTCCTATCAGGCTCAACTCTCCCGGGTGTACGGAGCCCGGAGGTACGGAAGAAGGCTTCACAGAAGAGGTTCAGGCAAGGCTTGCGCTGGTGCACGCTCGGACATGCTCGGACACGCTCGGGCACGGCACCTGCGCTCTGTCATTGGCTGGGGTCTAGAAGCGGTCTGAGTTCACAAAAACATCAAAATACAGTTAAAGGGCAGGAGCTCTGCAAACAGAGTCACCACCACACATGAGTAGAAGCCCATAGGTGATGATTAAGCAGGATTTCATTTGTGTATGTCTATATAGTTTGATCCTCCTTATCCTACCTTTAATCAGAACTGAACTAGGAAGAATGTCATTCTCTTCCAGTGCACCTTATACATGGAATAATCTGACCTTAAACTTGGACACTCTGCCACCCTTATTTCAGATCTTGTGATGAGTGTAAATGCTTTGAACTATACATCTACATCATAACATGTTTATCATTCTATATTTCTACTTTTAGGGATCAGTTATTGCTATTGTTGTTTGTTGTTTTTACTGTATATGATTTTATATCTGTTAGAATTATGGCATTAATTAATTAATTAACCTAACCTGCATTAATTAAGGCAGGTTAGGTTAAAGGACAAACTAAATGTGCATTAAAACTTACATTTACAGCCAATTTACAGCGTCACTTGACACAAAGTCAGCGGGTTTCTTAAACAAAAAACCCTCCTAGAAACCAAAGGATAACTCTTTTCTTTTGTTTGCTCTTCAACACCTTGGAATTGATTGTTTTAACAACTTCAAGCAGTCTGTACTCTCCTGCTGTTAATCAATAGCTTGGGCTTTCTCATATAAGATTCTTCTTCCCTCAGTGGGTTGGTGCAGACAAAGGTTAGATATACAAGCCTGGGTAGCAAAACATGTCTGTCTGGTTATTGTCATAGAACAACAGCTTCCCTCTTTAAATGTTGACTTCTCCTTCAGTGTACGACGTCCTCAATGAAACATGTTGAAGCACCACAAATGAGCCCCTAAATCTGCCTAAATGCTTTGACCACTGGATGACTTATTGCTACTTGAGCTCATTTTCATATTAGACAATGCAGTCATGAGGCCTCAATATATTCATCTCATCCCAGTGGTTGTAAAAGGTTGTTGGTAAATTTGCATGTGGCCGTCACGTGTGTCTTCTGAGCCGGAGGCCAGATTTACATTAATTTCCATGTTTTCTGAGGCAGGTGACGCCCTGACCAGCCTAGGTCAATGGCAGCCAGACTGGACACTACCCTGATCCCTCACTTTGCAAGAAGCTCAGAAGCAAACTCAGCAAAACTGAAGGATAGAACTTATATGCCCTTTACGAAGTTAATTCTGTACTTTGAAGGTAGTCACCTTATTCCGTGTCTCAACACGCCTAAATGTTTTGTATAAGCTAAAATAAAAGCTGTAGTTATGGTAGTTTTTCAGAAAAAGTAACCATTTATATTGCCAATATGTGATCAGTTTACATATTTATACCAACGTTATCAGAGCTGCTGGCTGTGTAAGATCAGCTGCTGGCATAATGTTACAAAAGCATGTTGAGTGTTTTTGCAGTGTTTTGGTAATAACTATCAATGTTTGCAAAAAATATTAACATTGAAAATTAATACAGATGATGATGATGAAAGCAGGCTAAGTTAATGCTGTTTAGGTGGCTCTAGCTGGGCTATGGTTCTTGTTTTGCTACAGGTGTACAAGTGAGCTACAGTTAGCCGTATGGCAGAAGAAACAATAGCATATAACAATTCTCATTGGATTCTGTATGCGACACGGAAAATTAGCGCCTGGTGATCAGGTTGTTAGCTTAATCTGTAGACAGTTAAGTTCATTAAGCAGTTGTGTTGACAGATTTTGCTTTTGGTTCCTCATAGCAGAGCCATCTACATGAGGGAACACTATAAAGTAATGAACAATGTCCTTATATGTGATTTCATGCCATTTTCTTATGTTGTGCTCTCAGTCACTGAATGGCTGACGGATGTGGTACTGTAAAACAACCAATCGCTGCAGTGTTACTGCTGAATATTGCCATATTCATTCATTGTTAACACCGGCAACTAGTGCAGCTAGCTGTAAACCGTAAAAAATGAAAACAAGTATGTTAGAATCGAAAGTTTTTAAAAAAAATGGGAGGGGCACCATGAAGTGACTACTGTGCAGGAATGTTGTTTAGTTTTTGTAAACAATATCGCCAACAAAAGTGAAAATGAAAACCAACTCCAGATTCATTTGCATGTACAATATTTGCATTTTTTTCATAGCTATGTCAGCAATTTTGTAGCTTCCTCTTGGATGCATGCTGCTTACGATCTAGCACCTGGTTGCAATTTTTTTTTTAAGTCCTGACCTCACCTGTGAGTTGTGCCCAGGAACATCCCGAATACAGCAAAATAATAAAGAAATACATGCAGAAGGCAGAGTTTCTGCAGATAAATACACCGCCACAGACCTATAGTGGGTTATAAGTGATGACTGATAGGGACTACTTCTGTATGAGTCTACACATTTTTTAAGAAACTCTTGTAAAGTATATCTCTTACCTGGAAATATTAAAGCAGCCTTTCCAATTCAACTGCATTAAATCAGTGTCTGATATATATAGTGTTTGAGAGATATTTTTTACGCATATTTTTAACTGCCTTTAACTTTGTTGTCTTGTCTTTCTCTACGTTTGTCTGTGTCTTTACGTAGGCCGTGAATCTCGGTTGCCTCTCACAGTGAAGGGTGAGGGCCTGGGACCTAATCTCCAGCTCAGCTATGACCTGATGGACATGAAAAACGTGTTCATTGGTGACAAAGACTGTTATGAAGTAAGAAAGATTACGCCTGTTAACTGTGGATCTAAATGTAGTAAGAGCTTGTGTATGGCATATCCTCCCTAACTTTTTATAGGAAGTCTTTTAATCTAGTTGTTAAACTGTTAAAATATTGTGCTCCACCCAGTCAGCCAAGATGCTCATTGAATTACCATGTTCTATACATATTGACAAAACTGAAGTATGTATCATACAGTGTTTGCCAATATTTTAGCGTAAATGTTATTGACACTATCTTGTATCTTTAGCAGTGACTGAATGGACGAGTTTTAAGTATTAACAATGTTCTGAAGTCACATTTGGTGTTAACATCATCCTTGATGTGTGTCCTTTCTTAAAAATAAGACTAAACTTTCAGTCTAAACTAACTAAACAGATAAAATCTCCAACATAAAAACAACTTCTATAATTCTCTCTTTTTAGTACTGTAATAAAGTCATGTTTTCTCCAAAATAAAAGCAGGCTCCCAGAGCACTATTTGCAATGATATTTTTCCATTAAAGCTGAACTGAAGCGGATAACATCACAAAACATAAATGCAGCACATGCATATTACTTGTTTACTGACGGTGGGGCTCATGCAAGAAAAAACATGACTTGAGTGATAGGTCAATGGATCTGTCTTTTTGTCCAGCTGCAGGTGTACAACAGAGGACTGATTGATGCCCCTTTCAGGCTGTCAAGCCCTGACACCACTTTCGGCCGCTGTTTCTCCTTCAGTCCTGAGGAAGGTGTTGTTCCCTCTGGGGCCTGCCAGATTGTGGAAGTCACCTTCCACAGTCGCATCTTGGGAACTTTCTCTGAGGACTTGCTGCTAGCTGTCACTGGACAGCCTCAACCACTTACCGTGACCTTCAGGTGAAGTTAGCAAGTGTAGTAACTCAGATTGTAACAGAACATTCAGATTTATCCCTAAGAAACATTATAAAAACTTGGACTTAAAAGTTGTGGCAGCATTACTCATCAAAATACCAGGGTGTCTTTCTCATGGCTCCTATTTTTTGGCCTTCTTTTTCCAGGGGGTGTGTCATTGGTCCCACATTCCACTTCAATGTTTCAGAGCTCAATTTTGGAGATGTAGCCTTCGGTGAGTAATAACATTTATCTTAGGTTCATTCATTTTTAAATTGCTACAGATATATAATGCCTCAGAGCATCACAACATTCACACACACAAAAAAAACATTTCCTCCACTTCATTCTCCTCTCTGTGCAGGTTTCCCACTAACAATGATTTGTACCCTCTTCAATACCTCTTTGGTGCCTATGACCTTTGCCCTGCGTGTCCTGGGAGATGGGCTGGGGTCTCCCAGTGTTACTAGTGCCCAACAGGCATCGGAGATGTCCAGGAATAATTGGGAAGGCAGTGTTGCTAGAGACTTTCATGCTCGGCCTGTGGAGTTCACTGTCACACCCACTGTGGGCTCTGTGCGTGCCTTGTCAGATGTCACCATTAAGGTAGAGTGAATTAACTAATGAATGGGGAACCTATTTAAATTAATTTTGAAATAAGTTTTGCTATTGTAGCAGCATATTACAGGTTTTTGTAAAGTTGTATGCCCCAGCTGCACCAGGCAGTATGTATCTGTAAAAACATGACCATATTTTTAGTCTAAATCATGAAGTAAAGCTGCAGAAGAGATGCAAGCAATGCATCCCCCCAATCACTTACTTTACCTATATATTATATTTAAAAAATATACTGTTGTAGAAAAACGTGCCTCCAGAATAAAGGTGTAAACTTTCTCTTTAGGAAAAATCTGCCAATCAGCAATCTCGGAACCCACTGGCAATAGCCTGTATTTCTGGGGTTATGGTGTAGCCAGCAGGTATCCAGACCCAGATGTCCTCTTCTGTGTTCCAGTCATTTATAATCTCTATAAGCTTATATCTGAATATAAATGCCGATAAAAAGATAAAAAATACCCCCCCAAAAAAACAATAAAAAGCCAAAATGCTGTCAGATTATATTTCAGCCAATGCGTTTCACCTCTCCACGTGGACTGTTTACCTGCCGCTCAACTGTGATTGGTCAGTACTACTCAGACTACAAATGGACTGCAAACGGAAACCAGAACACTTCGAGTACCAACTAGAGTACCAGTATCAACGTAACATTGATATTGGCTGAGATACACCTTGTTGACTGCCATCAGCCTGTCTGCAAATTAACAGATGGCAGTGGCCAATATTTTTCTGTTTTGTCTTGTCAAGTTTGAGCAAGCTAAAAAGCAGGGCTCCAGACTAACAGCTACAATAGTGAGCAGGTAAAAGAAGAACACAGTGACTTTTTGGCACATAGGCTCTGTGATCTCACTGTTGTGTGACGAGATGGCGAGTTGCAGCCATTGTCCCGTCGTCCTGGGGACAATAGAAAACATGCTTTGGATGAACAGAGATCTTCCCCAGATTGCCTTCGAGATAAAAGGATGCAGTAAACTCATTGAAGCGTCAGAGGACGCACTGTATAGTTTCTCTGATAATGCTACACTGTGAACAATGAATCTGTGTTAAAATTAGCAGGAGGAGAGCGAGTTAACGTTAGCTGTTAGCAGCTGGTGGCCACAACTAACTGCTCACAGAGGTTGTGTTGAGTTATATTATGATGCGTTCAGTCCTGTTTAGTAAAAATGGGTATTGGGCAAAGATAAATTATAACTGTCTCATTAGGTCTTCAAAGTAATATTTTAAAAGGAGTTTTTGGTGAGAGACTTGGATAAATGCAGCTGTTTGAAGGAGAGAATTGTTGATGGTTTCACATAAAAATAAAATTGATATTAGAGAGGGAATTATGATATATTATACTGAGTAAAAAGGCTTTTAAAGCTGTTTTTCTTTAGATTTTTATCATGTGAAAGGTTATGTTTAAGGTTGTATCATAAATTTGTGTAACTGAATTTGTGCTTATTCAAAGGTAGTGTAATGAAGGACTGAATGACTTTAAAACAGTTCAGTTATTTTTTTTTAAGTGAAGGTGAATAAATAACAAAAAAAACAAAACAAAATGAACAGCAATATTAAAACATTGGTATCGATACTGGCTCCAAATTTCAAAATGGGTTAACCCCTTATATGCAGATATCTGTTTATAGAGCTTAGGTAGGCAGTGGTGATTTTATCCTCTGCCTGACATATTCAGCATATTCATACCTATAGCTGACTGAGTTCAGTAGATCTTAAGGAACAGTCTGACATTTTGGAAAATGAGTTTTTTACCTTCTTGCAGAGAGTTAGATGAGAACTTTGATGCCACTCGCATGCAGCTGTGTTATCTATTTAGCCAGATCTAGGAGATGAATACCTAAGTTCAGCTTAAAAACTCTAAATAGGCCAAAGTGGCTAGTCTGGCTCTGCGTGCAGCGACTTCGCAAAGTCTTGTTTGAATGAGGTTGCAGGGAAACAGCCAAGATAGTATTTTTAGTATAGTATTTTTTTAAAACCCTTTTTTAACCCTTCATAAAACCACAACTTTTTTTCATGGATAAAACTAAAAAGATTTAACATGGTAATTATTGAGCTTTTGGGGTGCTGGTGGCAGGATGTTGTTATGTTGGACAGAGCCAGACTCACTGTCTCCCCATTTGCAGTTTCTATGCTAAGCTTAGCTACCAGTCTCCAATAGACATCAAAGTGGTACTAATTGTCAAAAAAATTTCAACCTATTCCTTTCATAGGTGCTCTTTGGATTGCAATTTCTACTTACTTGTTTTTCAGAATGGCATACTGCTCGTCATTAAACTGACTTCATTGAAAGAACTAGAGAGGATTAAGTTTTCCTGTGATGCATTAATCAAAATTCTATGGCAACAATCTAAAACCTAAACTGAAACTGTGTTTATTTGTTGATGTGAGTACCGTCACTGTTTGTTTTGAACCTTTTGTGATCTCATACTGTATTTGTGTATTAAATACCTACAGGTGACGCTGTGCTCCAACACAGTCAAGAGATACAGGCTGGCGCTGGTGGTGGATGTTGAGGGTGTTGGGAAGGAAATCAGGACTCTGCCTATCAATGCCAGGTCAGACACATTTACTGACATGAACACACACATTCTTTGATGTACACATACTCAAATATACATCAGTTTAAATTAGTTTTGTGGTGTCTTGCAAGTTGCAGCAAAAATACTTCAATATTATTATTATTAGTTTGACTTTGCACATTTAGGCCATAAACAGATTATTGGCTCTGTTGTCCTGTATTTTTTCTCTTTTGCTGTAACACTGTTTGATCTTTTCCATTTTAAAAAGATACTTCATAAAAAATTAATGGATGAAAATGAATCACCGCCCCGCTGTCCTAGTAAGATGGAATATCATCTCATCCTCTAAAATGAGTGTTAACGTGTCACAACTGTGTCACAAGATGCCATAAAACAGCAGAGGTTCATCTCTCTTTTTACAAACTCTCCTACTACTCTTTCTCTGGAAGTTAATTGCCTTTTTTTCTTGGCAGTATCCTCTGCTGTGCTTCTAGCTGTCGCTGAAGCTTTGACAAGCTGTGAATGTGCTCCATTGAACTTCCATACAGGTGTCGACAAATCAGTGGAGTGTGTGTTAAATATTCAGAGCCTAATTTGCATAATAATACATTGGAATGTCACCTGCACCATCACTCAGAGTAGGGCAATTGTAATCTGACTTCCTCACGGCAATCACCGTCATTGTAAATTTATGAATCAGCTCTAATTAATAGAGCACAGTTTTGGCATGAAGTAATGCAATAGCTGTTGTAATTTATAAATAAGCCTCAGATCTTTTCCTTTCTTCTCCTCTCTCTATCTATTCCTCTTTGCCAATAGGTGTGTTGTTCCTGATATTGTGGTGGAGACTCCTGTGTTGGACTTTCAGAGGTGTTTCCTCAATCACCCGTATGAACAGAAAGTGCGGCTGACCAACATCAGCACTCTGCCTGCCTGCTATGGCATGCTTGACCAGGTTAAGGAGATCACTGCAGTAAATGATTTTTTATTGTGTTTATATAGTATGTTGCGGGGTAGTGAAATGAACAAGCGCAAAAGCTATCAAGACTGACACATGCGTATTAAAGAAAATGGCTCAGTTCCAGCATAAAACAGAAGATTTATGTTGTAGAGGTGGGCAACATGAAAACAACATTTTGGGAAATACACTTACTTTCTGATTTGCTGAGAGTTAGATGTGTTGGGAATCAACATATATTTACCTCACACGGTGGCACCAAATATTTTGGGGTCAACACACTAGGCTTCACACGGAGCGAAATCGTTTCACCGCTAAGTTCGCTGTTGTGCACTGCACTGCAAAGTGTGTCATGAGCCACTCCTCCGTCTACCTCTATTTCCCTGCTTTCCTGTTAGCGTTAGCACTACTCGGCTACCACGCTAACGCTCCAACTCCAACTGAGCCGGGAGCCAGGCTCACGGTCTCACGGAGAAGAGTTGGAACGTTAGCATGGCAGCCCATTAGTGCTAACGTCCCCACGCTTCTCCGCCAGGCTCAGTGAGTCGGAGCCGAGAAGCGTGGGGACGTTAGCGTTAGCAGTAGTTGGCTACCATGCTAACGTTCCGGGATCCTGCTTCTCGGCTCCGGTGAGCTCTAGCATGGAGCCTGGCGGGCTCACGGAGAAGAGAGGAATGTTAGCGTTAGCTCCCAGAGTTAGCACTAGAGCTACTACGGCTACTGGAGCAGCTTGCAGCTATGGAGCGCTTCTACCAGCTCTTCTAGTCACTGAGCCTCGCCTCCATTTCAGCAAATATATTGCATTTATTACAGGGACCATCATCATTGAAGTAGGCAGGGGAATAGCTAAACACAGCCGCCAGGCTGCCCACCAGGCTGCCCGCCAGGCTACATTTTACAATGCTAATTGCAAATGTTAGCTGGGCTGCCGGGCTACTCACCTAATACAACCGAAACGCCTGACCCATTGCTGGGACCGAGCCGCTGATAACTGAAGCTCCGGACATTAACCCATGCTACGATTGTAACATTAAATTTAATTGAATCGACATAGCGACATGTGCCTAACGTTACTGTAACACTAATTAAAACAGACATTTGACTTTATGTTGTACCTGTCCAGGAGAAGAAGAGCTAGCTCCGAGTCAGATTGTAGCCCCTTTAGCTCTCGCAGTGCTCTCCACCTTGGAAATGCAAGGCCAATGTTAATCCGGGTTCTGTCACTTTCTTTATCTGACAACTTCTTCGCCAACGACCGTTGTTTCTTTAGAGGTAATGTCAGATCCTGGTCGTCTTCAGGTGGACGTTCTGCTCTCTGCCATTTAATTTCGAAAATACGCGCTGCCATTGCTCACCGGATGTAGCCTTTTATAGGGAGGGAGGGCCAAGTGCTCCGAGAGGAGGAGGAGGGGGGGGGATTCACATGAACGTACATGAACGCGCAGCCGGGCCGCCTTGTAAACAATGGGCTGGAGATCAACACAGAGAGAGGGTGTGTGAGGTCATGCTTTACTCCAGATGAAATTACACCTCTAGTTCTTCACATAGCGATTTTTTAATTCCTTCAGTCTAGAAATGAATTTCGCTTATTGCTCTATTAATAATTATTATTAATAATTAGTAATTATATTAAATAATGTGACTTAATTAACATTAAATAACCTCGTGGGGCACCATTCCCGTAAAGGGAAAAATGATAGCCAGTTAAAGATATCAGTCTCATAAAATAGGCTAAACTATTAATTTGGAGTTTGATTAATAATTAAATTAATGACAACAACCAAAATTAACGGTAATGCCTGAAGGATTTTGGAGTTCTTAGCGCAGCAGAGGTTGACTATTCATTCACCCTTGTGCAACATTAAACAGACAGCAGGCATGATTCCAAAGAATTATATTTATCCACAAATAAGTAAAGCAAACCAAAACACACAAATTCTAACTAACTATATACAAGCTTGGTGTGTATATGTGTGTTGTGTGTGTGTGTGAGAGAGGGAAAGAAGAGAAAGAAAGACAAAGGCGGGTGTGGTGATCAAGTAGCCATTTAGCATACAAAACAAAATGGCTGACAACAGAGAACTACCAAAATGGCCGAATCAAGGCTGACTCCAGGGGGAGGTATTTGTCTGACCGTGTGGTCAGGACAAAGACAAAGGAAAAGAAGCGGGAACTTTGAAATGCCTGTTTGGATGTAGCTCTGTTGAAAGCCTATTTGTTAATGAGTCTATGTCAATGTGACGTGTGTTGCAAACAGTCTGGATTAGTGCAGAGATTGTTTAGTTGCATGCAAGAATCTGTTTGTGAACAGTATTAGCAAACTAAACACTTAGCTGTGGCGAAGCCAACTAATCAATGACCTAACTACAATCTATCACAACAATAACTCAGTAAACAGCATCAAATCACATACAACAAGTCAAACAGTCTTGCTTAGCCTGTAAAGCTGTGATAAGCTATGCCCAGTTGTTACATTACCGATCCTTGAATGGATGGAGGAAAGAGTCACTCGGTGGTGTACCACTGTTAGCCGGCAGAAGAAGGCTGGGAAGATGGTTCCAGCTGCAGTCTTTGTTGGGTCCTTTGTTCCAAAGGTTCTGATCTGGAAAGCTGGTTTGCAAACCTTGTGTTTGCCAGAGAGTCTGTGATCAGTTGCCCTCCCTTTAGTGGTTTGGGCTATGGAGCAGGGGTTCGGGCTTCTGCTGTCCAGGCCCAAACGGGAAGAGGTGTTAGCTGCTGGAGCAGTGCTCTCTTTACTCCAGCTGCTTCAGCAGCTAACACCTCTTCCCGTTTGGGCCTGGACAGCAGAAGGAATCTGTTGGAAGGGAGCACAAATCTACAGATGCCTGTGACATCAGAGTCACATGTCACTGTAAAGGTCCAATCAAGTTTTGGGACTTGAGTCTCACTGAGGTGTGAGGTGAGATCTCCTGTGGAGATGGGTGTCGCATAGCCCTCTTTGTTTGAAGACAAAGAGCATGCAGAGGAAAAAGCCTTGAAATCAGTGATGATTTTACCAAATGATAAATCATCTGTGGTCCTGTGAATCCCAACAGATGAATGATCTCCTCCATACTAATGTACATGAAAGTGGTACGTGAGAGTGGGATCAATCCTCTCCTCTAACTCCTCACAAGAAAGCCAATAACCCTGTTTTCCAAAATGCTATACTATTGATTGACTAAATACAATTAAATGTCATTATCACTGAATATTCTCAGGACTTTCTAATCAACTTTAAGATGCAACAGAGATAAGATTATACTGAGAGTCACAATAATTAGGTCCTGACTGAAAGATATGTTTTGTAACTTCTCTGCATTAAAACGTTGAAAACAACCAGGCCAATGTTATATATTTTGTTGAGTTGTGTACTCACAGTATCCCAAATGTTTCCAACAATGTTTAAACCAAGAGAAATCCATAATTTTAATCAGGGACATGGTCTGTGTCATTCTTTCTTGCCTGTCAGTGGTGTCACAACTTTTTCTTTCAAAGATAAACTTTTGTGATCTTGGTTGTTTTTTACTATGTTTTAAACAGATGAAGGATTTTAGTCATTGGACATCTGGATCAGGAGTTGTCAGAGAAGCAAGCTGAGCAAACATTAGCAGCAGTTTGGCTCCAGCCACTGTTGTGCCAACTAACATCTGAGAAACACAGTTTTTTAATGTTAAACTGCTTTATTCATTTTCACCAGTTTAAAATGCTGGGTGTGTTTGTTTTGGAGAGGAAGAGACCTCTGCGAATAATTTGGCTCCAGCTCAAAACCTGAATGTCTGAATCTTAATTTATCATGGAAAAACAGGTGAGCACATACTAGCAGGAGCTGGACGAGGAGCCCCTCCGCGACAAGCCAAACAGGGTCAGAGAAACACTGATTTGTAACATGAAACTGGTTCATTCAGTGTTTCTCCCAGTTTTAATCACTAGGGGCCTCATTTATAAAGCTTGCTTACGCACAAAACGGGGCTTGAAAGTGGCGTACGCCACTTACCACGCAAAGGTTGTGATTTATAAAAATAAAATTGCTGGGAGAATGTGTGCACCTGTAAGCAAACTCTGAGTCATGCGTGCGCACATTTTGGAAGACACTGGGAAGTGGCGACGCAGACGGCGAGGTGGAGAAGTGGAGTCAGATTTTTATTGATGTCTCACACAAATTTAATGTCACGCTATATCCACCTTAGATCCATGTTATCATTGAAATTAAATCCAGCAGCCTTATTTTGCGCTTGGAGTGAGTGATAATTGTTTAATAAAAACGTTGTAAAATCCGACTCAAATCCTGAATTGAAATTCTTTCTAAATACGTATTTAATCCGCACTGCCTCTAACGTCTCATTGTCCACTCTGTGAGCGCAGGAGGGGGAGAGGATGGCGCGACTGCATGGAATATATTCATTTATTTAGCTAAATATTTCCAGTGCATTTATCATGTCTCGAAATACAGCCATTAAGCACAACCGTTACACTCATTTCATCAGCCCTACTTAGACATGTGTTGTTCATGACAAAACCGGCATGAAGAAACGTGTTCGCCTATTACACTTTCATCTTTGAATTGTATTTCAAATTATACGTTGTATTTTGGGACAGGGATACCACTGGTTCATGCTGTAATTCAGGCCAGGTGTCTGATCAGACTAATTGCCATAAACATATAAATACTGCGGTGACCCTCGTGCATAATTGCGCAAGATGGCACTGGCACATACTCCTTTTTGCCTCCACCTTTAATAAATGTGATTCTTTATGTCGCACATCAATGTCAAACATCCTCAAATTTAAAAGCAACACATTAACTACATGTTGGTAAAGGAGTAGAAATATTTGGTCTACCTTTAGATCAGACCACTTTTTTTTTTTTTTTTTGTTCTGTCACTGTCCGTGCAGTCCCACAGACACAGCTGACAGCATCAGCAGCGTTGATGTGTTGCCACTTTTTTTCGCTTTCTTTTATTAGTGATCCCGCTGCATTGGCCACCAAATAAAATCTTTCTTCAGTCCTCCACCTCCCGTTAAAGGGTCTCTAGCTCAGTCTCGGAGAAATTCCGTTTTTTGGTTCGTTTCTCACCCGTCGCTGTGACTCACACAATGAGAGAACACTCACATGCCGGCTTATTTATATGCAGATCGCATTCATGAGGTGATTTGCATGACCATTTATGGTTGAACTAGGGTGTGTAGAGGGCGGAATATGAGGCGGATCTGGGTGCGCACAACTCCAGGAGGTCTGTGATTTATAAAGAGAACATTGCGTGCAAGTGTGCATGCTCACGGTTTTGTAAATCAGATTTTTTTTTGGCGCACGTCATTTTCAGCCTTTGGGCGCACGTCAACTTTTAGTATGAATCCTAAGCGCTCTTTTATAAATGAGGCCCCTGGTATGTTTGTTTTGGAGAGGAAGAGACCTCTGTGGATAATTGGGTTTCCAGTAAAAACCTCCTGAACAAGGAACACTGAAGGAAATCTAACCGGGAGTAAACTGACTGCAATGATGGCATTGCTCCGTCTTTTATTAATGTTTTCATTGAGAACCCGAGCGACAAAAATATATGTTTAATAGCTGCTTGAAACTGCAAAATACTGGTGCAAATGGCTAACATTTAAATCAATGTCTGTCAACTGCCCACTTGTGCTGTGACAAGGGGAGGGAAAATACAGTACTTCTAAGACAATTTATCCTTTTGTTGTGAATCAATATGTACAGTAGATGTTGATTGCATCAAAAAAAATCTTATTCACATTTTTTTTTTTTTTCCTTCAGAAAAACGAGGAGAGTCCTTCACTGCTTTTTGGCAGTCCCACACCCAGAGGAGTGATTCTTCCTCACAGTTCAGAGGAGCTTCCTGTGGTTCTGCTGGCTAAGGCTGTTGGAAGGCAGCAGCACACTCTATGCATTGCTGTGTTTGGCAGCGTACAGCCACCCCTGGTCAGTGGATGTCTGTGTGTGTGCTTCTTAGTGTGAACTCTGAATATCTGTGATGCTGCTGGTTGTTAATGTAGAAGTAATTGTGATGTTTTTGTCTCAATTCAGGAGTAGTGTTTTTTTACTCATCAAATTGTTCTTTGATCCACCTCTGTTTGGTTCTGCTCTAGGAGGTGGGCTTGTCATGTATTGGGCAGGGACCAGTGGTTCATGTTCAGAGCCCTCAGCTGGACTTTGGCACAATCCCGGTTCTGACGGACATAACTAGGTCCCTGCAGCTGTCAAACCAGTCACCTATTCCAGCCTACTTTACTGCGCGCATGGTACAAACACACCAACACAGACACACCTCTGAGCATACATATTAGCATTATTAGGCAGACATGCTCTTGCTAAAAATAGAATAAAACACTTATCACATGCATTAACATTAAGATGATCAAGGTAACTTTGCATGCGCTCAGATTTAGCGGTAGGATGTTAGAGTCTCGGAGAACACAGAATTAAATGGTTTTAGTTGTGGATTAATACATTCCCATAGAGCCATTCAGTGGCTAGATTTCTTGTCCAAACCCTCTGTCTGTCTTCCCCTGCTCTTGTGACTAATTAATTTCCAGTCTGATTTGATAAGTAATTAATGAGGTAATGGGTTCAATGCTTTGTTAGCTTTAGAAATAATTAGTTGCCAGTTCAATATCTGATTAAGTGATTTTCCTTAGAGTGCGTTCCCTTTATGAGCCGGTCAGATGTTGACTTTTTGTCAATTCAGGGTGACGTGAATGAAATTGGTTGGTTTGATGTGGGAAGCTGATGTAACGATTCTAAACTTGGACTGTCTTAATGTTTCTGCTTTTGTAGCTTTTTATGCACGAAATAGTAATTTTAATCTACAATATAACACAATACATTAAAATACAATGTACACTGTTTAATCGACATTTGAACTTCCATCTCTTACTCTTCAACTGATGGCTCATCTGTTTGCACCTCCTATTCCGCAAATGACACTTTGACTGTTTTCACTCAGCTTCAGTGCGCACTCATTTTTTTGGGAATATGTTTTCAGCCTAATTTAGCACAGTTTCATAGGTATCACAGAGCCAGTTGACATCTGGTATTAACATGTGTTTTGGTGATCACAACACAAGTGGACAGCTAAGACACAATAAGGTTTACACCTGTGCCTAGCCGCTCCAACTAACCACTTGTGTTCAGATTTCATTACTGCCTGTGTCATTTATTCATGTAGTTATTACATCATAACTCTCACTAGCTGCTCACTAGTCATGTTAGTAGTTGTGTTGGCACAGTTGGAGATATTGCTGTCAGCAGAATTCAACGTCTCCTTCCACACAGCAAAACAATGTATGGTCATGCAACACTTTATCCACCTTAATGTAAAATGGGCAAGTTATAGAGTGTTAGTGTGCTGTCATCAAAACAAACAAGATGTGTCCTGCAATGACAACGTAGTTCTTTTCAGTGAAGCAACAGTACGCATTAGCGTTTACACTATAAAAAAAATATGTGGTCAAATGTGTCCCAGACCATCTAGGCAAGTGGTTTGAGTGATCGGATCACAATGAGTCTTGTTGGTCGTTAACACTTTTATTTAGCACTGCTATCAGGTGTAAACAGAGTCTTAGGCTATGTTCACAAGCAAATGTGGCCCAAACCCAGTTTTTTGCTCTCATGTGAGGCGTGGACACAGAAATTCAATTTTCTGATCATGTCTGGATGCCACTTTCATACATCCATGGTTTTTCCACATCATAATTCACTGCTCAGGCGCACATGGTAAATGGGCCTGCATTTGTATAGCGTGTTTCTTGTCATCCGACCACTCAGAGCGCTTTTTACACTGCGAGTCACACTATGTACACTCCATACAGTGCAGAGCGGTCCATTGAAACAACAGAAGGCTGCCATAACCGTACCGCTGCTGTGATAGGCAGCCCCAGTCACCAGCCAATAGAGCCTGACTGCCAGATGCTTTCTGACAAGTACAGTTTGCCTACATGCCATAACAGGATACTTAAATGTAGCCCTTGACATTCTAAGGTTTGCAGGAACTTCCCCTCCATGAAACCCTCCAAATTTCGGCTCCTCTACTTCTGACTCCTCACCCAGCTGCGCCCACACCTCTCTCTCCACAGAACTACCAGCAGTAGCCGCCAATAGAGCTGTTGGACCGACAGTTTATTTGGGCGACAGACCTTGATATTAAAAGCTTGTGTGGCTTATTATTACTAGCCATGAGCCAGAATGATGTCTTCAAACATTCCTACTATAGTGATCATTAGGAAGATAAAGCTTGCAGTGGTATGTCATTAATTTTTTCACCGAATGCCTGTTTCGCAAATGTGCCATTTTTACTGTTGTGACGTGTTTCAGGGAGGACATCAATCTGCACTGATGTCAGTCATGGATAACTTCAAATATGAATGTGAGCAGTCCAGGCAGAAAGATCAAATCTGGGGAAGTTATTCAAGTGAGCATTAAGCTCTGTAATGTAAACATAGCCATAAAGATTCTTAAGATTGAATAATAATGTTCCACTTATTTGTCTTTGTTGTGCTTACTCAGTGTAAATGAAACTTAACTGTGACCTACGATGTACAGTCCAGCATGTCAGTGTTTCACATAGCTTCTGAAAGCCCTTTTCTCGCTGTGCATCTTTTTATCACGGAGAATCCACTGGGAACAAACTTGTGACTGGAGCTATGACTCAATACGTCCCAAGCTGGCATAGACAAGACCATGCACGTGCCCTTAAACAAACACACACATAGGCAAGCCCAGTGGAACTGCAGTTGCATGACCCCGTCCTCTCCTCTGAGGCAGTATTGAGGGAAGGAGTTTCCCCCTGCGCTCTCAAGCATCAATCGATGCAGATTCTCCTTGAATTACATTACATCTCGCTCAATAGGCTGGCAGAGAGCCACACAAATAGACCTGATGACTTAAGATTGCGGGGATATTGCGGAAGGTATCCACACGTGCTTGTCGTCTAAGTGACCATCTGTTAGAAAGTAACCACAACTCCATCCCTAATCCAACCTCTGGCTTATTGATTATTGTATACAGTGTCAAGGATTGTAGACAGCCAGAGTGTGTAATGTGAAGAGTAGTGTCAGCATAGCACACCAAACACTTAACCTCACATGCAGATTTTTCTGTAGTCTGTTTTTCTTTTCTATTGTCAGAATATCAACAGATACAGAGCTAGAAATAGAAACTTCATGACAACACATCTACATGACTACATCTACATCTATTGGTTGGAAAATGTCAATATTTTAGTCCCGTTTTTGGCTGGAAACCAGAAACATGAGCCCCGTGAGATTCACATTACAATATATTGATCTTGTTTTGCTGTATAATTTTTGACAGGGGCACTGGCTACACTAGTCGCTTCAACATCAATGCAGGATTTCTGCAGATCGGTGTACTGTTGACCGTTTTACAGCATACAGCACCGATTTGGATTCAAAGCCCTTCTGACTTGTGCCGCATTTGAAAGCAATCAATGCTAATCAAACTGTGGGATGCAGGAGGTTTTGATGTGATTATTGAGATTCCAGTCGTTTTGCTCCGCTCTTTGGGGAGTCAACCCCCTGCTCTTTCTCCTCTTCTGACTCTACCCACCCCTTTGCTGTGATCACCCTTGCATCGACCCACACCAACTTCACTTTCACCGGCTCCTTTGTCCGATCATACAAACACTGAGAAAGTGATCTATGACTCCTAAAGTCACTCGCTGATCAAGTGTTGCCTGCTTATGAGGCAGCTTTCCTCAAATGCCTCTTTTTCTGCAGGACGTCCCTCTCAAACTAAATCATCATATTTCATTTGCCCAATATTATTTTTAGTACAGTCTCTGCTTTAGTAAGGTAACCCGAATGTCAATTGCAGTATTTAAGCAAAGACGTTCTCCTCCATTGATAAACTATCTACCGTGATGTCCTATTGGCATTGAAAGTGGGCAAGCTTCACTGCGTCTGTAGGAAGCTCATTCTCAAAATCCCAATTAAAGTTTAGGTTCCAGCCATTCATCAACAGAGTTGCTGTATCGAGCACTGATTGTGATTCCGACCATTGCTTGGTCAGATATATATACAGTACAGTGAGCACAGTGAAGGGCTTTGTTGATGGACTGGAGACGAACATTAGATTTACATCTTTTTCCTCATTACATTGAACTTGATTCCAATAAATGCAATCCAACAATCCACAGAGCTGGGAAATAGGGTAAATACTGAGTTTGTCTTGCAGCAGTCCCATTTTATAATCACATCAAAGAGAGTGTAGATGTGAGACAAATAACATTTTGAAACAATCCATGTGTCAGGTTTTTGTGTATTTTAAAACAGATTTTAACATAGGATACATTCATCTTAACTCCTTCTATACAACTGTAAATCTATATATCGTTCTCTACCATTATCATAATCTTACACTCAGAGAAATAAAGGTGCTAGCTAGAACCATACAGGATTCTTTGGCTGTACCCATAGAAGGAACCCTTTTTTGTTTATGGTAGAACTTTTTACAAAGGTTCCACCTGGAACCCTACCAGAGGTTTCTACCTAGAACCCAACATAAATGGTAAGACCTAGAACCGTCTTTTAAAGGTTCAGAGAACCATTCTGTGTTGTAATGGTTCCACCCAGATCCCTCTCTGGAGGTTCTATCCAGAAACTTTCCACCTAAGGGTGCTAACAAGAACCTTTTAGTTTAATCTAGAACCCACCCAGTAGGGGGTTTAAAAATAGTATTTGACCACATTGCCCATAAATCTTTCTCTCATTAATCATGGTTTTAGTTGAACCGGTTAGCCTGGGGCCGAGGGAAACACATCTTGCTTCATGAGGCTCCAAAAGGACCGGGGCTGATGTGGTCCTTTGCAACCCACAGCACAGTTCACAGTCACATTTTGAGGGGTGGAGATAGCATGAAGTCACTACCACTACAGCCTTTAATATTACAATGGTGCAGTAGGGATGGGAAATAAAACTCAGCTCCAAATTAGAGCTGAAATGCCAAATACCTTGTACCTGTGAAAAATGAATTTCAGCAGACCATATTGTGTTGTATGGCATGAAATGATGGTAAATATATCAATTGTGGTAATGTGGTGAAGATTTGAATATTTGATGGTGCAGAGAACATCTATGCTTTAACACTCAGTGAACTCTTAATGAAAAGGGTTTTTAATGGAACCCTTACTCTTACAGTGAACCTTTAAGGAAACCTTTCTTCAAAAAAAGAAGAGTTCTCCAGAAGCAAATGGTTCTGGGTAGAACCTCACCCCCTCAGAAGCAAGAACCCTTTTGGAACTCTTATTTCTAACAGTGTAGTAGGGAGGTATTTCATCTTACTTATGTCAAGCAGGGAGCCACTTCTCTACTTATACCTCTAGGATCTCATACTACAACGAAATATTGATGTGATTATGCAGCTATATGATATACACATCTATCTTTCCAGGTCCATCCATAGCATAGGCCTCAATGGCGTGTGCAGTGCAGTTAGAGGAAAGTGCCCCCACAAGGGAGATATTTTCATGCATCACATTTCAGTCATGAAACTAGCTTCTGTAACTGTTCCCATGCTACTCCAGAGATGCAAAGGCAAGCATCCTGTCATGGCAAACACGTCAACTCATTGGGTTCAGACTGTAAAAGAACTCTGATTGTATTTCTGTTTCCTCAGAGCCATGGAAGGTCCTTTGGGCGAGTTGAGCCCAGTGAGGGGGAGGTGCCACCTGAGAGCCAGCTTGAGCTGAGAGTTGTGGCACATCTGAAGGACACGCTTCACTTTCAGGCCAGGCTGGATATATCCATCCTGGATGGTCAAATGCACTCTGTCCCTCTGTCTGCCACAGGCACTGGCACCACGATTGTCAGTGACAGGCCTTTTGCTCCCAACCTTGATCTAGGCACATACTTCAGGTATAATGGAAGAGATCACACTTATGGGTCAAATTTTGACTTCAGAATAATGATGTGGTGATTCAGAACTGTAGTACTGACTGTATGCCTTGCCTCCTTGCTGTCCTCTGTATGTCCTGTAAGCCATGGGTCATGCCAGTACCACTTCAAGCTGACCAACCATGGCCAGCAAATTCAACGGATATACTGGCGGACTGATGGCATCCTGCCCTCTACAAAAATTCGAAAGAGGGGAAACTTATCTGGCTGGACCGTCCTGCCCCCCATCTCTGCTCCTGGGAAGAGGGACATTCTGGGCCATGGATCTTTGCTCCCCTCTAGCAGAGAGAAGCCGGTGTTTAGTCTCAAACCATCTCGTGTTGAGCTTTCCCCAGGCTGCTCTGTTGACATGGTGCTGACGGGATCTTCAGATTCTCCCAAGGTGAGAAAGTTTGCATGCAAGCCATAATCTGAATAAACTCAAGTTCTGAATTTTGCAAGCAAAGCCAGTGTGAGTCCATTAGATACACATTACAGTACACGTACAGTTCATATGTTCTTGTCTTCTTAGGTTGTACGGGAGCGGCTGGTGTGCCATGGCATTGTGGGTTGCCAGGGTTGTAGTGAGCTTATCATGTCTGTAGATGTTACATGTCGCTTTGTGGCTCCTATGCTCAGCATTTCCTCCAAGCACCTGAAATTCTACATAGAAAAGGTTGGTCAAAAGGCTATATATATTTTTATATTTAGTTCTGTAATTTATCTTGCAGAAACTTGTCCACACAATGTTTTCTAGTTGTTACAGGCATGTCGTAAGTCAAATGCCTTTTGGATATGATGTTGCAGGGATGTAAATAATTTAAAGGAATGGCTGAGAATTTTGGCATCTGTAATCTTTAGTGATGGCTGTTAAATTTTATCAGAGATCAGCATGTACAAAAGAAACAAGGAGCTTTTCATTTAAGATTCCTATCCGTCAAACATGTCTTTATATGGTTGAATTTATTTTGTATATGTCTTACAGGTCCCAGGACAGTGTCTAATGCCCCTGTATGAGAAGCTGATCTTGGAAAATGTGTCATCTCTGTCTCTATCGGTGGAGCTCTCTCTTGTAGAGCCGTTCTCTCTGTGTGAGGCCCAGGGAGCCCATAGCTCAGCCACAACAAAGGTCCACAACTCTCCCCTTTAGTTAGCTCTTCATTGTTATTTTTCTATTTTTATTTCATTTTAAGTTCCATAAGAATGAAACCTATCGACTTTGGTGGTATACAGACTGTTGCTCTAGCTCCACCATGAATTGTCATCTATCAGCATAGTGTTGTTTGTGAAATGAGTCACTCACTGAGGGTATTATAAGGATTTGCTAGAAATCCATTTAACTTAACTCTAGATTAAAGTTGTGTAACTAAATATATTCCCAAAAAATAACTGTAAATAAAAACACTGCCGTCATGCAGAGAATGACGCTATTGGGAAAATTAGTGGAAGGAGTTGTATGGTTGATGAAAAATGTGAGCATATACGAAAGTACTTTCTTCTGTCTAGATTTTGAGGCAACTTAAATCTACAGTGAACTTGTTTGTGCTGCTTGTTTTTGAACCTAATGTTTCAATGACTTGCACCCACCTAGATTGAAGTTCAGATATATATTAGAAGTTCAGTACATACCATTGCATACTACCCATGTTTTTTATTTTATCACAGCTCTCACTTCCGTTCTGAGAGCTCATTTAAGTGCAGGATTGGAATCCACATAAAAATGGTTTTCAAGCCCCCGGCAGATCTCTGAGCGAAGTTAAAGAGTAGCAGGATATTTTGATAAGCCCAGGTCCCATGGCAGGATTACAATAAACATTTCATTAAACTGTGGGAAGGTTTTTAAAAAGGTCGTGAACCTGTGCTTTGAGAGTCATCAGATAAAAAACATGCAGTGATTTTTCATCAAGCATGTATGACAAGATTATCATGAAATGAAAAAAGGTGAAGAAGCACTCTTATATGTTGATTAATTTACCTACAAAGTCTGTGATCCTAACTATTGCAGAGTCAGCGCGAGCCCTTTGGTACCTTTATGATCTTTATTTTAACTCTTCTTCTCTTCTATTTTCCAGTCCATGGTTTTAGGTGACGGGAGGAAGGCTGAGTTGTGGGTATGCTTTAATCCATCTTACTGCCAGGATCGGGTGTCACGAGTCCTGAATGAGGTAATGCTTATTTTTTTGCTTTTCCTTTTTTTGGGTAAAATTTCTTACGTAATGCTTTTAATCTGGGAGCATATTGTGAACCTCTTAGCGCACCATATCTTAGTGCATATGGCAATGGTTCCCAACATGAGTTTTATGACCTGCATTGGGTTCAAGAGATAATTATAGGGATAAAAAAAAAGAAGGATCTTCCCCACAAAACAGTTTTTCTTTCTTCTCCAAATTTAACTTTTATCTTTCAAAAGCTGGATATTTTTACCTCCAAATCAAATAATTTCAGGCCATAACCAGTGACAAGGGGTCATGAGTAACATTGCTCTGTCATAGGCCTGGCGGTGTAACTTAAGTACATTTACTAAATTTGAGGTGTGAGTTTTATGCATTTTTATACTTTTTTACATTTTAAACTCCCCTACAACAAATATTATACTTCTTACCCCACTACATTTGTCTGACATCTTTAGTTACTTTACAGATTACAATTTTTCATGCCCTTCCTTTCCGATAAAAAAACAATGCATCCCTAAATCTGGTGATTTTGAATTTAAACTTTTCTGATAGATAAAATTATAAAGTGTTCTTTTATGGTTGAGAAAATTCTGCTACGTCTTAAAGGTCCAGTGTGTATGATTTAGTTGTATCTAGCAGAGAAGTTGCAGATTGTAGCCAACTGAAACTTCTCCCATGTGGCAATCGTGTAGGACAACTATGGTGGGCGACCCCAAATCCTGATGGCCCTATCAAGAGCCAGTGTTTGGTTTGTCCGTTCTTTGCTACTGTAGAAACAACATGGCGGACTGTAGAAAAGGACTCAGTATGTAGATGTAAACGGCTTGTTGATGAAAACACAATAATTCTTAGTTTCAGGTGATTTGAAACTAACAAAAACATAGTTATGAATATTATGTTAAATTTTGTACAATATATCCCCCTAAATTCTACACACTGGACCTTTAACTTAAAAGAAAACAGCTGGAAAATGCATTGTCACAAAGTTGAAAACAGGGCTGTTTTTCTAAGCTCATGAAAAGTTAAATTTTAGAGATGTGTGGTTGTCACAGGACAGTGACACAACAAACATATGATGATCTTGTAGACGATCAGAATTCTTCCTCCACCACCGCACCCTCCACCACCGCACAAGCTACAAATGACTGGCAATCACTGGCATTAAGTGAAAACAATCAGCGTTTACCTGCTTCTACCATTATAGTATTTATCTGTAGTATCAACTGTTCTGGACAAATACATGTCCTTCCTTGATATTTTTTTCCAGCTCCTTGAGGTACACTACCAGGGGCACCCACAGCAAGACATGGTGGAGCTGCATGCTGAGGTCCACTTCCCCAACCTCCACTTTTCCTCCACCACAGTGGACTTTGGCTGTGTGCTGAACTGCACAGGGACTCGAAAAGAAATCTCTATCACCAACTGCTCCCCTCTGCCTGTGTCCTACCACTGGGCTTTCCTGGACGACCAGAAACATTTTACCATGAGGTATATTCACACTGAGAAATGTCCACACACAGTCATCAGGGTTACCATGAGTTCTTGAAATTTTTAAAAGTTTGTGAATTTGAGAAGAAAAAAAATCAAGGCCTTGAAAGTTTTAAGAAATAGACATTATCAGTGACAGTGCTTGAATTTGATGATTTGTGCAAAAGTAGAAATTGATGTTTTATATTGTCTGCCATCACTGTGACACAGCACAATTGATGAGTAGTCACACATTCACGCCTCTCTCTCTTTTTAATTGTTGTCTCTGAGCTTCTGTAAAGCCTGCTAGCTCTCATTATAAAAATTGTCAGTGTTATAACAGTAATTAACCTTGATCCGTATGTCAAACTGTGTCGTGTTGGGTCCTTGAAATCGGGTTCTTTCATAGTACTTGAATTCGATATTTAGGAGGGTGTGGGAGCCCTGAGTCATATCAGGTAACTTTTCTACTTCTGTTTACACACACACCCTACACCTGATATAGCCTACACTAAAATATAGTAAGTAGTGTTCAGTTGCATACTGTATAATAACATACAGTATTGGTATAGCAGAGATGAAAGAGAGGGTGTACAGTACATAAGCCTTGTTTCCACCAAGTGTCCGGTTCAGTTCAGTTTGTTATACATTTTAATGGTTATTTTTGCGTTTCCGTTGTGAAAAGTTGTGGATGGTACCAACAGAACTGTTTCATTTAATCCCTTTTTTTGTCACCCCCCTGTTGAGGTACCTTGCACACTGATCTGTCCAACCGTCACTCTTGCTCAGACTA
The DNA here is from genome assembly GCF_006386435.1 of Epinephelus moara. NCBI lineage: Eukaryota > Metazoa > Chordata > Actinopteri > Perciformes > Serranidae > Epinephelus > Epinephelus moara. The sequence continues at coordinate 12,179,726 of NC_065525.1, forward strand.
CAGCGGACTATAACCACTGTTCCTACAATGGCAAGTTTACATAAATTAGTCAACTCTAACTATCAAATGAAAGGATGTTTTGCTGCCTCTTTGTGCTGCTCAAAGGCTACCACCGGCAGCTACCATCAACTTTAAAGGTGGAATCATTTCTTGCATGTTACTTAATTTATGAGCTGATGTTGTGAATCATTCAACACACCTTAAATGTCATCATGACAACTTTGACCATTCCATTTGTTTTTATTGTCACTCTTGTGTCACATATGCTTTAGCGATGATTAGACTTCAAGTTTGTGCAAACTAGAATATTCTATTTCCTCATTTGGAGAAAAAACAGTAGCGAAGCATTATTCCTCTACGCTTCGGAAGCACTACACCCCTGCTCTGCTCTAAACACTCCAATCTATTCTTTTTTGCTGAATATGTTGCACAACCCTGTTTTGTGGACAGTCAGTGAGATCAGGGTGTCCACGGGGTCTTAAAAAGTATTAAAAGTTGATAAATCAAATGTCGGAAAATTAAGGCCCTTAAAAAGTATTAAAAAGTCTTAATCGTGATTTTATGTATTACATTTTCTTGGCATTCAAGCTTTGACAAAAAGTATCCATGAATGTATAATTTATTTTCCTCCTCGCGACTATTACAAACAACGATGTGTAGGTAGGCACACTCGGACTGCCACTCGGGGCCGTGCGCGTACCTGTGCGACATCACGCAGCGGTGCACGTCCAGGCGCCAAACAGAGGAGCAAAAGACAGTAAAAAATCCTTCTCATCTTATCTGAGTTCTGTTGTATGTTTGTGCTCCACAGATTTAATTGCAAACTACAACTGTTTAGTAAGTTAAAGATGCGTTACTGCAAACGACAGCTTGAAGTGGTGATGAGGTCTTCAAGGGAAATTTCGGTTTATTTCAACCCGTCTCCTATCGTCCTAAATTTGTTTCAAGTCACTAGTGACATAGAAATAATAGTTAGCATGTTAGCCGTTAGCCTAGATACAGCCGTAGCGTCAGACCTGTTAAAACGTAAGTGAACGGGCATACCTTCAAGTGCAAAGTTGTCCACTAAACAAG
>NC_065525.1:12181118-12276554 GCF_006386435.1 Epinephelus moara
TATGTTCTCTGACATTTATCCTAACGATATGAGACGGTCTTTGTGGGAAAAAAGCTTGTTTAGTGGACTAACTTTGCACTTGAAGGTATGCCCGTTCACTTACGTTTTAACAGGTCTGACGCTACGGCTGTATCTAGGCTAACGGCTAACATGCTAACTATTATTTCTATGTCACTAGTCACTTGAAAAAAATTTAGGACGATAGGAGAGGGGTTGAAATAAACCGAAATTTCCCTTTAAGGTTTTTTTGGAAGGTCTTAAAAAAGTCTTAAAAAGGTATTGAAATTAACCTCAGGATTCCTGCATATACCCTGGAGATACAGATGCTCCTCTGCATCACTGGTTGAGAGTTAATGCAGCAATAGCTGGATGGAGCAGTGATGTCATCTCTTACTGTCTGGTAACAACCCCATCTTGTTAATAAGGGTGCTGTGGGAAAAAACAAAAAAAGAAGAAAAAAAAAAAAATAAATAAATAAGGGTGCTGTCTGCGGTGGAAATGCAGAACAGATCAACAGTTTAGGTACATGAATGCATGGGTTACATAAGGGTTTTAATTAGTTAAATAGTTAAAATACACTCCCTTTACACACAAAAATAGATCCATTTCAAATGTTGTAAACGTCACTGCCCTCATACTTCCATGCATCATTTAGGATGGCATAGATACATCCACAAGATGGTGCTTGAGGGCAGAATCAAAAGATTCTGACAACAATAAAAAGGCAACTGTGGAGGACGTCATAATAACGTACCTTTTAACAGAGGCAGCATTGTAGACAGTCATATCTTGCTTGAACTATGCTCCACTGCCCCCACAGTTTCTGGTGGTACTGCTCGGTTTCATCCGCATCTGTAAGCTTTCATAAAATGAGCACAAATATGGATGGAATGAGGCTCCATCAGCCTCCATATATTTATCTAACCCTGAGCATAAATGAGCCTTAAGGGTACTATACCAAAAGCCTTTGGTGGAAACACGGCTATAGTTGAGCCAGAACCCTGCACTGCATTTTCACCTGAAAACATATTGTATGGTGACCGGGACAGAATTTAGTAAGTGAGGCGAAGAAAGTAAAGTTACCTGTGAGACTTTGTTTTCATAAACTTTCATAAACTAAAATAGAGCATTTTTATTGTTACTTTCACTGGATTGGTGGACTACGGAAAGCTGAAGCACCCTTGCTCTGTAGAATGCTTGGTTCCTGTGTTGCACCTTTTTGCTTTATTATAGAACCAAAAAAATGTTTGGGACTGTAGGATCCTGAATAGACAAGATTCAGGGACAAGAACAGATAGGATCTCAGCCATATATTAAAACTGTCCAACGGGATGAGTCAGTACAGTAGCTATACATTGAACCCTCTGAATTGAAAGCCAAATCCATTATAAATTCTCTGGGGAAGACAAATCTACTGATTGTGTACTTAACGTTGCATTGTGCCTCTCTCGAGCCTTTGCTTTGGCTCCTTTCCCTCGAAATGGACTGTGAATACTATAGTAGTCTGTCTGTCCATGGCCTTGAACCAAGTAACTGCTAAAGCTTTGCAAGATTTATCACCCTCCACTGTCTTTTTCCCTTCCCCCTCTTTCATCTATTGGTATTCTATCTTTTTACTCCATTCCTTGTACTCATCTTAGGGTTTTACATTGCCTATTTATCTTTTTTTTTTTCCATATCCCTACTTCCTCTCCTGCGGCTTCCCTGCCTCTTCTGCCTGCTCTCTGCTCTCTACCAAATTCTTATCAACCTTTTATTCTCTTCGTTTTCTTCACCCTTTCTCTCTTAGATTGTGACCTCGCATAACAATCTGTCTCATAGGCTGTCCTGCTAATTAAATGGAGACCTCACTCTGTGTGCACACTCTCTCTCTAAAGTCTCTCTTTCTCCCTCACAAAACCTGCACTATCTAGCCATGTTCAGCTAATTACATCCCTATCAGTAATTACACCGCAGCCCTCGGAGAGGGGAATTTCAATAGAGCTAACTCTTTTCTATCCATCTATCCCTCTGATAGATAGCGCTAGTACAATACATTTAAGTACTGTTACTTTTCAGTCTTTAGGATTCTATATCTATAAGAAGTAAACTGGAATACTTATACCACCTTTTTATTGCACTGCAGCTTTTTGTATGCATGATTGATGGGATCCACTGACAACTTAATGACTGACTGATCACTCACAAGTAATGATTTCAGGTGTTTTAGAGGAAGTTGAATTTAGGCAGAGGTGTACAGGTGTAAAAAGGTTCTCAACAACTTTCCATGGTCAGTTGTGTTCAGCCTTCCAAACCTGTAATATTACTTTTTCAAATAAGGATCAGAAACAGCCTTGAGTTTCCTGTTCTTTCGTTGTAATGTAAGCTGGCTTCTTTGTGTTGTCACTTCCAAAAGGAATCCTATAAGCTGTAGACATTGCCTGAGAAAATAGGTGAACAAAAGCATCATGGTACAAGAATGGAAATATTATTAAGTATCATTTGTTATGCTCAGGGTTTTTCTGAACAATCAGAGGTGACTGAGACACAATTTATGATCTCATAAGAGAAAGGCTACAAGCTATAATGCTTGTACCTGGTTTTTTATGCAGTGTAGCATCTAACCAGATAGTGTAAACAATAGCAAAAGACCTCTTAATGTCACTCATAATTAAATTTAAGACCAATTGTACAATAAACAAAATTGAAGGAAAAACAAAAAAACAAAACATGAAACAAGATATTTTCGTGTCTATGAGGCAAATTTTGCATTTCCTAGGATAAAGAGGGCATGACCCGCCCTACTCTGCTTTACTCTGCCTCTGATTGGTTTAGCCTGACATTCTTACCCTAACCCTAACCAATCTCAATCCACCTGCCTAAACCTGACCAACACAAACGAGGAAGGAAATGAACACTAGGCAATCCAAGGGAAAATAGGGCGTGTCATGCATTTGCTATCCAAGGAAACGCTATACTATGATGCACCACTGTTGTACCACAAGGTCAACATGGGAAACAATGAATGCAAATTTTAGCAAAAAATAAATTAAAAAATCCATCTCTAAAGCCCAATATTCATCCTACAACTTCTTTTTGCCGTAGCACAATCAAGAAGAGGTGAATCTTGTTGAAATGACACTTGTCTAATGAATTACTAAGAATGAATGGAACGTCAAACGTTTGGAAAAAAGCAGAAGAAACAGTGGTGGAAGAAACATTCAGATCCTTTACTTAAAGTTAAAATGGTTAGAGAGAGGTTATTATTTTCAATAATTTGACACATTTCAGAGGGAAAGTATACGTGGGTGGGGTTCAGTTATGACAGAGATTCAAATCAAATCCTTAAGAGTTGACTGGCATGTGAAAAAGTGAGCCTGGCTTAGTGAAGGTAGCAGCATGCTGAGGTGTATTGAAATGCAGAGCTTGTCCTCCACCACATCTCCCTCACCCATGTTATTAGTGTAAGAGGAAGAGGATGGGGGTTAGTTTTTTAGACCTCAACCACATTATTCAGAAATGTAAACAAAGTTTTGACCCGATAAAATCTAAACACACACCTCTAATGTGATACTGTTCTACTAGCCACTAGCAAACGTCAAGTGCTATTTACATGACGGGTGGGGTTTGCTAGCCACCCCACACCACATTTGATTGGATACATCTATGTCATTGCCCCCAAGTTCAGGATGAGTCATCTAAAATATTTTTTTACAGAAAGAGAAGAGAGAGGGGTTTTGATATAAAAATACTTAAAAATGTTTTTTGACACTTATTTAGCATCTAAACAACAATTAATGCAAGGACACAAGATTATAACCAATATATATATATTTTTTTCGTTGTGTCTTTAGGTAAAGGGAGCAAAACAACAATGTAAAATACTCCATCAGAGATAAAAGTTTTTAAAAGCTTACTTAAGTAAAAGTACAGAGGTACAATGAGAAAAATGTTCTTACAGTATCAAAACTAAAATTACTCAGCGGAAAGACTCCTGTTGGTGTGAAATGGATGTAATTTTAAACATGGTTTTATTAAAATGTATAAAGAGCATTTTAATTTTGTAGCTCAAGTTGGAGCTACTTTAGACTGTTAGGTGATTCAACTACGACTGTATAACAATACATCATAGTTGAGTATGTAAAAGCTTACTGTACAAAGTAGCTCATTAAATGTGCTGTCAAATGAATGCTTAGTAATAAGTATGTTTCCTTCTGAAATATCATGAAGTATATTTATGAGGTAGCATAAAATGGCAAACTCAAGTACAAGTTACCCCCAACTTGTATTTAAAAACAGTTCTTGAGTAAATGTACCCAGTTAATTTCCACCACTGGGAATAAGGGAAGAAACTCATTGTGCACATAGACTGTATGAAAATAGTGGGTCTCATTCATGAAACGTGAGCAGAAGGAATTTGTGTGTAAACTGTTCGCAGACTGAAATTTACATGCATGTCCGCATTCATCAATATTTTAGTAGCTCCGATCTTTTCGTAGCTACTAACAAAATCTACTCCTGCTCCTGACCACTTGTAGTGCTTGTGTAAATTTAGTAAGGCACATAAATATTGCTTGTCACTTTTGGAAATTACAATTTTAATTCATACACAACACAGATGCCTTTGAAACACGTAATCTAAACATGACAAAATATTAAAAATATAACACATTTAGTTAAATTAGTTGGCAATTAGCAGGTTTAAGATCCAGATTAGGTTCATGATTGTGAATTATCTATGTAAATCGACTCAATAGATCACACGTTCTTTCTACATGTTGAATGATGATAATAAAAATATCCGTAAGGACAGCCGGATCACAGCCTCTTTGTGCCTGGGTTCAGCAGGGGCAGCAGGTGGTGGAGCCACGAAGGAGCACGCGCCAGCTGAAAGAATTGAGACAACACGTTTTTTTTTGGTGGCTTTTTGATCATTTGAATGAATAAATCTGATTTGAAAAATGTTTAATTTACGTTGTATAAAACAGAGCTTTAGGCTATTAAGATTCAAATAATTTGAAGACGATGCACAAAACTGCTAGGCTATATGTTATCCGTATCATTTGTTAAAATAAATGTTAAATAGCTCTACTTTCCGACAGCCATCACTGATTTAGAGTTTATCCATTACGCACAAAACATCTCTGGTTTCCCGTTCCCACTTCATTCAAAACCCCACAAATGAATCTTCTGTTTGTTTGGTGACCGCTGTATTTTTTGTGTGTGTGCTTATGCGTTTCTTTGCCTCCAGTTTCATATCAAACCATTTACGCTTCACCTCTGACATGGTTCTTTGTACCACGGAGACAACATTAACAGCATCTGTTACCTCCCTCCAGGCCTTCGCTTTGTCTGTCCCTGTCACACCACTGAAGACAATAAAATGTTTTTTCTTAAGTCCACTTCACTTTCGATCTCCGCTTCGGAAACATTCTTTTTTCCTTCTCTGTCTTTCTTTCTTTGCGCCATGACTGACAGGTCGACTGGATGCACCTACACCTCCTTATATGGTGGTCATTGGCTATTCATGGGCGGGGATTTATGCTAATTGCTGATTACCGGGAGCGCGCTGTCACTTTACGATGGATTGGCATTCATGATCATACACACGTGTTTACGATCAAATCTGAGTTTCCCGCTGCGTTCCTGAATCCGGAGTAGGTTTTTAGTAGAGTAGGCTTTTATGTGCAAATCTACACACAGATTTACTCACTTTTCATGAATGAGACCCAATGGACGTAGCCATCGTGATGTCAGTCATTGATATGTGGACTGAGTTTGGCATTTTGGCTGTAGCCATCTTGGATTTTTGGAGCCTCACAGACAGTCTCACAGACAGGCTGTCACTCAAAGAGGCCACACCCTAATTATACCTAATTTTAAGCCTTAATAAAAAGTAAGCTGGTGAGTTATATAAGAATTTGACATCCCATGAAGTTGTCATGAATGGGAAAATTAGCTATGGAGACCGAAACCGTTTTTTTTGTACCAGGCTGTAAACATGTTTATGTCAAGTCAATGAGTCAATGTCCAACTACCTTTTGAGCCAGCCTCCAGTGGCCATTCTGGGAACTGCAGTTTTTACACTTCCTTGTTGGCTTTTAAACAGCTTATTCACAATGGAAACAATGATTCTTTTGTTGGTGCTTTTCTACTTGTTAAGCCTCTGACTAAAACTAAGTAGAGATATCAAAAGTTAAAACCAAGTGTGATACACACACACTCAAACTGACTTATTAACTGTAACCCCAGTAGTCATTTGTCTGTACCAGTGTGCTTTTCGTAGCATCAAAATGTTTCCCATCATGCCTGTTTTTTTTTTTTTTTTTCAGCTGGAAGTGTGTGTGGTTCAGAAGCCTCTGGTGTGTAGAATTTTAGTGAGGCTGAACATAGGAGGACAGTCACACCCACCCATGAAGGAAAGAATAGATTGAAGAAAGAGAGAGACAGATATGAGAATGTCAGAGTAGGCTATTTCTGTTTTGAGCCGCGCTCTTGCAGAGTCATCATCTGCTGTCTCACCATCTGTTCCTCTGTCCGCACCAGTGGGTTTTAAACTCTTTCTAAAAGGCTTATTTTTTTCCACAGGGGGGCAAATGGTTTTTGTGGGCTCTTCTGAACTCTCATCCGACAAAAAAAAAGCACCCTATTTTTGAAGACATTGACCTACAATACTTGCTCAACCCTACATCTCTCAAGGCTGGACATACTAATTTGTGAGTCTCCCCAGGGCCGGACATCAGGCCAGCTTGTCCCTTAAAACTGCATTCCATCACAGACTGACCATACAACAGTGCCCCCTGCTGGCTGCATTGCCACCATCCACTCATTATAAGCTGACACACCAGTTCTGTAGCATGCTTGGGAACTCTGACAAATGTGTGTGCAGACTTGAATGCTGCCTTACATATAAACAGGCTTACACACAGACATACACACACATACACAAACACATACGCACACTATAGCAATAACGTAGCCAGTGATGGGTGATTTAATATAGAACTTGTCCAGCCCAGCTTTGAGATGCCTTCACTCACTAAATCTCTTTCATTCTCTTCCATGTTTATTCAGCACTTCACTGCAATCTATCCTGACCTGTTTCCTGCTGCTTGCCTATTAAAATTCCTCTTAATTATAGAACACTCTGTTTAATTAACTTGATGGATGCACCCAGTCTGATCCCACAGGGAAGGAGAGAGTAGAACAGAGAGAGAAAATGAGAGTCAGAGTTCTTTGGGGTGTGGGTGCTAAAGATTTTCTTCTCCACTTGGGTATTGCGATATATGTTAATGATATATTGGATGTACAATAGATGCTTATGTAAGTTGCTGTGTGCATGTGGTACACTGCTACCTCATGGACATCTTGAGGCCTTCAGTTGTCTATTTCATGAAGCTGGAAAATGGTTTACTGTATGTGTTTTCTTGCCTCGTGTCGCTGATTATCCCTATGTTTCATTTATTGTGTGTCTGTTTATGCAGCGTTACTTTCATTTCCTCTCATCAAATAAATATTTAACTTCTATTTATTGTTACTTTGCACTCATAGAGAGACAGAGATGCTGGAGGCAAAGAAGGAGCGGAGAAGTCCAGACAGTGAGATTGAAGAAGGATGGAGTTCCTCTAGAACACTGTCTCCTGCCTTTTCAGTCCATCTCAGCCCCAGGCCAGGTGCGGATGAACAAAGCAGCACGCAGCGCCCTGTGGGTGTGGAGGAGGTAGGCAAATGCTCACTTGTAAACAAATCAAGGTTTCCCTAGATTTCCAGTTGGTCAGGGGAGAGAGAAAGCCCGCAGCTAAGGTGCAAGTCATTCTCTGTCTCTATGCTGCAGTGCTGTGGAGGTAGAAAACACACAGGTGCCACACCCATGCACATAGTTTTGCATAATAAATTTAAGCTTGGAGAGTCTGCCTTTGTATTATCAACATGCTCTTTGTTGTTATCAGTGCCCTGATTTATAACCTATAATATTTTATTGTGTCTCCATTATTAAAGTGATCAGAATACTTATATCACATCTGCACAGGTGTATTAGCGCTGCAACTATAATTATTTTCATCATTGATAAATCTATTGCCTAATCTTTGACCAAATAACTCAAATTTGTTTCTGGTCTATACTATCAATGTTATAGAACTATCTGACCAACAATCCAGAAAAATAAAGGAATTTGTATGTATTGATTAGGTCATTGACAGATCAACTAATTGTGAGTGCTAACTTAGTAGTACACACCACTAGTGCAAACTCTAGATAAAAGAAACTCTGAAACACTAGCGCTTAAAGGAATAGTAGAACATTTTTGGAAATGTGCATATTTGCTTTTTTTGCCAAGAGTCAGAAGAGATGGTGAAAACCACAGTCATATCTGTCAATTGGTGTGAAGCTTGATCCAGGAGATTGTCAGGTAGTTAGTTGCTAAGTCTTAAAGGCTGGAAGCAGGGTGAAAAAGCTTGCCTGGCTCTATCGAAAGTAAGAAAAAAAACACTAATTAACATTTTATATCTTGTTTGTTCATTTCATACAAAAGACAAAGTGTTAAAACAACAGGTTGTGGTTTTACTGGAACTACTTCTTTAACAAGAGCAGTGACTTTGGCTGCCTCACAAAGCAGGCAAGACTCTCGAAAGTGACTTCACCTTACCAAGAAATAGTCCAGCACATTATTCCCGATAAAACCACAGTGCATCGTTTAACATTTTGTAAGGACAGGAATTGAGAGTGGAATTGACCTTCTCATTTCAAAAGATTGCATTCACACCAAATCAGGTGTTGCTGCAATTAGGCACTGTGGGAGTGTCACTTAAGATAGCTCATTTGTGGGGGTGTGGTGACTGGACCCCAACTATGGAGAGCCAATTTCCCCATCTAAGCAACTAAGTATTTGTCTGCGGTAGGTTTATGATTATGTAGGTTTATGGTTGAAAAGATCTACGGCTTTTGATGGATGCGAAAAAACAAGAATCGAACATGTTCCGACAACTTTAATGAGTGCAAACGTGAGACACCGTGAGGTCTTATTTGCTTTAAGATGTACAACGATTTTGGATGAGAAAAACGGGTTCAGTGCGCAAAGGCATTAACTCAAGACAAAAGACCGAATAGGTGCACGTCACAAAATGCCAAATTATTCCTTTCATGGGAGTGTAACAGCAGCCTATTGGAAGAATCAGTAAGAAATGAATCTCGTAAGAATCTTGTTAATCTTGTATGGTCCACTGGTTTTGTTTTTCTATAGGTGTTTGACATCTTGCCCATATACGGTCATCTGCAACCAGGGGAGCAGCAGCAGGTCATTTTCTCTTTCTACGGCCACGAAAATGTCAGCAGAGAGGTGTTAGCACAGTGCCACGTAGAGGAGGGGCCTACGTATGAAATCAAACTCAGAGGAGAAGCATCAGTAATCAGCTACAGCCTTGACTCTTCCCATATTGACTTTGGTCTGCAGGTATGTATACAGAGCTCCTTTACCCTGACTTTATCTTCTTAGTTCTTCATCCCAACTGCTCTACTGATCAAATGTTTGAGCTAAGTTTGTTTCGATCTTAATGGCAAGGGTCAAGGTTATAAGTAGCGCAGGAGACTGCTTGATGTGGCAAAAGAGGCAGAATTCACCACTGCTTGATTTACTCATGTCTGGCAAACCTCTCCTTCACTATGTTTTCAGTTACATTGTCTTGTGTTAATTTGCCTCCTTGTTGTCCTGCTATCCTGCTTTTCTTGTCCTTGTTCCTCTCTGCTGTCTGTTTGCTCATCCATGTGTGACACGATTCCTCATACAAAACTAATTAGATTTTTACAAAACTTGGGTGAGTTGCAAAATGACACTGACAGGCCTTGGGGGGAGTGTGACAGATCGGTTTGTGATTGTGGATGAGGATGTGTTTGCTGAATTACTGTTGTTTGTTTGTTTGATTATTTGCTTGTTTGCTTAGTGTTTTGATAGACAATCTAATTTTATCCCCCTCCCATTCCATTTCTAATGCTGAGGGACAGACTGTATGATTAGTGATTGTAAGTCATAAGGATACACATGGTATAAACACTGTTGAGAGTGGCATAAAGGTTTTTTTACCCACTAAAAAGACTGATGAGATGAATTACAGTAACTTTGAATGTCACTGCATAGTTTTTCACGCTTTGGTCTTTTGCACTTCCACCCCCTCTTTAAGTATGCAAGCCATCCAGACCAGTTATCATTGATATTCAAAACAAGGACATATTGATTTTTGATTTAGTTGAAATGAGCGATTCAGCAGAACATTTCTCTGACCTTCCTGTCTGTTCAGCACTATTCTTTCTCTTGCTGTCTTTTCTCTCTCTCCCACTCCCTGTGTTGTTTTCTTGTGGTCAATTAGATTTACCCGTATTAGTCAGGAAGTCCTGAAACGACCCCCTCTGTGCATGCACAAGTGGCCGACTTTGAACAGTTCCAGGTTTTGAGCAGCAGCATTTTTGTCTCTTACTTCTCATCTCAATTTTAACGCTCAAATAACAATTCCATTGTGCTCATTTCACACTAACAACTATCACCTTATCTTCTTTGTTGTTAGATTTTTATGATAGTTATAACCATAAGCCATCTGGTTCAAATGGAGGCCAAACTCATGCATGCTTCTCTGGAACTGTGTTTTTACTGTGCTGTATCACCTTTACAAGGCACCCACTCCACCTAAAAGACACTAGGTGGAGTGGTTTTATCAAAACCTTCTGTTTGCCATCAGTAAAGATAAAGGTGTTGAAAGTTTAAAAGCCAGTGTTGCATATCCTCTGTTTTTCTTCCAGCTGTTTGATCATGCAGGGGAAGCTGAAGTGACCCTGAGGAATACTGGCAAGGTGGGCTTCAAATTTAGCATCATACAACCTCAAAGTGAGGATGAGGAGGAGGCAGGTGAAGCGACAGGAGGACAGAGGAAGGCCATTGAAGGAGAGCAAAATGAGAAAGAACAGGAGCTCAGACCAGGCCAGCCCATGGTCATCCCCAACATAGTGAGTTGGAATCATTTTAAATGTGGGAGGGTCATTTATTATGTGTAAGATTTTTTTTTTACCAGTCAATGTGTGTGTTTGTTTTTGTGTATCAGGGTTACATTGATGCAGGTGTGGAGCAGTGTCTGCGTGTGCTCTACCTCCCGGGCATCCCTGACGTGTTTGAGAAGCGCCTTCAGCTGCAGGTGGCATTCCTGCCACTGCAGGACATCACGCTGACTGGAGAGGGAGTTTTCCCAAGGATAAGCCTGAACTTGCCAAGAAACCTGTGTATGCATAGACATGCACTCATACTCACAGACACATAATCATATTCCTACTCAAGTCAACAAGAATGAACATTTAGAATGAAATATATACGTTTTTAGGTATTAGGTATTACATATTACGCCCCCACCCACCATTATGTGCAATAGACTAACTTTTATATTGTACTTTATATTCATTTTGTTTGCCCAAATGCAATCTTGGTGTCAGGTAATACCACTGGAATTAATTGTTCTCAGTGCGTCGGAACGGACAAATCTAAAACTTTGTCAAACACAGTAAACAACAGTAAACAGAAAATGCTTAACATGTAGTGTAAGGGTTTATTGATCCCCATAAGAAAAATTCTGAGAGAACAGAGTCGGCCAAAGAACACAGCTTGTCCCTTAGAACAGAATTTATTCCGTAGTATGTAATCCTTGTTTTGCTGTTTTGCTTTCTGACTCTGTTTGCATTAGAAATCATTGAGCCCAAATCCCTTAGCTAACAGACAGGTCTCCCTAATAGTCGCGTCTCCATGCTAACAAATATTGAGACACAGAAATAACTTTTTGTTTCTGCGCTGGTGTCTTGTTGTGATTCTCTTGCAGCAGAGGAGTGCTATAGTGATGTGGTGCAGCAGGCCAGAACAGCTGTGGAGGGAGATAGAGTCAGAGAGGAGCTGATGGATGGAATTGCCACTGGAGGTGAAGGAGCAACAACCGAGGCCAGCAGCATCCTCACAGTCAGTGACTAAGATAAACAGCATTGATGTTATGCCATAAAACCTTATCTTTTGTATTATTCCATACGCATACTGTATGTAGCGTAGTGAAAACTGTGCTATTCTTCATTCTAGTAAAGTAGGAGCACTTATTCTTCCTATCTCTGAATAACACAAATTTATGTTTGTTGTAATCAGCAGAGTTCATCTTGTGTCCTGTTTAGAATGCTTTATGTATATATGTATTAAGAAATAATGCATGCCATTGTGATCACAGATATACTGCAGTGTACATGCTCCAAATCTATATTCGCTCTATATGGGCATGGCAGTGCCACTACATCTCTGCTGTTAGTAACCAGCCTATTCTACAGGGCTTTCCCTGCTTCTTATCTCTGTATTGATTTTCTATAGAGTAGGCAAGACCCAGTGAATTTCAATGGAAATTGCTATTTTCTGCTTATCCCCTCAGTATTTGTTCATGGTTTTGTGAGTTGCCCCAACAACATCCCCGACATTTCCCCTAACCACTGACATGAAAAATGAAACATTTTCATTGCAGATAAGGACAGGACGGATAAACACCTGTGAATAACCTGATAAATTGGAACCTTACTACCTGATTCACAAAGAACCCTGACCTTAGTGACTTTCTATCTGTTTTTGTTATGGTGTAGAAATGAGGGAAGAGGATGGCAAACTGATTTAGAAAATGTTTACAATTCACAGTTTTGCCTAATTATCAATTATCATACACTCATAAATGTTCATAAATACATTTTGAAGTCATAATTACAAGGTGAAGATTGATTAGCATGCATTATTATACAGTTTTGATTTGTCTAGTAAGAACAACAGTTCAAAGTATCTCCAGTAGAATTTTGATGATTGAAAATACCTCAGATCTGTAGTGATGTTACAACCATTTTTATCTTACTGTGGCTTTCTTGATACAGAATACAGAAATCTGCAATTTTTTTTTTCAAAACATTAAGATATATCTAATTACATGTTGGCTAGTCAGTCAGATGAGTTTTATTTATACAGCCAAAAACACAAATGTGCCGCAAAGGGCTTTACAGCCTGCACATACAGGTATGACAACGTGTCAGAGTTGCAACGATTAAATGATTAATGGTTTAGTTATCAACTATTAAATTAAATGGCAACTAATTTGACATTTGTTCGAGTAATAAAAAAATAAGGTCAAAAATCTCTGATTCCAGCTTACCTTATTTTGTTATTATTTTGTGTGTGGGGAACGTTTGTGGGCGTGTACCCCCACAGAGCTCAGGTGAGGATGGAGGTAGCAAGACTAGACCAGACTGTAAGCAGCAGGCGTCCAAGAGACACAGCACCGAAAAAGTGCAAATAAATTAATATATTGAGGTGAAACGCCAAACAAGAGTGAATCTAAGGTTAGAAAAGGTAACAAACAGTCCTGCATAGTATACCTTTAAGTGTGAATATTTTCTGGTTTCTTTACTCTTTCATGACAGTTAACTGTATTTCAGTGCATTGTGGACATTTATAGATGTCATTTTGGACTTCAAGAAACACTGATCTGCATTTTTGTGTGTTATCTGACATTTTCTTGACCAAATCATTTTATTGATTATTTGAGAAAATAATCGACAGATTAATAGACAGTGAAAATAATCACTTAATGCAGCCCCACAGCAAATGACACCTTCTGTCCTTAGACCCTCGGTCCAGATATAGAAACACATCCCCCCAAAAAACCCTTTAAAACTGGAGCAAGGCTAGAAACCTCAAGAGCAACAGAGTAGGGATACCTCTTCCAGGATAAACAGACACACAATAGATGTTACAGTTTACTTGGTCAAAATGCTAATTTAACATACCACCAGTCATATTCTGACTTGTAGACTGAAAACTAAAGTTAGACTAAAGTTACTCTGCTATGTGAAGCATTTGGACATTCAGATTTCTCACAGTTAAAAGATATCTTAGTAATGATGTTCAAGGCTGAAATATGACTTGTTATAATGCAATGTTCACAACCTTACTGCACCAAGGGTTGTAAAAATGATTTGGTGTGGGCAACTGATCATCCCAAATCTGCAGATCTCAAAGCTCTTCATCACCATAAATGCCACGATCATGAGTTCTTTTAATGTAGTGGCTCTTTTTTTTTCTCAGGATTGAAATGGTGATGGCTGGAATCTTAATCAGCCAGCTCTGCTTTACAAGACCAGCATCCATTTCTAAACCTTGAATCACATCAAGTGATATCTGAAAATCAGTCAAAACTGAATGACATCCAGCTGTCACTCTGAGCTGTAGTGTATGTGTAATGAGACAAATTCTTAAAAAGAGCTTTGACTAGTAAAAATAGATTTGGAGGTACCTTGAATTTTTGTACTTACCATTGAGACTGTGCCGTCTATTGCTTATGTAACTCCTCAATACTTTCTTTGTAACTTTCGAATGTTTATGTACCCCTCCCTCTGTCTCCCCTCCCTTTTTCTTTTCTGTCTTTTGCCTGCGGCTTCCAGTATGAAGAGCTGCTTCACATGGAGATTGAGAGAACGTTGGTCAAACAGAATGCTCTCGCTGTGACCGGCAGCCTGCTGGAGCTTAGAGACTCGCAAGGTTCCTCCAGAAAGTGGCATAGACTTAGCCAGTATGTTCTCTCACACACACACACACACACACACACACATTGATTGAACAGATGGTCCACTCACTGGACTGAAACAAGAACTGTGTTGTGAAATTCAAAGACTTTGGGCTAATGAATTGTATCTGGCTGGGTGCGTTTTTGATCTGTGCTACTTGTGCAAATTGATGGATGTCATGGTGTGCATTGGCTGTTTTCCCTCATACCATATTGTGACGCCTTGTTTAATTTTCACAAATGTATACTGCTAATTAAGACATTAAATAAGCAAGTTAATGTTGAAGGCAAAGAATGGTGTCCAACTGAAATACAAAACACATCACACACGTAAAAACCAAACTTTAATAACTAATATGGTCAGTTGTAAAGTACAATTTACTTGAAATATTTATGTCAATGGCATTGTTTTATAAAGTGATAACATATTATGATCATGACAACTGAAGAATTGAATCTCAGAAAATCATAAAGCTCAAGTATTACCCAGTAAACTAAATTGCTTCAGTAAACAGACTTGTAGATGTTGCTTGTTATGATCTTATTCTTGTCACCAGCCCACCTCTTTCTACTCCCCCAGGTTCCCACTCCCAGAGTATGTTTTGGATTTTGGTTATGTAGTTCCAGGCAAAGTCCTCAGTCACACTGTAAATGTGACCAATACTGGGTCAGTGGCTGTGTCCTTCCATGCCAATGGCAAACCTCTAGCTGTCACAGGTAACACACAACACACTTCCTTTGAGATCCATGTGATATCATTATGTAGCTCACAGCTCCATTTATGGTACGTAAATGGAGCTGTGAGCTAGTTCTAGTAGTCAACCCAAGCTACACTGATTCTTAAACTCATGACATACCTCACTCTCCATATCATCTACAAAACACACCCTGACCTCCCAATTTGACGGTCAATTAAGGCGGCAAATATTTACCAGCTCTCCCTCTGCCTTGTCAATGACATTGCAGCCTCTCATCAGTATTGCTGCCTGCTCGTTTAGCCCCAGCATCCTCCTACATGCTCAGGCTGGGGGGGGAGTATTCAATCATCACTCCCCAATATCTCATGTAAACATATCTGCCAGGAGTGATGAGGTCGGAGTGTAGACGGTAAACTCTAACTATGTTCTGTTGCTGTAATAAACATTTCAAATGTTAGTTTTGTGGCTGAACTATTCAGACAGCTTGGTGTGATGCATCTGGTATTTATATCCTGGCACTGGTTGGGCCTTACGTCACACAGCAGTTACATAACAAATAACAACATAGAATCAAATATTTGTGCAATTATGCAAATACGTCATTTGGAAAATTGAATATGAAACTGAAAATCCCTGTAAGACTTAAAGTATAGTTCAGTAAAAAGAGTTTGAAACTTTGGAAAATATGCTCATTAGGTTTTTTTTTTAGTGAGTTAAATGGGAAGATTGATACCATGTTTCACCATTGCCTCGGGTCTCGGTGCTCGGCCATGTCTCTTTAGTGATAGCTAGTGTGTGTGTATGTGTGTGTGTGTGTGTGTGTGTGTGTGTGTGCATATATGTATATTTACGTATCTCTATGTGGGGTGTGAGGGTTGGGTTTTCTCTTTTCTTTTTGTTTTCTGTTTTGGATCTTTGTTGTTTTTAACCTCTGTGAGGCACTTTGTGTTACTGTTGTATGAAAAGTGCCATATAAATAAAGTTGATTTGATTTGATTAATGTGGTAACATTCTGCCCATCTCCTGATATTAATCATTGTGTTTTCATCGGCTATTTCATTTCTGTTTCTTCTCAGTATTATACATTTTTTGCCTTAATTACATAAAGAAATACTTTAAATGTTGTTTTTTTTGTTTCTTCAAAGGATTCAGTGTAGAATTTGAAAGGGTGAAAAACCTGCCCTGTGGTGAGACACAGACTTTCACAGTTAAATTTGCCCCCCATGGAGCCAACCTGAAGATGGGGGACACAAGTGTTGTCATGCCAATACAGGTACACATGGGCACACACAGCACATGAACATGTGGACAAATACTGTCATTAATTCTGATTCAGTGTAAAATTTCTACATAAGTGAGTCCTCTGGGTCTCCCTTGTTAATCAGTAGCTTTGTGACCTTGTTGCAAAGATGATTTTGTTTGCTTGCACAGGTCACAGGAGGACCAATGGTCCAGGTACGGCTTTGTGCAGTGGTAACTGTGCCGGCCATCACTGTGTCCACAGACACACTGCAGTTTGACACTGTGCAGTGTCACATGTGTCAGGTAATACAGTGTGATAATATGGAATGACAAGATACTGTTATGTAGTCCTAGCAAGGTTGCAGGTTGAGTTTTGTGAATGAATGAAAACACTGTTGAAATTTTGTATATTCATATAGTTTACATGTGTTTAATTGAAATGGAATAGTTACACAAATTAACTAAAATTAACTTTTACTGCCTATTTTTTTGTTTTTGTTTTCAACATGCAAAAGTAGCAGATTAGGAAGCACAAATACTGTATACAGCTTAAACTAAAACTTTATTTGTATTTCAATTACTCACCCCATTTTGCACTGAATTCATCAAGAAAACTTTGTATTTCTCGCATGCCTCCATGGTGAAAGAAGACTCCAAACACGCAGAAAATTCTCAGCAATTCGTAGTAAAAGGAGGTCCAGACAATCCAACTCTCATTTATCCAGTCGTATGTTCAGTACTTCCTAAACACATGCATTTTTGCTAAAACCTTACTGTTTAGAACAATGAAATATGAGTAGCATGCCTGGGCAAGCATGTGCATTTGAATTCTGCCTGTGCATTTCATTGAGTTGCCCAGGTGTGCTACTTGTCTGTGCATGAGACTGTTGAAGTGTTTTAAATAGTAAGGTTTTAGTGAAAATGCATGTGTTTGGGAAGCAGCAAGTGGAATGGATAAATGTGACTTGGATTATTCTACATGAGTTGTGAGAGAGTTTGTTAACAGACGATTTCATATAGATTTGCTGTTGCTAAACATGGACCCGCTAGGTCCTCAGCTCATCATTTTTACATTCTTCTTTGACCTCGGAGGCATGTGAGAAAAACAAAGTTTCCTTCACAAATAAAATGTAACCTGGGGTAAGTAATTGATATTCAAATGATCATTCTGTGGGTGAAGTATTCTTTAACACTGCTTCTTCAGAAGGGCACTAATGAGAGACCAGGATGCTGCTTCACTGTAGTGCCATCTTGTGGTCAGATCAGGTTTATCATTTCTAAGGATTTCTTTTACTAAGCTCATCGATTTGCAGTGCTTAAATGTGGTTGTGGTTATATATCTTTAAAGGAGTCAAAGCATTATTTAAAAACTATAATAAGTGACAATATCAGTTCATTCTGTGGTAGCCAGTCTGACATGAGAATGCACTCAGGTTGTTGTTGTCATTGTTCACCATCAGATGAAGACAATACAACTGTTTAACCATGAGTCTGTGCCCTGCTACTGGAGGATAGCTGAGAAGATGAAGCCTTTCAAAAAGGTACGACAATTGTCATTTTATGGAATTTTTAGTTAACTTATTCAATGGATTTTGTAATTTGATATCCAGGTAACAAAAACTACTTGGTATCTATCAGATTTAGCTTAGGATAAACTAAGTGTGTAGAATACTATCTCAAAGAGCCTCTGTTCTTGCTCTCACTCAGGTAGACAAGTTCCTGCCTCTCCATCAGCGTAAAAAGGTCTTGCAGAAGCAGCGACCACCAGTGGTATTTAAGGCGATTCCCTGCTCTGGCATGCTGTCACCCGGAGAACGAGTCAATGTCCAGATAAAGTTCAGCCCTGCTGAGGGGGTGAGGAGCTTACTTGATTTTATAGATTGACACGATACATAGCAGAGCTTCAGGATATTTCATGGGCGGTGACTTACTGTTTGTTTCTTTGCAGAATGCTTACAACAGGCAGCTAGAGGTCTGTGTGGCTGAGAGCACCCAGCAGGTCTTCATTACAGCCCAGGGGCAGGGTGAGGAGCCTCAACTCGAGTTCTGCCCGTCGATGCTGGAGCTGGGGCCTTGCCTGCCTGCCAGCACTGAGGTTGAAGCTGAGGTCACCATCAAAAACCCCTGCTCTTTCCCCATTGAGTTCTACTCCCTGGAATTTGACACACAGTATCTTGAGGAAGAAAAGGTAGCTTATGATTACAGAAGGGATAAAAAAGAAAGAGAAAGTTGGAATGAGAGGGTGCAAGGTTGTTAGATAATAATACTGCGAGTACATCTGGGAGGTGGTGAGGTGGGGGCTCAAAAAAATCATGCCCAGGCTTAACTTTGACAAAGAGAAACATTTGAACAAAGCCATTACCAGTTTTCATGTAAGAACCATATATCACTGAAAACTTACTTTTAGCTATCTATCTACCCCTATTTCCCTCTTGGAGATGTCCTCTCTTTATTTATCTCTTCACCTGGCACCTCACAACATTTAATTTTCTTCTGTCTGGTTTCCTTCTCCCTCCCCTCTCTTCCCTATGGCTTCATCCTGTGTAGATCCTGCGTTTGATGCAGGGTTATGATGAGAACAACATATTACTGCTGCCTCCCAGAGTCCCTGGAGAAAGCCTTCCCACAGAACTGCTTGAGTTCTACAGGGAGAATTGCTCCCAACTGAAAGACGATGGTAGCTTCAGGCACATGTTTATAAAGCACTGAAATCATATACTTGCAGGTACCTGCATACTGTGTGTGTGTGTACCTGTTTTAATCCAATCTACCTGTGTGCAGCAGAGCTGGAGGAAGACTTGGAAGAAAATGAAGCTGAGATGGGTGACACCCATGAGGAAGAAAAGAGGCAAAATGGTGCCCACCCACCAGACAAAGTGGAAGAAATACACACTTTAACTGTGAAACCAGCTGAATTAGGTGAGTACAACCATTTCAGAAGCAGAACCTGAGAGCAGCCTGACAGGAGGTGAGTGTAATGCACTGTAATTTCCACAGGTACTATGTGTATTATAATGCTTGTGCTTCTAGTCGTTTCAGAGATGACCAATGAGGGAAGCAGTGGGAGAGTGGGGCAGCTAGAGATGACTCCTGTCTCCAGAGCAATTGCCCGCCACATGGGTGTGGATCTTTCACCTGAAGGTCTAGCTGCACGCAACCACAGAGGCATTGCTATTATTGTATATGGAGCCCCACTGACAGGTGAAGAAATTCATTAATTAACCAATTAAACAGTAGATCTTGTAATGTTAATCAAGTAAAATGGTAATTTTATGTAATTTACAGAATGTTGGTATTTCAATTAAATATTTGATGACTAGGAGTATTAGCAGTAATACCCAGTACCCAGTTACCCGAGACTGATGAGCATGTATATGTGAAATTGTCACTTTCCTCTTCTTTTTTAAGATAAGACCAGCACAGTGGCTGATCTGGCGCATCACTACGGAGGGGCATGCCTGAGTGTTGATGCTGTGGTTACAGAGGTGCTGATAAATGGTACTTCACCTGTTAGCCTGACCGCAAGACAACTCTATGACCGTGCTGCTGCGGAGTATGCTGAGAAGAAGGCTGAGGAGCCTGGTAAGAATTAGGAGCTATGCATACAGTCAATTCTAATATGTTTTTTTGTGTCATCATCAGATTCCTTACTGTCTACTGAAATCACCCTCTTCTTTGCAGACTGGCGGCAAATGATAATTTAGTGGATCAGCTGATGCAGTAAACAGTACCGCGAAACTAAGAGTGCTCAAGACAGTCAGTTTTGTGGTAGAGCAGTGGTGGAGCGCACTTGTAAATGACATCAAAACTTTTTGCAATGTTTATTTTGGTACAAACATTTACCAGCCAGTGTGGTGAAAAGGCTTCCGAAAATCTACTTGCCAAATGGATAATCTTTCCGCATTTTGGTGCTTGCCAGATGTTAATTTTGGACCCTGTAATTAGGCATAACTCTTCTATAGTCAGACTGGACACTACTGGAGAAGAGCATAGGGTTCAGTTTAATAAATGATAAATACATATGGATATATATATATATGGATATATATATATATATATATATATATATATATATGTATATATATATATAGACCTTTGTTGCATGTCATACCCTTCTCTCTCTCTCTCTCTCTCTCTGTCTCTCTCCCTCCTATTTCTCCATTGTCCTCTGTCAAATAAAGGCAGATTTGCAAAAAAAAAAAAAAAAAATCTTAAAAACGTTGATTACTACATATGTCTGCTTCCAGATCAGACCACAGAAACAGGACCTGCGAAACGTCCTGAAGCCTCAGTTCCAGCTCTGCATTCAGCTCCAGCTTCACGTGATACTGTGGAAGTTGTTGCAACACCCAGAAAGGACAGCTGCAGTAGAAACGACTCTGAGGCTCCTCAGGAGACTAAAAACACACACGTTACCCTTTGCCTGGTATATTTTCCTAAATCCGTTGGTCTTCTGCTGAGTTTTAGGGTTAGATTGGGATGTTTAAAAATTGTTTTCCTTTTCTCCTTGTATCCAGTATGAACATACTGGATACATCTTTATGTTCGCAAAGAAAGGCTCTCTTTGAAATCTTACTAAATATAAATACAAATTCCTTTGGTGTGATTTGGCTTCAGGGAGGAGATGTGACCACACTTAGCAGTCTCTTGCCTGAGCAGCTACTGGTTGATATCCTGGCAGAAAGATTTCAGGTAAGTTAAAACACAGTCTTTTCCATATATATTGTCGTGGTATATCATGTGACACATTACAAAACAGTTTCAAAATATACACTTAACTGCAAAAGCACAATGTCACAGGACCCTACCTATAGTGCATACTCTAAGACAGTTACATAAAAATGCTACGTGCATACATCAAAAAGGCTCACAGCTGTTTGTACTTATAAACTGTTAGACATCAGATTATGTTTAATACCTTAAACAGAGTTTCGCCTAAGTTTGACTTTTGTCCTATCATGTTTGTTCTCTTTGTCTTGTCATTGTCATTGCTGTTGGTGCTGCTGTTGCGATAACAGCTAAGCGACTGTCACCGTGGCATAGTGATTGATGGCCTGGAATCTGTGTACACTCAGTCAGTGGCAAGCACACTGCAAATTATTCTCAAGGCCCTTAATAATCGCAAACACATCTATGTAGTCAATTTCTCCGACTCCTACATTGCACTCAAGTCACGGGAGAGAGCACAGAGAGAAACTGAGGGTAAGAAATGGCAAGAGCTCACACACATATGCAGATTCTGATACAGAGAACAGAACTCACCAAAGTTATTGCTATTATTATATATGTTATTATATAAAGTGTTATTATTTCTATTCAGTAAGGTTATAGAGCTGTACAGTATGTGGAACTGCCTATGTGTGTGTGTCCTTCAGAGGCTCTGCAGAGAGAGAAAGTTGACAGGGAGGAGAAGTGGCTGCAGCAGCTGGATGACGAGGAGTATGACGCTCTGCCCGAGGAGGAGAAAGAGCGTATTGTTCAGCGACACCGAGAGAAGCATAGACAGCAGAAACTCAGGTACTGACTGAAAGATGACACATTGGACTTCATGCATCTTTATTCTATAATTCTATTCATTTATTATTTTACAGCTAATAAGTACACTAAAATATGTTGTTAAACATTTGAGGTGGGAAAAGGAAATGCAGTCACAGAATCTTGATTCATATTTGATCAGCACTGCCAAGTTTGACAGTTTGATCACAGCTTATGAGCAGTGATTGTCATGATTGACAGCTGCGTTAGAGACTCAGCTCTGATTGGTGCACCGCTGTAGATTCTACCGAATGTCATTAGAGGCAGTAGGAAGGGGAGGAGGGACATGATTTTTTTAAGAGATTATCAGTTTCATGAACTTTCTTCATAATATAGTGACAATTTCAGCTAATATGACACAAAGTTATTTTTATAAAAGTTACCAACTGTAGGTTTAACTGGGCAGACTTGTCATAATTTGCTTGTCTCAGCCTGACAAATGTCACCTGTTCATGTTATTTTGATTTATTTCTGTATCATATTTAAATTCATTCAGATCAAGACATTATGATTCTAAAGGTCCAGTGTGAAGGATTTAGGGAGATATATTGACAGAAATTGAGTATGAAATCCATAACTCGTTTACATTAGTGTATAGTCAAGTAAAAGTAAGAATTGCTGTGTTTTCGTCATCCGCCATTCAATTTTTCACGTCAGCCACCGTGGTTCTCCTATATGCTTGGCACATGGGAGAAGTTTCAGTTGGTTGCAATGCGCAGCGTCACCACTAGATGGCACTAAATCCTTCACACCAGACCTTTAAGTCAAACAAGTGTATCTTAGTTTACATGATTGGTATGGCTGGTCTGTACCACCTGTGAATTTTGTTTGTACCCAGAGAAAGTTCTTAAAGGAGCTATATGTAAGAAATCTAAAGCAAATAGTCGTAAAATCCTCCTAATATGTCACAGAGACTAAGGAATAATGTTCATATAACATACTGATCTCACCGACAACAATAGTACAGCCAAAATATTCGCATTCAAAAAAAATTTTTATGGTCCGCAAATCATGTTTATGTTTTGAATTTGTGTTTTGGCCTGTTGCGCCACCCACCGCCGTCTACCAGTCACGCAGCCAGTAGAGTCTCAGCATCAGTTACAGTTACAACTGAGCTACAGCAGCACGGCAAGCAGCGTTAGCAGTGTCCTGGTACATAGCATTAGCAGCCGGCTTCTCCTCAGCTGTATCCCAGCAGCAGCGTTAGCAGCAGAGAAGCCGGACTTGCTCGAACGGTCCGCTGGAAAACCGAAGATCAAGGACGCGGCGACGCGGCCCTGCCACGGCAGCCACCCGTGGGCAAACAAATCAGTCTCCAGCGTGCCGCTGTCCAGCAACCTCGAATCTGTAGGGGAGGGGGGGCGGACACGACTCGCGGCAGTATTTTGAATTTGAGTGCAGTAACCGTTTTGGCCACATTCTTACATACAGCGCCTTTAACACAGTTGGTAAATGCCACAAATTCTCTTCAGTCACTCATATGTGTTACTTAACAACCAGTCTGTTCACATGAGTGGTTCTTGCATGAGGCCTACTGTCTGTTAGGTGCTGGACAGAGTTTTTTTTTTACTTTATGAAATCTTTTTACCATTTGAGTGATTGTAAATGCAACCTGGGGGCAGAGAAGCAACACAGTGGTTGAACCAAAAGAGAGAGATGGTCAAAGTAAAGTGAAGAAACAGCACAGTTATTATGGAAGGATAAACCATTCAAGGAAATATAAGATATGACAAAATAAATATTGAATTGGACTTTGTGTCTGTATACCTGGATTAAAAAAAAAGCTAATTTAACCCTCCAGTTTTTCATGTTGTGTACTTGGTTGAAGTCCTCTGTAGTCTAGTTTTGGAGTTTTATACACAAATACTGATTGAACTGTCCAGGTCTTTAGTGGATGCAGCTTCCACCAAACCTTTCTTAACTATTAAAAAACCAAACAACTTGTGTACATGTGTGCGCCTGTGTGAAGGGAGCTCGAGCGTATAGCTAAAGAGCAGGAAGAAAAGAGGCTGGAGGAGGAGATGAAAAGGTTGAGAGAAGAAGAGCTGAAGAAGAAGACCAAAAAGGCTGGAAAGAAGGATACTAAGGAAGTGTCAAGGAAGAAGAGCCTGCTGGAGGGAAAGCAGGTATATGTATTCCACATCAACACTCTTCTATGAACAAAATCCAATTGGAACCAAAAAACCAACAAGCCCCCATGAGCACAAATGCAACGCTCACTTTGTCTCCCTATTGGTGGTCATGAAACTCATATGTCTCATTTCCTCTCCAGTCCGCAGATGCATTGAATGGACGAAGGTTGTCTTCCCGTAACAACTCTTTAGAGTCACTAGTGGATGCAAGAGGGCACCATAACTTCAATGAAGGTGCAAGCAACTGCAAGGAATCCCACTTTTGTGAAGTTCTGGACACTCAAATAATTTTCTAGTATCTTGGCACCCAAAAAAAAAAAAAAAAAGTGAATAAAATGCAGTTAATAGTGGTCTGATTGCCAACATATGGTCTTCTATGCTGTTACAGTGCATCACAACAAAGAGACTGATGATTTACAGAAGCAGACAGAAGAAACCAAAGCATTACATGCAGAGTCTCCTCAACCTACAGACAAGCTGGAGAGACAAAAGGTAGGTTTATTTCTAAACAAAGGCAGTGACACATTCAGTCCCACGACACAAATTATTCGCTGTATCATATTATTAGACATTAGAGGAACTCTTTAGGGTATGTCCCACAACGCACAGTTGAGAGGTATTACACTGCATGCTGTGGGCCATAATCTGAAGTGTTAAAAGTATTTGTCCTCAGTGTCACTATAGACCTGTCTACAACTGGAATTATCTGTATCTAGAGTCATATACTGTACATGATCTTGTGATTTTCAGTCATGAACTTTGCATTTATACTGGACATGAAGTATGTTTGTCATTGGATCTCAGAGTATAGAAACTGCAGACATGAAGAAGCTAAAAGAAGAAAAAGAGTTCAAGAAAAAGGGTGGAGATAGAGATAATAAAGAAGTATCAGGAAAGATGGGCCCGCCTGGTGGAAAGGAGGTCTGTACACACACCATGTTCGGGGATTCCTCTGTGAATTAAATCCCTAAACCAGATTTTACACATACAGAACAATTACTTATTCTGTTTTTTTTTCTCCAGTCAACACTTGTGCCGGATGCCCATCCAACACCTTTCTGTAACAACTCTAAAGAGTCAATTGTGGAGGCAAGAGAGCAGCATCAATTAAATGAAGGTGCCAGCAGATGTAAGGAGTCCCAGCATACCTCAGTGGAGGAGATAAGAACCTTTAGGACATGCTATAAGAAAGGATGATCCACACTGTATAAGCTCACAACTTACTTACAAGGCTTACAATTTTGTTGACAGACATTTACATCCGGAGAGGGTCTCAAAACCCAAGATTAACTCCTGATGAGGTTATCTAATTAGTTAAAAGTGATAACTGTTTCAATACTCAAATTAGGGCATACAGTAATATAAAAATACACAGAAAGCTTAAAAACCAGTGTCATTTTGATTATGAAAATGGATACCATGTAGCCCATACTATTTTCCAAGATAAAAGTCATGATCCACAGTTACTGTGTTTGTCTGTACGGTATGTATGTATGTATGTATGTATGTATGTATTACTGATCCTATTTGCAAATGCAGTGCATCAGAACAAAGAGGCTGATCATTCACATAAGAAGACAGAAGAAGCCAAGACATTACAAGCAGTGTCTCCTCAACCTGCAGACAAGCCGGAGGGAGAAATGGTGAGTTTATTAAGGAGCAAAGGCAGTGACACAGTCAAACCCAGGCAGCAGATGAGTATTCAGTGTCATTGCTGACCCATTTAATTACAAATACTTTATATTTCTAGATGCTTTATTAAGATAATCATAGTCATAATGGGCTGTGCATTCACAAAAAAATCAAACAAAAATGGAGACTACACTGTGAGTTCTGTGTTACTTGATAAGTAAACATACATTTCTTCCATTTGTATTTCACTCTTTCAGCTCTGGAATGGTCCAGTTGTTCATAGTATCAAACTTGATACTGAATACTGGGAATATACACAACCATTCAGTGTGCTTTTACAACAGAGAGAGTAGAGAGAGATGATCTGCCATAACAATAAATAACAACATTTAATTGTTGTCATAAAATAGGAATTACATTCACAGTTAAACATTTAATTTGCCAGCAGCAAAACAATGGAAAAATTAATTGTGGCTTTGCACTTGCAGTTAAGGTTTTTGTATTAGTTATGTAAAGACAATAGTTATAAATTCTGTTGCATGTGTAATGGCTCCTACACTTTGAGCTTCTACCAAGCTAGAAAATGCAATAGATGTTGATGCTGATGACCTATTTGTAATAGCCTTTCTGTTTTTTACTATCCAACCATTGTAGCCCATCATGGATGAGCTGCAGTCTCAGTTCACTTCGTATGAGCAGAGCCAAGAACAGGTGGAGCACATCCTGCAGCACTGGGACCGAGCTCAGGGCTTGTTGCTGGTCCCGCTCCCCAGTGAAGAAGCCCCACCACTGATGTCAGAGGAGGCCACAGCAGAGAAACAGGTAAGGTTGTCAGTTGTGTTTTCTCTTGCTACAATTGAACTTTTTTTTTTAACTTTCAAACTACAGCAAAAAAAAACTAAATAAAGTGATATATAATACACATTGTTGTATGTATTGTTAAATTACTATATATATATATATATATATATTGTCTAAATTACTTGAGTGATCAAATCACAACAGAGTAAAGAGGTGTATTTTATTACAGTTTGTCCAACAGAGGGCAGCATACACCTGTGATTACTAAATACAAAGCACTGTTGCAGGGGAGTCTTTTCTTTTTATGAGATGGAGACCCCCTGGGCTCTTCTCATTTTTCTATTTTGCACCTCTTCGTCTCCTCTGTCTTTCGTCCTCCTGACCCGGAACTTAATCTTAGCACGCTTAATTGGAGCAAGTCTCAATTCTAAAAATAAATCTCTAAAAGGAGAGAGGAGGCTTGCAGGGGTATCCTTTGTGGATGTTTTTTTAGGCACCAGTGATGTATGAAGGGCATGTGACACACAGGTGATGGCTCCAAAGCATGGATGTCTCATTTTTTGAAATGCCTGTTGCCTTGACTCCTCTCTTTTCATGTCTCTTCCTTGCCTCCTCCTTGACTTGTGAGGATGCGTCCACTAAGAAATGAGAAGAGGGGCTTGTCCTTGGCTAAATGAAAAACAATTAACTGTCTAGTCACAGTTTGCAGGTGGAACCATGGGTGGAGTTTATCATCACTGTAACAAGTTGACGGCAGCCCTGATAGACAGCCTTTCAGTAGTGAAGGGTGGTCTGATCCTTTTCACACTATCAATTTCTTGATACATGTTAATGTATCAGACCTTTCAAGTTTTGTACATTTTTGCAAAATATGCTTTTAGTTTTTGTTCACTAATTTTTTCCTATCACTGCTTTTCACATTTGAACAGTTTCCTGTGGTGCCATTCTCCAGAGGAACATTTTAGTGTTATTGTTGCATGTTTGTGTACCCACCTTTAAATTTAAATGAGTAACAGGTAGATACCTGTCCTTATGTGCGTGTACACTTTATCACACGATACTTGCTGATTGTACTTAGAGACAACATTAGAAAACCTCTGGTTTGACCGTAGTCCCTCATTACACTTGCATAAATGACTAACATAGACAAAGAAAGCTTCAGTATTACAGCAGCTCAAGTTTGGAAAACTATTCAATACACTATTCACCTGTTTGCACAGACCCCTGTTGGCAAGAGGAGCAAGAAAGCCAACATCAAGGTCATGTCTCCAATGCCAAGCCAGACATCAGCACCAAGTGAAGCAGACAAGGTGTCTCCACAGGACATCATCCCTCATATTGTGCTGAATCTGACAGGGAAAGATTATCCAAGTGCTTCAGAGCTGCTCAAAGGCAGCACCCTCCCTCCTCTTGTCGAGGTATGTCTGATTTCTCTGTTAGTATGGGAGTTAGTATAATTGACTGTATGTGTCTCTTCAAAATGTACCTTAGCATTTGTTTTTTTCTGTCACCTAATGTGCTTCCATCTCTACTTTGGTCTTGTTAGGTGTTGGATGATTTGGGGTTGGGACCCAGCGGCCCACCCATCCCTCCTCCTACCATCTTCTCTATGGTTCCTTTTCCCAAAAACAGGGAGCAATCTGACAGCCAGCTCTCCTGTAGCTATTTCACCTTCCTAGTTCCTGCAGGGCCAGACGACCAGGGTGAGGAGAAAGGTCCAGGGGAAGATGTGCAGGCATCAGTTGTAAAGGTAATGATAATTTTACACACCACATGAATATATACTTAAAACATAAGTGCAAAATTATCAATGCGTAGGTGATGATCTTCTTCAAGAAGCCACGTCCTTTTATGGCAAGAAGCAGCAGGATTTATAGGAAATGTTGTCTTGGTTTGAAGAATATTGAGTGCTTAGAATTTACCTTCTGTGAAGAATGAGCTACCACTAATTTCTATCCCACATATTTAAGATACCAAATTATAATAACAATTAAAGGTACAAGTTAACAATGTCACCATTAAAGCTTCAGAGTGGTGTTTGTGTGTCCACACTAAAGGAAGAGGCAGCAGCAACACGTTCCAAAAGTCGAGGCAAGGGCAGCATTAAGGACAGTGCAGTAACAAGGGACAAGGAAAAAAAGGGCAGAGAGAGTCAGAGGAGCAAGAGACAAACTTCAGCCAAGATAAAAGCAAAGGGCTCGGATCAGTCTCGCTTACCTCACGTCTCCTCCACATCTGACTGCACTGAAGAAGATCAACATCAAGGAATCTTAGAGCTGAAACGCAGCCAGAGGCAAGGACCAACACACACAGACACTCTACGAGGACACATTGTAGCTTTTTTTTTTAACTTTGTTGTTGTTTTTACTAAGTGTGTGCATGTGTGTTTTTGTGTATGTATTTGTGTGCAGCCTAACAACATTTCGCTGGGTTGTACCAGCCAACGGTGAAGTGGTCCTGAAGATCTGGTTTTACTCGGACTCCATAGAGACGTTTGAACAGACCTTTAACTTTGAGCTACTGGGGACCCAGAGACAATACCAGCTCCTCTGCAGAGGAAGAAGCGCCTATCCCTCCATCTGCAAAGACTACACGTCAGTCAGCATTATTTAATAACTAAATACAGTAATACAAATGGTAAAAACAGGGGAAGGGAGGGGAAAAGAGGGGTTATTACAAATAAAAAATAGATACTAGACAATTATTAAACTTTGATATTTAACCCAATATTTCTAAAGTGACATCAGTATTCGGTCATTAACTTATGGTCACACACTGAGCCAGACTGCTACACAAGGTCCAGACATTGGAGAACAACCTGCATTAGCTTTCCTGCTAAAGTCACCTTCTTATTTAACTTATAAACATAAACATATCTTGTCCTGTACCTTAGCTTGTTGAGCATGCCAACAAACATCCATCAGAGAAAGTGCACTGCTAACATCACTTTGCAAGCTAGGTGGCTCACTACAAAATGAATTTCCTGAAGAAAATGTGTGTGAATGCTGACAGCTGAATAAGCCATTGCTGAAAATGCAATAATGTGAAATAAATTGCCTGAAAAATCTTTAAATGCATTGAACTTCACAGAAAAACCTTGACTGGAAGAAAGGATGACTAAAAGTGATTTTAGTTGAGACTTAAAGTTATCATACATCCTTTCCACAGGACTCTTTTTGCCCTCAGTAAGAGGGTACCCCAAATGAAAGAAGGGCTCCAGAAGACTTACATTATCAAACCTGGATACTTTGAGTTTGGACCATTACTCTGTGGCAAGAGCAGAGACAGGTGAGAGGCAGGGTAAAGGATGTGAATGGCTTACTGTGTTCTTTTCAGTCTCTGCCTTTGTCTTTACAGATTCACATGTGTCTGTTTAATAGATACAAGGAAAACAGGTACCCAGAGAACACGGAGAGACTAGTGATTCATAACAATTCAGGCCTGGAGGCTGAGGTCCAGTTTTGTTTCCAGCATGATAGCCAGGCCACTACATATCTGCTGGACCCCCCAACCATGACTCTCAAACCCGCCCAGAAACAGGTACCATTCAGGTCTTACCTCTCATTCAGATGACTGATAATGTGTGAGCAAAATATCACAGGGAAATACCAGATTGAGAACATTTTAGCATCCAGTGAAGAAATACAGGTGACTATGATAGCACCGGTACATGTAAATATTTTTTCCGTCCTGCTAGGAGTTGACAGTGTGGGCCTACCCAACAAAACTGGGACAAATGAAGGACAGTGTTGTGTGCCATATCAAGGACAATCCAGAGCTTGTCATTATCAACCTCTCCTGCTGGGGCGTTCGACCAGAGCTAGAGCTGGAAAGCAAGCATTTGCACTTTGACAGGACTTTGCTGCAAAGGTACCAAAATGTAAAATAGCTTGAGAGGTGATTTTCACAAAGCACAGTGAACCTTCTCCATAAAGGGAAGCTGCATGATAAAATACTATGCTGCCATTACACTGGCTGTTTTTGAGTTCTTATATAATCTAAAGTGTCCTCTGCTGAACTTAGCTTCTTCTATCCTTCTCTCTCTAGGCGGGATAGCCGTAGTGTGACACTGCATAATAAAACAGCTCTGCCGGTATCCTGGAGACTGCAGGGTGTGGAGGAGTTGGGTGATGAGTTCAGTGTGCCACAGGATCAGGGCATCATCTCACCAAACTCTTCTTTCCCCCTGAGCTTGCACTTCAGGGCCAAGAAACCACTCAACATTAAGAAGACCTTACGTCTGGAGGTAGAGTAAAACTATAGAAGTACAAATGCTGTAATGAATAATAAATATGAAATACAACATGAACTGGAACTAAGCTCAGTATGCATTACGGAAGTACTATTCCAGTTTTGCTGTAGGTATTCAAACGCACTTCAAAATGTCAGGGCTGATTCAAAAATGATATATGTGTATGATATGATATGATGATATGTGTCAAACTAGGTATTTCACATATCAGTTTGTGTACAGGTACAGTATGTACTGTGTGTTTTGTTTCAGGTATCCGATGTGGAGAAGATTCTAGGCATCGTACACACAGAAAACATAGTGGTCACAGCAGAAGCCTACGATATAGCTCTTGAAATTACACCAGGTAAAAATTGTTAGAGTGTACAAACCTTTCATGCTGGGCCTTCCATAATTTGCATGGCTTTTAATTCTATTAAAGGAACAGTCTCCCTCAAAATCAGTACATTTGTTTCCTTTTTTATCAATCTAGATTGTTTTGGTGTGAGTTGCAGAGTGTTGGAGATTTTTGTGATCAATTTTTTATTTGCCATTTTTCCTTTTTTTTTTTTTTTTTTTTTTTAAAAAGAGTGTTGGAGATATCAGCCGTGGAGATGTCTGTCTTCTCTTGAATATAAAGGAAGTGGATGGCACTTGGCTTTTGGTGCTCAAAGTGGCAAAAAAAGAGAAAAACACAAAAGCAATGTCTCTTCCCAGAAATTATGGCCGGATTACTGTGTGAACTATTTTCTTTTTACTGAACCACAACCACCAGCCCTATCACTATGCAGAGGGATGCATGCATATAGTTATGAACGAGAGGATCTTGCTTGTGACAGCACAAAATGTAAACATTAATAGCGTCCTCCTCGGCGTCCTCCTCAGCACCGCTGAGTTAGCTAGCAGTACAGCTCAGCTGAGGAGAATGCCATTAATGTTTACATCTTGCGCTGTAACAAGCTGGAGCCTCTAGTTCTTGAGTAGATGCACGCTTCATTCTGCACAGTGATACAGTTGGCAGGCAAGTTTGGTCATAATCTCTGGAAAGAGACTGTTGAGGATTTCAAATTTATTTTTTGGCACTTTGAAAACCACAAGCTGAGTAGTTACATTATATTCAAGAGAAGGCAGACATCTCTACGGCCAACATCTCAAACATGCGGCAACTCACACCAAAACAAGACTGATAAATAGCACTACAGGTAATAATATGTATATTTAAATTTGCAGTGAGCTGTTCCTTTATGACACATGTAATTCAAACTGAGATTGTAATCCAGAATGTTTTTGCTGTGTGGTGACTGTGTTTACCACTGAATGACTGAGTTACAGCCCTGATGGTATAATTCTTAACTAAACAACTAAACGACAAAATCTTATTATTTCATCATTGAGTCCATTGTGCAAAATGTGAAGACATTCCCTCACAGTGTTCTTGAGATATTGCATTCATGGGAATGAGACAGACAAGGTCCCAGTGACCTTGACTTTTGACCTGTGACCACCAAAACCTAATGAATTCATCATTGAGTCCAAGTTGACATTTGCTTCACAAGCATGGGACGGATTTTCAACCAGAATTCACAATGCCTGTAGCAGAGGCATAAAAACTATATACTGTATGGTCTTGTTTCTTTGGCAGATGGTTGTCTTGATTTTGGAACCATGAGAGTCTTTGAGGAGGCCAAACTCTCTCTCAGGATGAAAAATCAAGGAAAATATGAGATAGCATACAAGTGAGTTAAAACTGCTCCTTTTTGACTCAACATTGCATCATAGTATTAAAGTATCAGTTTAAGGTTCTAGATTACTGTAAGTAATTTTGATCTCACCATGGAGCTAGTAATGTTATTCGCTTGCATTCTTCTCTTTCCACAAGGTTTACGTTACAGCAGACCGACCCAACCCAGCCAAACCTAGACTCCATTTTCACAGTTTCCCCCCAGAGTGGTACTCTGATGCGCCATGAGAAGCCCACAACAGTGTACATCCTCTGCAGACCCACTGGGGAAGCCTCAATTAAAGAGCAGCCTGTTCTGCATTGCCAGGTAGGAGTTATACACTGGTATAGTGTAGTGTAGTGTAGTGTATAGTGGTCATAGTGAAATGGAAATGGATTGTGTTCCCCTGTTACCCCTGCAGATATTTGGTACCACAACTTTTTGATTTTGATTTGATGATACAAGAGGTATGCCCTCCACACAGCCTTTCTTTGGCTTAATAAAAGCAGTTTTAGTGGAGACTTTTAAAATATGGTTAACTGTGTTATATTTCAACTCAATACCCTCTACTGCACACATTTTGATGGTACATGCTGAAAATTATTCAGCATCATTAACTGACTCACTTTGGGCCATTTTATTGCCATAACAACTTTATTTATATTTCAGACCCTCCCACTCCAAGATATGTTTTTGTTACATTGTGCAACAATGGTACAACACAACAGGGAAAACAATCAATTCATAGATCATAAGACAACTGTTAGAGAGCAATAAAAATATCAGAAAATCTTCCAAAAATGTCAACAAATTATGAAACAAAGAATTGAAAAACACTTGAAACATATTAACATTGATGACTTGATACAGGCTTAGGTTTGCATTGTCCAGTGTCATGTCATATTGATTCCCATGTTGTGAGACATAACTTTGTGAAACTTCACAAAACAGTTCTTCTGTACTGCGAAACAGAGGTGCACATTACACTTTATACATATCACTTTTGGTGTTCCTGTGTAACCAGGAACCCTGCACCTTCCCTTGTTGTCACACATTTTTGGCCTCACTGTCATTGCTGTCTATGTCACTGTCCTCACTGTCAGATGGGAATTCCCTAACATGCCGATCCCTCTCTGTCCTCCCATAGAAAGATCTTACGTCTATTTTTCTGTCAAAATGTGTTAAAAGAAGTAAAATTCAATAGGCCAAAGTCTCCCTCAAGAAGTACCCCTTATCGCGCAATGTTGCCCTGAGGCAACGAAAGGAAAATGCAAAATAAATTTTTTTTCATAAAACCCGGCACAAACCCCCTCTACAACTTCATACACACACGTTATTTTTTTATTTACAGTTCATGTCATTTTAAATATGATTACTAGGGCAAATATTGTTGCCTTCCTCTCACACCATGTGCTCCTGTGACTATGTGTCAGAAAAGGATGTCCGTCTTCAAATAATGCTTGATAGTGACTCCCACATCTTATTGGACTGAAATTTGATACTTTTTTAAACACTCTGTTTGGTTGGCATCATTTAAGTTCACATGTACTGGGCTGGGGCTTAGAAAAAACATTCTGTTGCCCAAGGGCAACGCTGTGCTGTAGAGGGCTAATTGAACAGAATTATGGAGGCATGGGGTGTCATGGACACCAGGGGTCGCGTTAACAGGATATTTTCGGTCATTGACCAGTTTTTTACAACAATGACCGGAAAATCTGAAGGCCGTCGGTCATTTTGACCGGTTGCAATTACCACCCCTGCCCACTTGGCGGCGGCTGACACAGTCAGTGGTTTAAGTGGCTGCCGTTTTCACACTGCAGAGAAAAAGTCATTCATCTGCTTCATGTAGCGTTGTTGACATAACGCCCTGGACACACCGGATGCGGAACCGTAGCACGGCGCCCAGCAGCGGAGGCAGTTTTCAGTCAGCGCCCATGTTAACCTATCTGACTGTCCACACAGGCCGCTGAGCAGAGCGGAGCGCCCGCGGAGGCAGCGCTTCAGTTCGGCGTCTGGTCTATTTTTCATGCGAGCCGCGAGCGCTTCTGTCAAGCTGGATAGAGCGGATTGTACCAATTATTAATTATTTATTAATTAAATTTATTAATTAAAAAACGAAAATTAAAATGACCGGTAAAAATAGATTATGACCAGATTTTTATGACTCTGTCGGTCAAAATGACCAGCGACGAAAAAGTCTAGCACAACGTCTGATGGACACAAGTGTTTTTTTTGTTGTTGTTTTTTGTTTCTTTTCCCAAGGATGGTGAAGGCATGACCTACCCTACTCTGCTTCTGATTGCCTGGTTATCCTACCCTAACCTTAACCAGCTGAACACTAGCCAGTCAGAGGGAGAGTAGGGCAGGTCATGCCTTCACCATTCTAGGAAGAAAAACTTTAGTGTCCTGGAGCCTAGTGGTGTCCCAGAGTTGACTCTGGCCAGGTTGCTTTGTCATACCCCTCTTTCTCTTTCTATGATTCCTGTCTGCAGGTAAACTATAAACAAATCAAATTAAATACAAAGCAAAAGATTAGTCAGAGTTGCTGGAATGCATTTTTCCTTTATTAAAAAACACATCTCACAGACACATCTTAAATTTCTGGAGATTTGAAGTTATCTGATGGTTTATTGGATGCTACAGAATGCATCAAAGTAGAGATTTCGGTTTTATCTTTTGCAGGTGATTGAGCCCAAAATTGGGAACGGAGGAGAGCTGATAGCCATCCTACCCATCAAGGTTTCAGTCAAGTCTGTCTTCTCCAGGTTAAGGCTTGATTCATGCTGTCTCTTTTGTGTAAAATCTGTTAGTAATTAAGATAAAGTAGTATGTTTACCTCTGATTTAGATTGTGTAACACCCCTCACTAACCTTTATTCCTTGATTCTGTTGGATGATCATCTTTCTTTGTTTTCAAACAGTTTCAAAGTATTACAGTCAGTTAATGATTTGCTTTGCAGAATTTCAGTATTTGAACTGCTGTGTTGTCCTTTAGGTACAAGATCACACCTGCATGTGACATCAACTTTGGTCCACTAGTCTATGGCTACAAGAAAAGCCAGAGTTTCATTATTGAGAACACTGGAGCCTTTGAGACACGTTTCACCATCTGCCGCATGATCACGGATCCTGCACCACTAGTGAGGCCAGGGTAGGAATATTATACACATGCACACATATACACAGGGACATAAGGGCTAACGCAAAACTATGTTGGAAAGGAACAGAACATACCTCAAAAGTGTTTTAAAACTGACAAATTTATAATCAAAAGACATTTAAAAACAGCAGCTCAGTGCAGGTGTTCTTGGCCTGTTAATGAGATACTGTACATGCTGAAACTTGTCTGCTGCCATATGTGACACATCATATACTAAATAAGTTATAATTCTTACAAATGAGGTTTCACTGAAGCGGTGTTGTGTTGCCAATCCCTTTATTGCCTTGCCAATTGATAGAACTTCAGTATATACAATTCCTATTTACTTGTAAACAAGACTAGAGCTACTAGAGTGATGGTGGCGTACTGGCAGGCAAAAGGAAGGGGTAATAATCATTAGTTGCTCTTTACATACAGTATTATAAATTGACAAATAACATCTTATGCATAAATTACAGCTAAGTATGACAAATGTTGTAGGTTTTGCTTGTTGCAGTTATGTTGCAAGTTGAGGTTGTTGTGCTTGTGCATGAAATTCCAATGAAATATATTGTCCGACTTTAACGATGTGAACTGTCAGAGGTCTCAACTGCTGCCTAGAATGATCCCAAGCTTAAAACAGCCATAGTCCTTCTACAGTGTCATTTTGCTTAAAGATGTTGTTAAACTGAGGTTCATGTCCCTGTGTGCTTGTCTCAGGGGTCCTGGTAAGAAGATGCCTCGAGAAAGCCATTCAGAGCGACCCACTGGTGCCAGCAGCAAAGTGAGACACGAGTCCTCCCAGAGTCATACACAGGTGAGAGACTGCTAGTGGGGATGACAACATTTATGCAGGGTTTTTTTTTTTGTTTGGTCAGTCCTCTCCAAGTTTGTCTTTCTTAGAGTGTAAAGGACCAGACACACCAAACCAACATCAAAGTTCTAGCAGTGACAAAAGCTGAATGTTGTGTCAGCTCACATCGCCTGTGTCTCCATCAAAAAGTTGCACATGAACTCAACTCAAAGTGTTCAGCTGACAGCAAATGGTGATAGTCTGTATTCATTATTCAAAAGGACAAACCAGAAGTCCATCATGACACTAATTAGCCACTCAGCACATTGACAACACAATGTAATGTTGAAAAAACAAGCCATATTCACTGTGCACCAGTGAACAATGAAACAAACCCTCACAAACCGTTTCCGCTAAAGAGCCTAATGGCTAAAGACAAATAATCTCACCTTATATGACAAGTTTGTTTCAATCTCTCACCCTCTTGACTTTATCTGTTTTGTTTTACTTTCCTCACCTCTGTTTCTCTTCTGCGTGTTATAGACAACAGTGAGAGCACCTTGGGGAATGTTCTGAGTATATGGGTACGTTTTCTGTTTCACAACCGTAAACACTACAATTTTATAAAGCTCATTTGGGTATAAAAAAGACAGACATTTTGTTGGTTCCCAAAATCAGGCTCCCTTGCATTGTCCATGGAGCAGCTCCAGACTTTATTCCCTGTGACATCCAACTTTGAGACTTACTTCTCCGGTTTCTGGCTTTGAGTAAAAAACTCCTGTAGCTCCTGTTCATGACGATAAAACAAAACGGAAGGAAGAAAAAAACTGGTGATGCTTGAAGTAAATTCAATTCAATATATAAAAGCCTGTCATGCTTTTCGGTTCCATATCAAAAAAGCAGGAGAGCTTTGTGTCTTTTGTTTGTAATACCTAAGTTTCCATTTGCACAACAGGAACAACAATTACAGTAGTTTTTCTCATTTTTTTCATCTGTACCTCTCTGATCCTCCCATGTTTCTCCTCAGAATCGCCTCACCATGGGGGTGTTCTCAGTGACTCCCTGCACAGGGAGCTTGCAGCCAGGGTCTCAGCAGGTGGTGATGGTGGAGTGTGTAGCTGAACAGCTGGGCAGCTGGAACCAGGGTTTGCTCATTGACATCCGTGACCATGACCCCTCAGACCACCCTGACGGCATACCGTACAGACTGTTGGCTGAAGTCTGCAAGCCAGGTGAGAGCTATGTGATATTATTATGTCTGATTTGATTAATAAACCTGACCAAAGTCGTGGCTCCCTTCCAAATGGCTCAGTTCTATGCATGTCATTTGCATTGGGTTCTCCTGAGATAACTAAGCTGGACACAAACTATTGCCATACTGTACGGTATGCCGTCAGGGTGGTCTGAGGGGTCATGGTCACGGATGTCAATGAGCAAACCCTGGTTCCAGCTGCCCAGCTGTTCAGCTACACACTCCACCATCACCACCTGCTGAGACCCTGGCTGCAAGCTCCCTGTGCAGGGAGTCACTGAGAACACCCCCATGGTGTTGGTATTGCCATACAGAAAAACAGTGCAGATTTCTGTTTCCATTTCTGTGCCATATGAGAATATGAGTTCAAAACTTGTTATCTAGGTTACGAATATTTCATCAGAAGTTTTCATTTTAATGATCACAAAAACATTGACTGTGTGAACATTAGACGGTCTACATCAAGGACAATGCAATTCCTTTGACTAATACTATATCTGGCTCTATCTTTCTTTCTTTCTTTCTTTCTTTCTTTCTTTGTTCCTTCCTTCCTTCCTTCCTTCCTTCCTTCCTTCCTTCCCTCCCAGGCATAGCGTTAGACATGGCTTCCATCTTTGAGGAACATCATCTGTGCCACAGCAGCAGTCAGCTCTCCTCTGAGCAATATTGCAACGCTGAAGGCATTTACGTCCAGGATGAGAACAAGTTCATTTTCAATAAGGTCCTGGTTGGGCGAACTGTCCAGGCCCGCTTCAAGCTCACCAACAACAACAAGGTGCCCTGCGCGCTCAACTTAGCCATTAAATATGTCGGCGTTAAGGTAAGGCATATAAAGCTTTGTGGGTAAGAACATGGATAAATGCGTATGGGAGTATTGCTGATTGTGGTAGATGGAAGCAGGTCAAACCTATCCATTTTCTAACAGACACCTGGTAGTGTGGAGGTTTTTGATCTGTCTGCTACGACACTAAACATTCCCAGCCAGTCGCACTCATTCGCTGTGGTCACCTTCGCACCGCTGATGATGCAGCTCTACAGTGCTGTGCTTGAGGTCACAGTGGAAGGAACCATAAGGTATCTGGGTTCATAACGGCGTATGCTACTTAAGTGTGCTCTATGCTGTTTGTTTGTTCATTTATTTTTACTACTACTGTGAATATAGTAAGGGAATATGATCACCTCTTGCTTTGCCTTGCTGACCACTGCCCACCTACTCTTTTTCCATCGGATCCAGAATGACACCCACATCAAAGAGCAAGGTACTGGAGTTCGAGCTAATAGGAGAGGGCAATCTGCCCAGTGTGTGTGTGGTGCGTCCAGCTCTGAGGAACAACAGAGGAAGCCCAATGCTGCAGTTCGCACGAGTTTTGGTAGGGCGCAGACACAGTCTGCCCCTGGTGCTTCTAAATGATGGAAATGTCCTAGCTCAGGTGAGAGGAGACATATTCCTCTGTCATTTTATGTTATTATAGATTTATTATAGATGTTTACTTTCAGCTATAAAAAAAAGAAAAGAAAAAAAAAAGAAATTGCATTGACTTGTAATTACAACATATGACCACCGGGCGACCTATAGCACATTCGGTGGAGTGTCTGGCCTGTATAGAATGAGGGCCGAATTCACAAAGAATGAACTGCGGCCGCTGATAGCACCTTGAATTGCACTTCATTTGCACCCGCAGTTTGCTCTGTCTTAACGTCCTATTCACAAAGGATATTGCACTAATGATATACCAGCGCAAATATGCCCACAAAGTTTGGCAGCTGAGTGCAGTTTGCCCCTGATTTGCCCCTGATTGCAATAAGCCACACATGGCAAAGTATAAATGCTGGCTTTGCGCCAAGAACACCGTGGCAGAACAATGGCAGACTTTGTTTGGCAAAGTACTGAATACTGTATACCCTCATGTAGTGATGTCTGCTGGTGAGTCAGTCTAACAGTGTCGGATGGGTTGAGGCTGTGGATTTGACCAAGTTTGACCACTTTATCACTATTCCCTCTCACTTGTAGCTGTTTTTTCGTTATCTTTTGAATTTAATATGAATTATGGAACCGTTTTTGTTCACGTTTGTTTCCCCCGTTTCGTA
The DNA here is from genome assembly GCF_006386435.1 of Epinephelus moara. Taxonomy (NCBI): domain Eukaryota; kingdom Metazoa; phylum Chordata; class Actinopteri; order Perciformes; family Serranidae; genus Epinephelus; species Epinephelus moara. Next base: position 12,220,964 of record NC_065525.1, read on the forward strand.
AAATAAATTATTGAAAGTTGCTTTTGAAGTGCGTGACAGAAGTGCGTTTTGAGAACGACCGCAGACTGTCACCTGTTCAACGCATCAATATCTTCGGATGCCATTAAAGTAATAATGATTATAATAATAATGTCAAAATATTATTTACAGACTGATTTAACAGACGATCACTGCTGCCACGATCACTGGAAAGTCTGGGCGAGAGGCTTCCACAGAGGAGCGCCCAGTTTGCACCAGCTTTCTAAAGACATTATTTACTTCACTCAGACTGCGTGTGGCTGTTAGCGCTGGTGTTAGTGAATTAGACGTTGTTTATCAATGAGGCTCATTTGCATAGAAAGGGGCAATTTTTGCGCCAAGTATATGCATATTACCTCATTTAAATACGTGCAGATAACACTGGAGCACCGAGACACAATCTGCTTGGCAGCGCAGTTAGTGGAGCATTTCACCCTCTGCGCGTGCTTTGTGAATAAGAAGGTATGTGTTTGCTCCATTTTTACCGGTTTAGCGGCCACAAAAGCCACGCAATCCTTTTGTGAATTCGGCCCTGAGTCCTTTGTAGCAGCCCCGGTTCGATTCTGACCCATGGCCCTTTGCTGCATGTTGTTCCCCCTCTTTCTCCCTCCTTTCCTATCAGTGTACAACCGTCTTATCAATAAATGCAAAAACACCAAAAAATAACCCTTTAAAAAGAACGATAGATAGATATGGTACACATCAATGATGGGGGAATTTCTCAATAAAGGAGCTTTGTTGCTCTGTGTTTTGTGCAGATCCAGATTGACATGCTGGATGAACATGGAGTGTTCACCCTCAAAGCTGCTCCTGGCAACACTTGCAGCTCCATCCACTCCACACAGCTTGAGGGCACCACTGACTCAGGTACAACCTTTACCTGTAAAACTCAACTTTGCATAATCAAAATTACGAACTTACTGTCTCATAAAAAACTGTTATGATGTTGAAATGTATGTGAAGTATAATTTAAACAAAAGACAAAGATCATTATGTGCACAGTTGCATTCAGGAACATTACCCTTAGCTTTAGAGACTGGCAGGTTTAATGCCATTCCAGAGGAGGACAGTCTTTGTCAGGTGTGTGAGCTCGGTGAAATTGAGATTGAGGTCCATTTTCTGTTTTGCTGTTTTGTTTATGACGACTTGAGAGATGTACTTTTTATTAAAATGTCCTCTATTTATGATGATTTCTTCTGGCTGGACGAGTATGAGAAACTTTTGTTGTGTTTTAGAAACCTTTCTTGTTGCAGATTTTATTTGCAAAGTGTGGGAGAGAAGGCAGAATATTCTGTTTAAAGTCTGAGCTGTAAAAGGGGCTGTAATTATGTATGAAATGGAAAAAAACAAATGTACACTGAAACTGTACTTTCTTTTTGGTGTCTTATAAACCCATGAGGGTTGGGCACTTTGTGCATGACACGTAAATAAAAATAATCAATCAGTCAATAGAGAGGCAAAGTCCCGCTGCTTCTGGTGTCAGAACAAGCGAGAGACAAAGAATTTTTTGATCCTGTTTGAACTCATATAATGTTTGTCAATGTAAAAGATCATTTTGCAAGTCAAGAAAGTCGCCGTTTGTCATACTGTAGGTTTGTCATAGTACTGTTAGGTTATATATGAAACTTCTCAGTGAACTACATCATTTGTCTTGGACAATATACACCACCAACACCAGCTAGCTAGCTAGGTAACTTAAGTTCTTAAACTTAAGTAAGATCAGTCAAACACAATTGCTCCATCCTAATAAAGTTGCTATGTGCGTAAAACGAAATCATATGACTTTGATTTCATCAAGTCACATCAGCTATAGGTTAAAAGACCTGCTTTCCCAAAGGCATGACACCTGCAACACCAGGGAGCATATGTGTTTCACATCACACTTGACAAACACAGCACATTACTTTGCACAGCTATTTCTATACACTGTGGGCTCGTCCGGGAGTTGAACCCGGGACCTCTCGCACCCGAAGCGAGAATCATACCCCTAGACCAACGAGCCACACAAAACAGCATTTCTGCACTTTTTGGTGAAGGAAAGACCTATCTTCAATCTCAGTCTTCAAGTTGTATGTTTGGCGTTGCCTTTTTCTACGGCTCCACTGCCAGATTCAGCTTTGGGATGCTTTTGGACAACTGGACACATTTCACACAAAAGGTTCCACCAAGACTAGAGCTTGGATTTGTCAGTAAAATCAGTCTAACACAACTGCTCCATCCTAATGAAGTTGCTTTGTGCTTAAAACAAAATCATGTGACTTTGATTTCATCAAGTCACATCAGCTATAGGTTAAAAGACCTGCTTTCCCAAAGGCATGACACCTGCAACACCAGGGAGCATATGTGCTTCACATCACACTTGACAAACACAGCACATTACTTTAGCTACACAGCTACTTCTACACACTGTGGGCTCATCCGGGAGTTGAACCCGGGACCTCTCGCACCCGAAGCGAGAATCATACCCCTAGACCAATGAGCCACACAAAACAGCATTTCTGCACTTTTTGGTGAAGGAAAGACCTCTCCACTTTGTCCTTGTCTTAAAAGCAGTCTTCAAGTTGTATGTTTGGCTTTGCCTTTTTCTACGGCTCCACTGCCAGATTCAGCTTTGGGATGCTTTTGGACAACTGGACAATTGATGGCCTTTTTTTTTTTGCCAGGGTAGTAATTTGCACCTGTCAGTTTTTGCAGATGGACTTGGTTCTCATCTTGCAGTTTTTGCTGCATGAACACTTGTAGCACAGAAAAAAAGGAGAGGAATAATGAGAGCAAAAGCAATAGGGCTACAGCAGCAAGTGTCGCTCCTTGGACTCCCCCAAAAATTGAGTGCTCAAAACATTTATGAAGAAAAATCATATTTACAAATTACTCTAGAAATTTGTTTCTGTTTTCTCTGACAAACATATTCAAAACTGTCAGTGACTGTCAGTGACTGTCAGTGACTGTTGTTTTGCATGAAATATTAATAACTTTATGAGCTCCACATAGGTTTCTCTCCTGTGATGGGTATAACCATTTCCATATTTCTCATTGGTGACCCTTTTTTTTCTCCCATAGAGCATCAGTTAGTGCACAGAGCCATCCTTAGGCTGGATGTTAATGAGCAGGCAGAGTTTGAGGTCAGCTTCTGCTCTGACAAGCCCCAGAGTGTCAAGGCCAAGATGTCACTGCAGGTGGAGGACAACCAGTGCAGCCATACCATAATACGGGTGGCTGGAGAAGCTTACCAGGAAATTGTCTCTCTTGACAACATCAACAGGTCATCACAGGAAGTAGATCAGGAGGATGATGAGGGAGGTAAGTGTAGAAAGGAGGGCAGGAGACTAATCATGTGGTAGGAATGGAGATTGCGAGGTGTAAAGTAGGTTTATTAATCAGCCAGATTAGCAGTCACTCGCTGAGTGTGTACAGAGAAATGCTAAAAGTTTTATTAATATGAAAGTTTGTTTCTTAACCCAGATTTTTCAACAAGACTCATTTTCTTTCTCACAGGTAATTATGAGTTGCTGAATTTTGGTGACTGCCATGTAGATCGTCCTTACCAAGAGAGTTTTACCATGACTAACCACAGCAGCAGCCTGGTGGTGAGGTTTGAATGGCCTCCTGTCGGACCTCATGTCATCTTTTCACCACAGGTAAAGCACTTAGAAGGAATGCAGGTGTGGCTATAAAAGTGGAGCATGTTTAAAAACTTTTTAATGAAGGGGCCGGACTCTAACTAGCTTTTTTTTTAGCTGCGTAGGATGATACTTGATTCCTTACTTTTTTCTTACAGGTGGGACATCTCCATGCTGGTTGCTCTAAGGAAGTAAATGTCACATTTTGTTCCAATCAGCCAGTGACTCTGAAAAGCCAGCTAATGACATGTAGGGTTAGTCAGGTGGAGTTCCAGCAGCCACTAGAGCAGGTGGCTGATTGGGACGATCGACAGAGAACAGTGCAGTGGCTGAGTTCCTCCAAACAGTCTTTAGGAGCACCACAGCAGCCTGGGAAGAATAAGGTAAACATGTTGACTGTGATGTGAAAGTAATGCTGAAGAGAGAGTGCACAATTACAGTTGAACAAACATGTATATGTTTGCATGCAGGTGATAAAGACAGATCCTGAACCCTGCTGCTCTGTGATTGAGGGCTCCCAGTGGGAGTTGAAATTGCACATCAGTGCAGTTTGTGACTATGTGAAGTTCAACTGCAACACAGACACCATCCACTTCAAAGACACCATGCTCTACCAAACCAGGCTCCACCAGTAAGTCAGGCTCTGGGTATTTGCAATACATGCTGTTTCAATAAACCAAAATAAACCATACGAACAAATTGTCGGGGCACCCTGAGGGTCAGATACTAAGGATGATAATATATAATCTAAATAAAGCTGCAGGACCTCATATTGTATGTCATGTCATTACACATCTTTCTGACACTCTATCACATCAGTCACAATAGTGTTCAGTAAAGTGCTAATGATGTTAACATCTTGAGTGTGTGTCTCTGCAGATTGCAGATAGTGAATCAGGGTGCTGTCAAACTGGAATTCTCTGTACAAGTCTTCATGGATCCAAGGAACAACACTGCACACCGTGACCAAGGAGGTACCTCAGTAATATTGCATATAATGAGGTCAGCATTTGACAGGGCTCCTGTGGATCCTGAAAAAGTATTAAAAGGCGCTAAATTAATTAATCGCAAAATAAGGTTTTAATTAGTATTAAAATGTCTTAAATCAGTATTTCATAAGTAAGAAAGTGCTACAACATGAGATTTTCTGAATATTTTTTTCCAATGTTGCATTGTAAAATGACAAAATAATAAGTAACATATTTTTTTTATTTATTTATTTATTTTTTTAATGATTTGCTTCTGACATTAATGTCACATAGATCAGGATAGTGAAACCAACAACACTCATATTTTGTTTCCAGCTAGGATGCTTGGACAACAGGATCCATTTTCTATTAGCTAGCTGTCACTGTACCCTGGACAACACGGGGAAGAGCAAAATAATCAAAACTGGCTATTTGACCAAGATTTTACAACATGGCTGTAACCATGTATTTTATGCAAAAGGTTTTTCCAAACCTGGCACTATGGGAAATAAGGCAGCGAAATCCCTCATGTAAAGTGAGAAGATTCCTAGGGCAACTTGCCAGCAGACACCCTTGTTTCTGCTACAAGACAAAAAAATCATGTTTTATGTTACAGTGAATATTTGGACAAAACTGTCCCTTACTAAGTAAGCTAAGTAATTGATTTCTGCTCATGTTTATTTTCCTTCAGTTTCGGTAAATGTAAAATTGGTCTTCAATTTTAGCATTGTACCAGTATTTGATATTCCTATACCTACACTTGAATCCTTTTTAATAATTGGAGGTTAAAACTGTGTGTGAATGTGAACATGTGTTGTCTATAACAGATAGGACCCTTACCTCTCGACCAGGCAGCAAGTCAGCAGGAGTGTTAACTGGATGCCGTCCTGCCAGTGCTCTGGCCAGCGTGATGCCTCATCTGATGGGGGATCCTGAGCTTCCACCCTTCAGCATTGAGCCCAGCATAGGGGCCATAGAGCCTGGTGCCATTCAGAATTTCAGCATTCGCTTTTCACCTCTGGAAGTGGCCCAGTTTCAGGGCAGGCTGGTCTGCAGGTACAGTAAATTGTTATTTAAAATTGATATTTTACCTCTTCAACTCCTTCTCTCCCTCTCTACCATAGACCTATTTTTTTCTTTTTTTGAGGGGGAACAGGGGAGCTTTAGGGGAGATAGCAAGGCAACAGTATATGCCACATCGAAGTGGTACGCATCATCGGAAAGCAGTGAAACCGAAGATTAATTATAGATGCAGCTCAGTACTGTGTGTCAGGTTTTTCTAGTCATAAATATGTAATAAACATTGTGTTTTGGTTAGGCGCCTACTGGGACTTTATAAGTTTGGAGTGTATAGAGGTTTAGAACATTATGATGGAAGTATATGATGGCCATTCCCATGCTCAGTTATGTCTCATAAGTTGTTACAGCACGTTTTTGGTTGGTACCATTTGTTACACAGATTTGGTGCTAAATGTAAGCATTTTTTACCCTTGAGACTCGATAAATGGTCTTAAATCCCTCATAAAATACCACGTTAAGACACCAAGACCCTCAGGGATGCCATAGAGCAATCCATGCTGTGATTTGGTATCAAAACATTTGGAAATTTCAGTGAGAATTGCATTTTTTGCCAATTGGATGGCAAACACTTCTGCTCTGGAAACTGCTGAAAAAGCTTTTATTATCAGTAAACCTATGTAAGCCATCCAATCTCTAAATGCCTGAGGTCTCTAGTTTGTGGTTGCATTATACCAGGTTTTCCTTTGCCAAAATTTAACCTAAATTTGGAGCGTTATTTTACCCTCTTCCCAACAAGATATCACAGCATGGTTGGAGCCAATGGATTCCTTAGGTCTTTTAGTTTCATATGATACCAGTAGCTTCACAAGCTTTAAAAGTCAGCTCACTACAGCCTCTGGAAGACAGTAAGGTTGACCAAGGTTACTGGGGTCCTAGCAGAGTGGATGAGTTTAAAGAACAATGAATAAACAACTGGCAAAACAGTGAAGAAGTGAATATTCTTCGACAGAGCTCCTCAACCTCAGCTGTATTGAAAATTGCAAAAATTAAAAGATGTTTGTTTTTCTATGACTGGAGCCAAGTCTGACTGCTTTTCCAAACTGTACCATGCTGCACCAGATAAAAAATAAGTTGGCCACACCTTGAGGCCTCAGCCTAGAATCATAGTAAATGCTTGTAGTTTTCTCTCCCTCTTTGATTCACACAGTGTGGGAGGCCAGGGTGACTGTAAGGACGTTAATGGATGTCTTCCCAAGAATTTTGACACAGACTTTGACTTTTCTTTTCTGTCTCTGTGTTTATACTTCCAGTATTCCCAACTTGCAGGATGGGGATCAGTCTCCCTGTATTTCAGTGTGCGGCCGCAGCCTTTTACCCCACTGCCACTTTGACCTGGAGGACTCAGACTATATCAGCGGGAACCGCCGTAACCCTGAATTCAGGGGCTCTCTGGACCCTAACACCAGGCTCATAGAGTTCAACGCTGTTGGCTTCTCTGTGCCATCAACAAGGTAACATAGATGAGAGAGATGAGAGCGTTTTATTTCCATCACTGTAGGCCCTAACGCTTTGAATATGCATATGTCTTCTTTGTTTACACGACAGATGTTTTAGTGTGCTGAACCCAACCAGTAAAACCTACTCATTCAAGTGGAGGTGTGAAGACACAGGTGGCAGCCCATTCTGCTGCCTCACCCCATGTGGTACCATCTTGCCTGGAAAGAAAGTGGAAGTAAGGATGGAAGCACAGTCAAGGAACATTTGTCTTTCAGTTTCCACCAACTGCAATGTGTCATCTAATTCACCTCCTCCCATCCTTAATTTCATTGCGCATGAGTTAATCTAAATCTCTCCTCATTTTAAATTTTTGGTCTCAATCTCATTATTGTTTCAGCATCCCTGTCTCCTCATGCCCCCCTTTATCACAAGTCTAATCCAATCTCCTTCCTCCCATTTATTCTAATACCATTTTAATTGTTATCTCATATCAAATATATTTCTAGCTCAACTCATCTAATCTAATCTGTTCTAGTTTGCTCATCACTCTTCCCTTCAGGCCTTCCTCACCTTCATTCCTCTCACTCAGATCGTCTTTTGCTTAAACTGTCTTTTTTAATCCTCTGGTCTGTGTGTGTGCGTGCGTGTGTGTGTGTGTGTGTGTGTGTGTGTGTGTGTGTGTGTGTGTGTGTGTGTGTGTGTAGGTGCGTTTTGAATATGTAGCTGAACAGCTGGATCCCGTGGAGTCATTCTGGAGCTTTGTGATCGAGACTCTTTCACTGACTGTCCCCTTCCTGTGTGTGGGCACCACTAAAGAACCACTTGTCTATCTTGACAGACCTCACCTTGACTTTGGAGAACTGCTTGTTGGTACGTAACATATACACACACTCGTACGTGCATTTACACAGTGACGTCACACATCTCTTTTAAGTCATACCACATATACAACACAAAGCAATGGTTTCTCTCAATAACATGGGAGTTTTCATTTGCAGATCCAAGGCTTAAATCTATGTGACCATAACAAATTTCAACCATAGATGAAGCAGGTCACTGCTTATCATGGGTGGATAACCTATTAAAGGGATCGTTTGGATCTTTTTAAATGGGGTTTTAGGCAGGAGTATCAACACGAAAGCTAAGCAATTGACTGCTGTGGACAGGGGGGCAGCAGCAAAATGTATTTTGGCCCCCTAAAAAAGTCTATACCAGTTTAAGCGTACATCGTTCGAGTGTTTTCTCTGCTTTACCTTGACATATACTGCTTGTTCAGATGATGAAGCCTTAAGTTCCACCAGGAGCTCATCAAAGGTCACCTCAGCTCCCCCATCGATGCTCTTGTTAAAAAAAAATCCATCCACTGACAGAAACAATAATTTTGGCTGATTGAAAATGGCAGCTGCTGGTTTTTACCACTGCCTCAATCAATTTGTTTGTGTTATGTGACTTTGGTGAATCCAAACCAATTATTTTAAATGCCAAAGTCACACAATAACACAAACTAACTCATCGAAGTGGTGGTAAGCTGGCAGCTCCTGTGTATGGCAATGTTAAATGACTGGTTTTTGCAATGGACTCTGGCTTTGAAGTGAGCATTTTGACGGCCTCAGTTCGGTGTTGGAAATCAATGTCTGACAGCAAGATAAAGTAGTGAAAATATTCAAAATATAGCCTACACTTAAACTGATATAAAACTTTTTAGGTGGGACTTATTTTAGGTGGCTAAAGTAGGTTTTGTTGTTGAACCCCCAACAGCATACATTGCTTAGCTTGCAACATCTACTGCATGTAATACACTGACTATGGAGAAGTACCTCAGATAACCCCACATCATAAGATCTGAACTATCCCTTTAAATCTCTAGGGTCATAGTGACCATGTTCACATTTATTAGTCATTTTTAGACATTGATGAATATAATTACATGTACAAATACATCCTATAGAAGACATATTGGCCTGTGTTTCCACTACATCTGTAAAACACTGCCTAGGTCATTGGTTGAATCTAATTACTGGCATCTGCTTTAGTAATATCATATGGTATAAACCTGTAAAACTGCTAATGTGAGGAGTTTAAACAACTGATACCTCTTTCTGAATCTTTGAGGTGACCCTCAGTTTTTCAAGGCACTTAGACATGGTTTTCTGGTCAAGATCTATTTTGAAGGGGGTTTAAATGAGGGTTAAAGGCAGCTACATTGTAGCTACATTGGTTGAGGTTGGGTTTAAGGATAGGGAATGCTGTGGTCAACTGTAACAAAGATTCTTGTTCTAAATGAAGTGTAAATGTGTGTGTGTGTGTGTGTGTGTGTGTGTGTGTGTGTGTGTGTGTGTGTGTGTGTGTGTGTCAGGTCGCAAAGTGGAACAGACTGTTGATCTGGTGAATGGAGAGCAGGAGACTTTCAGTTTCGCTGTTGTACAGTCATCTCTTCTTGGTGATGACCAGCAGTCCAGCCTCATTGTGCAGCCCATGACTGGCACAGTGGCACCCAAAGACAGGTTAGTGACACTATAACATTCACTAGCTACATGTAAAGACTTCAATCCAAAAATGCAATATGCTATTTTGAAGTGTAATAATGTTTAAGTGTCAGTTATTTTGAAGAAAAAAATCTCTGCTTTGTGCATGGTGCACTGTTTATCTGGCATGAAGTCATTAAAATGGCAGATATTAAAGCTTTGTGAGGAAGTTTTATGTTGTATTACAGCACATACTGTAGAAACTCATAGCCAGCAATATATCTGTCAATTGTTGTGAACTCCTTGGTGCAGGTTGCCACTGTCAGTGTCCCTCATGCCTTGCCGGGACGGCTATGTGAGCTTCAGATTGGTCCTGAGGGTGAAGAGGAAGTCAGAGCCACTCACACTCACAGTTAAGGCTGACTGTTTCTGCTTGAGGGCTTCTGTTCAAGTTGAGAACCCAGACAGAGGCCTCAGAGAGATCGAGCCTAACCAACAAGACACTCTGGACTTTGGAAAGGTCGGCATCGCAGTCACAAATATTTAGATGAACGATCACATGCCTTTATGTGTGAGGTTTAAACATGACAGTCATCTTTCTGCGTCTGTCTGTGTTTACACTGTTTACAGGTGGGGATTTCGGAGCGATCCACCTTTAATTTCCTGGTGTCCAATCTGGCAAGATTCAGCCTGGAAGTGAACTCGGACTTAACAGGTCCCAATGAGCTGCTGCAACACTTGGAAGTACAACCACAAAATGCTACTATTGAGGTTGGAGAGCAGCTGCAGTCTTCACTCTTCTTTGGTCCACGGAGCATTTGTAATCTCCAGGATGTCAGACTGAGTATCAAGGTGAGATGCTGAACTCTCTTATTTCCTACGTGTCACCCTTTCGTGGATGCAACGCGAAGTGTGAGTGAGTAGACATCAGATTGTTTCGGTGTTTCCCAATGAATAAGTTCTAACTTGCTCTGTGTGTCAGCAAACAGGCTAAACGACGTGTGCTTGTTTAAAAAACAGTCGTCCTGGCTCTATTTAGTCAAAGCTTTTCACACCTTTAACCTATTTTCAGAGCAACAGCAAGCTGTTGATCAGGCTCGCTCGAGGCTTGATAGGCTCTCTGAATGTAATTGCCACTCCTAGTATATTTGTATACTTTTTCGCACTCCATCTTCTAGAATTTGCTTGCTTGCTCCACGTCAGGAAGATGCGTGAGGGTTTTTGCAGAAGTAGCAGTGCTTTGAAAGATCAGCAAGCTAGTTCCCCTCATTCTGCACTGACAAGAAAACAAAGTTGGATAGTCATAAATAATCTATAAACATTAATAAAGACTTAATCCATGCTGTTGTTTCCATGTTCTGTTAAGAGTGGTGAAAACACCTTAATGAGTTGACCAAGAAGTGATGCTGTAAAAGTAATAGTCTACTGAAGCATAAAAACTAAATCTACTTGTACTTTCTCCTCATTTTTAGAGACAAATACTGAGACTACTGCCAAAGTATATTATTCAATAATGTATTCGACTAGATTTCCATTATATTGTTGGTAAACTCTAAAAAGGAGTCAACATCTACAACATTTATTGAAAAGAATGTATAAAAAAGGATACAAAAAAATTGTTATTTTTTTCATGTCACACCATAAAGTTATTTAATTTGGTGGATTTTGTGTTAAAACTGATGTGTAAACTTTCTTCATTCATTCTTTCTTGGTGTTCTCCATCCTCTCTCCTGTCCTTCTCTCTCTTGTTTCAACTTGTCAGGTAAAGCATGGGCCAACATTTACATTTGCCGTTGAAGGCAGGGCTGTAGCACCTGGCCTTCAATTCTCCTTCACCAAGTACAACTTTGGCAAGTGCTTCCTGTACACTCCGGGCATGGTGCCGGCTTCCCAGACTCTAGTGATCAGAAACAAAGGCGAAAGAGACATCAGGTAATTGAGTGTGTCAGTCTGTTTTTCTCCATGTATCAGGTAAAGGTGTTTACTGCATAAAGAAATGTTTTTATTCTTTTATGAATGGTAATGGTCTTTTTGAGAAATTTCAGTCGGGTTTAAGAGCAGGTCATAACACAGAAACGTCTCTTCTCAGGGTTTTTAATGATCTTCTTTAGCAGCTAACTTTGATCAACACACTGTTTTACTCCCGTTGGATCTGTCTGTGGCTTTTGACTCTGTAAATCGTAGTTTTTTAATTGAACGTCTTCAAAATTGTGTTGGAATCCCAGGTTTGGTTTTAGATTAGTTCTATTCTTATCGTTCAGGAAGGTCATTTTGTGTGAACATTGGAAATTAGCAATCAGCTTCAGTACCACCACAATATGGAGTTCCACAGGAATCCATTCTTTGGCCCTTGCTATTTTCCATTTACATGCTTCCACTTAATAGCAATTATCATTTCTATGCCAATGATACACAATTATATCTTTCATTTGACACCAGTAATACCAGTCAATTAAAAAAACTCCACATGTGCATTGCCGATATCAACCACTGGATGGAGTTAACTTTCCACAATTCAACTCAGACAAACCCAAGATCGTTATCATACCTCCACTCATTTTTCCCATCTTGTTCCCCTTTCGTCTAACAGTACTAACTCTTGCAGAAACTTTGGTATTATCTTTGACTCAAGCCTCAACTTTGACCAGCATATTTATTTTGTTGTCCAATCATGTTTTTCCTGTTGAGAATTTTTTTTTTCAAATCAGGTCGTTTTTATCTGTCAAAGATTTAGAAACAGTAATGCATGCATTCATTTCATCCCATTTAGATGACTGCAATGCACTCTTCTCGTGTCTCACAAAACAAAACTTCAATAAACTTGAGGTGATTCAAAATGCGGCAGTCAGATTCATAACCATGTCCAACAGGAGAGAAGACATCACACCTGTTTTAAAATCACTTCATTGGCTTCCAGTCCATCTAAGAATGGATTTTAAAAATTAAATTACCACTTTTAAGGCTCCTAGATGGGTCACTTTAGAATATATAGCTGACCTCCTGACCTCCTACGAGCCTGAATACAACTGGCGATCCTCTGGTACATGTAGGTCACTCCTGGCCATTCCAAGGTCAGGCCTTAAAACTAAAGATGACTGGGCCTTCTCTCTTTGGGCCCCTCAGTTGTGGAATGACCTGCCGCTGGAGATCAGGAAAGCTAACACATTGTCTTCTTTAAAAGTTACCTTAAAAAAACTCTTTATTTTAGACTTGCTTTTAATTGACTTAACTGTTGTGTTATTATCAATCCAATTAAAAAAAAACAACTCTTGTGCTCTCCTACTCTCTCCTCAGTGTCCACTGCCAGTTCACAAACACCTCTTACCTAGAGATGGACTTCCATCCTGGTATTTTGTCCCCTGGTGCTGTGATGGAGGCACCAGTCAAGTTCTATCCTCGCGAGGCATGCCGTTACCATGAAAAACTCACCTTCATCTTAAACGGCTGTGTCACGAAACATGTGGACATATTAGGGCAAGGCATCAAGATAAAGGTGAGAAAGAAGAGAGTGTGAATCTAGACACTCTTTAAAAGTGAACAGACTTCAACACAAGACTGGGACAGAGATTAAACATGTGATGAGTATAGACTGAAGTTTTCATGGTGATATCCTTTGACTAACCCAAATCACTGCTTAGATTACTGTGACTGAAAACACTGAACCCACAGAAGCTGTGCACTAGAATGCAGTTGCTTGCAGTTAGCATTAACACGTTCATTTTATTACTTGGATTTCTAAATTCTGTTCTTTTTATGAAAAAGAACAGAATGCATGTATTTATACATTTCACGTTTCATAGTTTTATGACATTCTACAGACTATGCATTTCTTAAGAAAAGTTCACAGATTTCAGATTCAACACCTTGTTAAATGTCTAGTTTAAAGGATTTAGTGGCATCTAGTGGTGATGTTGTAGACATGTGCAGACCTCTCCTGTCTGCCAAGTGAGTAAGAGAACTATGGTGGCTAATGCGAAATAGCTCTATCTAGAGCCAGTGTGTTGCTGTAGAAACTACATGGCGGACTCTCGCTGTATTTAGATATAAACTGCTCATTCTAAGGTGACGGAAACGCGATTCCTAGTTTCTGCTGTTATAAAACCAATGAAAACTATTTATGAATATTTTATTCCATTTCTGCATTTTTTTTCCCCTAAATCCTACTCACTGGGCCTTTAAAATGCATGTTAGGAATGCTCCTTCTTGCTGTTGTGAATGGAATACCTATCTCCTAGTAAGAGATTCCCACCTGGATTAGAAAGCAAGTGCTATGGCTTGTTTGCTTCTATCTAAACGTCCCTGAATATATATGTAATGTTAAAAAAATCAAACCAAATAATCACTTTTGTGATAGCAGATTTTAAAAAAACTCCCTCTTCAAGAACATTCCCTGAGACTGAGTTTCCCCAGCAATAAATAGGCTCCACTACTCTTATCCATTTGACTATTTATTTAACAAAATCTTAAGTATTTAATCTGCATATGTATGATTGTGTCCCAGCTGGAGGTGGAGGACCCCAGGCAGAGGAAAGTGAAACTGGGATCTCTGATGTTGGGTCAGAAGGTGAAAAAACAAGTGGTTCTGGTCAACCGCAGCCCTCTTGACCTTTCCTTTACTCTGCTGCTTAACACAAACACACAACTGGACCCAAGGGTAGGGAACACACAAGCACACACAAACACACACACATAGATAAAGATTGGTCTACACAAGCAACACTGAATATTCTTCTCTTCCCCCACCTCCTCCTCCAGGATCTGTCATTCAGTCCAGCAGGTGAGCTGAACCTGAAAGCCAGTGGTGGCTCATGTGTTGTTGAGATCCAGTTCTCACCTCGTCAGCACATGCCTCCCTTCTCAGCTGAGCTGCAGGCAGAGTTACTAGGCCTGTTACACCCCCTGCTGACCATCCAAGGCTGCTGCCAGGTAGGCTTTCATTTTACAAGGCTGGTGATAATGATGACCTTTCTTGATGTATTCGCTTGCTGTGACAAGCGTTAAACTATCCTATCCGTCTATTCCGAAGCAAGTTTGCTGATGTACTCTGTGTGTGATGAATGACACAAAGTTTGTCTGTTCTGTACTTTGGATAAAGCCATGTTAACCACTAGTTGTGATTTTAACTTTCAGGTTGTGGAGATCCAGCTTAACCAGGATCACCTTGCCTTTGGAGCTGTTGTCCAGCGCTGCCAAGCTAGCAAGAGAATAGTCATGGTGAACACTGGGGACATTGGTGCCAGGTAAGGTTAGATATTAGGGATGGGCATTTTAAGTCATTTACATATTTAAAGGGATAGTGCACCCAAAAATGAAAATTCAGCCATTATCTACTCCCCCATATGCCGAGGGAGGCTCAGGTGAAGTTTTAGAGTCCTCACATCCCTTGCGGATATGGGGCTAGCAACAAAACTCCACCTAATGAATATCAGAACAGAATATCTCCATACTGCTCATCTGTAGTGATCCAAGTGTCCTGAAGCCCCGACATAAAAAGTTGTTTGGAAAAACTTCATTTGAATTCTGCCTCATTGTAGCCTGCTCTAACTGCTTCTGTGTACACTGCGCTCACGTGTGCACGCTTGCGTGAGACTGTGAGACATCGGCACCGCCTTCATGTGTGTTCATGTGCTGTCACTGGTCTACATGTGCTGATTGCAGATAGTTGCATTGAATAGTGGTTTTTGTGGGTATTTATTGCATTGTTAATGTGCCTGACATTCTGGAAACCTGCCTGTGAGGTTTTGGTGACGTGTGCGCACTGTCCGCCGGTCAGCCAGACTTCCACTTACACCGGCGCCACCACACCCATCTCAGCATACCTCGGTCTGCCAAACTACCAAACTGAGCGCGCCTCGGGTTGCGCTGCTCAAAACTAGCTCTGCGTGGGGTTCGCCACCCTGCGCCACCCTATGCCGCGCCGGGAAACTAGAGGACACAACATTTAATAATATAAAAACCTCATAAAGACAAACTGCAATAGAAACAGACAAACATACACATCCATATACACTCAAACACACGTGTGCGCACACTTATTAAGACAGACTTTATAGAGTTACTACTTTTTATTGGAGTGTACAGATTATTGTGTAATTCAACAAAGATTAAGAAGACTGGCTTTATCAGCTCTCTTTAAAGGGAAACTTTGATATTTTTCAGCCTGCACTCTACTTAATCCAGAGTTTTGTGTCTACGTGACTAATGTGGACAAAAACTTTTTTAACCAGTCCAGTATAGAGCGAGAGTGCTGCTGCCGGCAGCTATTAAACAGGCTGCAATATAACCACTCAAGACAATAGTTCACTGTCAATTTAGGTCCAATAAAAGTGCTTGTTTTGCCACTCACAGACTGAGATTGTTATTACAATAAAAAAAACCAATAAAATGTTTTTCTTTATTTCTTGCTTTATCCGTTCCGTTTATTTTTGTGTGTAACCAAGTCTCGTTCAAGAAGTCTCGTTCTTAAGTCTCACAAGTTGAGTTGTTGCAGGAAGACAGTAACAAACTGACGGTGTCAAGTGAATGTTAAAGAAAAACGTTTCATTTTTTGTCAGATGTTTGTAATAACAATCTGAGCCTGTCAGTGGCCAAAAAAAAAAACAAAAAAACTTAAAGTGGACGTACATTGACTGTGCACTACTGCCCTGAGAGGGCAGTTTTGTGGCTGCTGGCTGCAGTGCTCTTGCTCAATACTGGACCAGTCTCAAAAATTGTTGTCTCCATTAGTCACCTGAACATAAAAACACAAGAAAATAGGGTCCTGGTTGAAAAATACTTTATACTATGCTAAAATACTAAATTTTCCTGTAACTTTGATGTTATGAAGACATAGATTTTGTAGTAGTTTGCTTTTGGAACTCGGGCCTTATTCTGGATGAATTTATTTCCAATTGTTTTTTGTTTTTATGTATCTGTCTAACTCGTGACCAGGTTCCAGTGGAAAACAGAGAATTTTCCTTCAGAGTTGTCCATCACACCAGCTAAAGGCTATATCTGTCCAGGCATGGAGGTTCCTTTTGAAGTGACTTTTGCCCCTGTGGAACTGATTGCTGACATAAGATATGAGAACTTGTCTTGCTGTGTGGAGGGCTCCTCCTCAACCATCACTCTTACTGTAACAGGCTCCTGCATCGTAGCATCTACAAGCAAAGAGGTTTGATTGATGTACTTTTATATACAATGTTCACTTGTGAAGTTAAAAATAAATACACATTAAATCATGGGACATTTGCTCATTGGGGGGTTTGTATCTGATGAACAGTGGGGCAAATGATGCATCTGTATGTGTTCTAGCAACACTGCAGCTACAAGTCAAAATAAGGTGACTTACATATTTACGTTACATTTGTCTTGAGTTATATATATCTCCCCATGGTTGTATTTTAGTATGATTACCATTATAATGTAAAGACATGTAGGTGATATCTATTATATGTAGTTAATATAACAAACTAAGAGTATATTCTTTTCTTTGATGGTGCAAAAGAAACAATAGCTGCCATGACAGGGTGACAAAGCAGTTAAAGAACATTTTCTTCAAAATAACTTGGCATAAACGGATAGTTTGGATCTTGTGAAGGGGGGTTGCATGAGGTTCTTATCCATGATCAGTGGGGCCATAGGCTGGAATTGAGCCTGCGGCCACTGCAGTAAGGACGTTACCTTCGTAGACGGGACGCCTGCCCTACCTGCTACGCTACTGGGTGCCAGTTGCCACTCCTGTCTGCTTCTTCAAACTCTCTCTCGCTACCTCTTACAACCACATTTCAAAAAAATAATTTCCATCTTAACTAACTTTTTTCCTAAAATAGTCACTACCAGCAACAGGGATGTTCTTGATCTACAGTCTTCCATAAGACACTCAATGTAGTATCACATTATTCTTATGTTCTGTATCTTTGCAGTACCTGTTTTCATAGAAAGGTTTCTATATCAAGCATGCTGCCTCATGTACAGACAAACAGTCTTCACTGACCAACCATATTAATAATCACATTTGATTTATGTTACAACCCAATGTAACTAAAAGGGTTTTACACTTAAAAAAATAGTAAATTTGTATTAGTATAATGATTTTGAGGTTTCTCCAGTAGGCATAAAAGCTAAAAGCTGCCTCGTCAACAGTTTAGCCTCTCATTGTAGGGGCTGTTAAAGGCCAGCATCAGATAATGTGAGTCATTGATTCAGCTCCGTTTTGGAACAGGAAGAATTGCTGACAGACTAAAGAGCAATGAAAATTTGGAAAAGCTTTCAGTCGGTTTCAATTAGCTGATGAGTTACTAATGCCTGACAAAAGGCTTTAGAAAATGTGTATGTATGTTTTCTACTGGAATTAGAACAAGCTAAAGGTTATTAATACAGTAGGTCTTTTTGGTAATGCTTTCAGTGACAGATATCATCTTTACTGTAACTGCCTTTGTACTACCTATTGCAGAACTCTTACCTCCTTCTGACTGCTTGTCTCTAGGTGGTGAATTTTGTTTGCCCAGTACGTGGCTCTCACACCCAGACCCTGCCCGTGTCCAACCCCACAAACCAGCACTGCAGCATCAAACCTGTCATAGAGGGCGAACAATGGAGTGCTGCGCCCTCTGTGATCCTTGAACCCCTCCAAAACAAAACATATAAGGTCACCTACCGACCGCTGTCCATGACTGCTGATGGAAAGAAACACTTGGTAGAGGAGCACTAATGTTTTAACACAATCTGTTATTTATTTGTAGATTATTTTGTGCAGTGCAATGTATTTTTTATATAACAAAACAGGACAGTGTAAGCAATAAAATGTGATATTAACTTAATCTCAGACATTAACTTGTCACGTCTCTCCTTATTTCCTCAGGGATCAGTCTTTTTCTCCTTTCCTGATGGGACAGGAATGCTGTACTCTCTGCAGGGAACTGCTGAACCTCCCAAGGCAGAGGACACCATTGTGCACAAACTGCCTGCCAAGAGTCATCACACAGAGGTGCTCCCTGTGTACAACTGGCTCTCCAAGCAACAGCGGTAAAGCACATATCAACATACACATACACTCACACCTTTAAACCACCAGTACCTGAACCCATATCACCCAAATACAATAATGCAATAAGTTGTTTTTTCTCCACTTGGGGGCAGCAGAAACAAGTTGAACACAACATTGACATATTACCTTTAAGTTGGTATGGCACACCTGTTAGCAAATAGTTGCTTATTTACACATCCAGCAGTTACAGTGCAAAATTAGTATTCATTTTCTGTCCACTTGATGAATGTAAGTCCTATATTCACTTCCTTTTAACTCTGTTTTTGGTCTCTACCAACTCCTGAGAGAAATATCTGTCTCCTTAGCTGCAAAATACTCTTATCTATATGCACCAGCTAATCACTAACTACATCTCTCTGCCATTTTATGCTAGGCAGGTAGTGTAGTGAGTTTTTAAAGCTTTTTTTCTGAAAACAGCTTCTGCTATGGTCGAAACATGACACTATTAGAGCGGTGAGAGGGAACCAAAAGAGTAAATATTAAACAGCTAAACAATGATCTGAAACTTGATATAAAACTCTGTAGAGCCAACGGGAGTTGCAGGTGATAATTCTCTATAGTTTCATCATTTCAAGCTCCCTTTCACATTGTCATTTAATAGACAAATGATGTTTACTTGAAATCACTGAAAACTTAAGTATACCAAAGTCAGTGGATGATAAATTAACTTTAAAAAACCCCCATAAAAAAACATATACTTTTTTTTTTGTATTAAAAAAAAGTATATGTTTTTGTTTTACACAGTATGCAAATTAAAATAATAATAATCTTTTTTTGTCAGATGACATAAATTACTTTACTAATGATGGTTTGAGAAGAAATAAACGCACTTTGCTATGATGGTTGTTTCTTATAGGCCCCTAGGAACCCCAGTTGGTAGCCATTGCGTGTTAAATATGTTGGTATTACTATTCACTATTTATATAAACAATATAACCTCTTCATTGTACAAGTATAATTTCCATTTTTACGCAGACGACACTGTCCTTTATTCTTGCGTAGACTCTATTCATGATGCCATCCTTAATCTACAGCTATCGTTTAACCTCCTTCAAAAACACAGATATAATTTGGAACTGGTCCTAAACTGTTTAAAGACAAAATTAATCTTGTTTTCAAATGCAAGAAATATTGACTATGGTAGTTTTGAATTTGTTCTGCTAGTAACACCATAATAGAAAGAGTGCAACATTAAAAATATCTTGGCATTTGGGTTGATGAAAAACGTACTAAAGTCTGTTCTGACATATTGCAGTCAAAGTTGAGAGCAAAATTTGCCTCTCTTTTTCAAAATATATCTTACTTTCCATTATTCACTACAAAAAGAAGTCATTTTCCTCTCTGTGTTGGATAACAGAGATGTTATTTATGGGTGAGCGTCCAGTTCTACTCCCCAACATTTAGATGTAGTATATCACTCAGTCATATGATTCATCACTGGAGATAGTTACGGGAAACACCATTGTCTATTTTACCAAAAAACTGGCTTACCTGCTCTTTCAGTGAGTAAGGATCAGCATTTATTATTATTAATCTATATAGCTCTTTTATGAAAGCTCCCCCTCCATCTCCCAGCTATTCTTCCTTGGAGTATTGGCAGCCATTGTACCTGCTCACAGACATGGCTCACCCTGTGTGTGCCAAAAAATTCATACAGCGCTACAAAGATCAGCCTTTTCTTACTGTGCCCCACGTTCTTGGAATACGCTTCAAAAAAACCTTAAGCTAATTTCATTATTACCACTGAGAGAGTTTCAAGGTTTAATTGGTAACCTTAATGATTGTAACTGTCATCATTTTTAGTATTTGTTTGTTTATTTGGCTTTACATTGAAAAACCCTTCTTTTTGTATTGCTATTTGTTTTAAGTTGTGTATGTTGTGTGTACCTCAGCAACATTGAAAATGAGGGTTCTCCCTCAATGTGTTTCCTGGCTGAGGCTTTAAATAAAATAAATAAAATAAATGAATTGAGGATGAAGGTTAAAGGCCTGTATTCGCCATGTAAGTGAAATATTTTGCATCACTTCATGTACACACCCAATGCTCCTTAAAAAATATGTTTTTAAAATTTCAATCATCAATGTAAAAAGTGAAATGGAGGAAATCTTATCCCTGTTATTTGCAAAACCTCTTGCTTTGTATCAAAAATGCAAAATGGGAACGCTGTGTATAACAGATGAAATGTAACAAGGAGAAATACACAAACCCTGTTAGGACAGTTGTGCAGTAGAGTCATGAGTGTTTCTGTGTGCTCAGGTTCCGTGTGCTGATAGAGATCCTGAAACCTGACAAGCCAGATGCTACAGTGTCCCTCAAGGGTCTCGAATACATCGATGTCCCTGCTTTGGCCAAGAGAGACTACAAGATGTCTTTCTTTACATACAAAGAGGGGCAGTTCAACACCAAGGTTTGATCACACACACATTCTGAATATGTTGTGAGACGAATATATATATTTGAATGTATTTCTGAGCCTTGTCCTCACATCACCTTTTTACCCTTCTCTTCAGGTGACATTTCACAATGAAGTGTCAGGTGAGTACTTGTTCTACCTTGTTAACTTCGAGGCCACACCTCCTGGAGTCCTGTCCACCATAGAGCTGGTGACAGCTGTCCGTCAGATGGCCTCGGCCACCATAGAGGTGGAGAACCCCCTGACCACAGCTACCTGCCTCAGCACTGAGTGTAAATGCTCTGACATCAGTGCTCCATCTCAGCACACAGTGCCAGGACAGTCCAAGGTGGGTGCTCGGTGCATCTACTCCTGCACTGAAAAAAACAGCTGTGTGCTCACTCACACTAGCTTTACATTTCTTTTCTATATGTGTGTGTGTGTCCTCTCTTTAGGGTTCTCTGAGATTTGAGTACCTGCCCCTGCGTACAGGTGAGACTACAGCGCGGCTGACTCTGTGTAGTAGTGATCTGGGCCACTTCCACTACGATCTGCTTCTCAGAGCTCTGCCCCCACCACCAGCGAAAACAGTCCACTTCAGCACTTCTCTGGGCAGCAGCCACTCTGTTCATGTTAAGTTCATCAATTACTCCCGCTGCAAAACTGAGTGCAAGGTAAAAAAAAAAAAAAATTAAGCATGTCTTGCAATGACTTAAAAATGTAAGGTGCATGTTATGTTCTTGTGATACTGTATGTGCTGTTGTCTCTTGCCTTTTCCTTTTCTCCGCTAGTTTTGCTCTTACTAATGGATATGGGCAATTTTTGTTACAGTTTTACACATACATCAATTTACTACCTGTGAAAACAGTTGTATGATGTGTTGTGTGGCTCTGGAGGAGCTTTATTAAGTCTTAGGCCCTGTAAGGCTGTCATTTTGTAGAGTATCATAAATCCCTTGTGGATGAGTAAGTGAATATTTCACCTGATGAGTTAAATTAATTGATTTGAAACAGTAATTAATTGAAGTTTGCCCGATGAATAGACTTGAGTGGATGTAAGTTAGCTCAAAAATATTAATAAATAGTGTTGTTTTTAGTTTACATGTAACAGTTGTGTTTTTATATTGGCACACTTGCCCTTAGAAGATGCCAGTTATACATTAGCATTGTCAGTTTTTGTTACAGTGTGACAGGGACAGAGCCCTGAATATAATTGAGTAAATGTTCCTCTCTTGGCCTCATATTCAGTTCAGAGTATTGAAGACCACATTTACTTGGCATTGTTGGGGATCCCTGATTAACAATTAAAACATCACAGATTATTATGGGATGGATTCCAATGTAGTAGATTTGTCAGTTAAACATTCATTCTGTGAACTCTACTCCAGCCTAGTGTAACAAAAATAGGTTTCAAGATTAGCAATGCTGTTAACACCAAATTCCTACCTATGTCATGTGACTTAAAAATAGTAGCATCAGCATCGTCTTTTTTTAGGTGGCCTTTGATGTGTTATGGTGTCAGAATGCCATGTGGTAAAAATTCATTTTCACAGAGTATTTGCTCTTTATTGAGTCATAACTGTAAGAAAATAAGATTTATTTACATGTCAACACAAAAGGAGAATGTGCTCCTAGTTTGTTCATCCTTCATTCTTGTGACAGTGATGTTCACAGCTACTGTATATACCAGACCGCAGAGCCCTTTAAATTCATAAAACAACAATAGTACTTTGCATTCTTGCATAATTGGACAACAGCTTCTGTGTACATGTAATATGCTATGAACTGTTTTTGCTGCCATCAATGTATTCTTCACACAGAAGACATGATGGTAGGTGACTAACTCAGGAGCTGAGAGCATCTTTAAATAACCCATTAATTTCTTAGATCTTCAGTGGGATGTTGGGCGGAGTCTACTCTCTGACATGTAATTTAGTTCCTTTCATCCTGTTTTCAGTCGGAAAAATGTACAGCAGATAAACTGTATAAACTGCAAAGTGATTGCAGAAAATGTGATGTGGGACTCACATGCTGATATTTGCTTTATTTATTATGTAGCCTTTACATTGGAGGAAAAGTATAATGACGAATCAGATCTCACTTGTGACTCCAGAGTTGTGATGACTAAAATTTTAATTTTTCAATTTATGTTTGAGGAACACCTGTGTTGTCTCAGTAACTTATTTGCTGTCATGTGAGCCCCTTCTTGTTGTCTCTCTCCTGCAGACTGATTGCCCGGACTTCATGGTGGACAAGAGTGTGGGTGTTTCTCCGGGTTTCCAGGTGGGGTCAGAGGCCAGTGTGGAGGTTTGTTTTGAACCTCATCAGCTGGGGGAAGTGAGAGGCCAGCTCAGCCTGTCCTCAGGAACCGCTGACGAATACATCTTTCCCTTGCACGGGATCTGCCGCCCTCCCAAAGCCCAGGGCCCATTTAGCATCATGGCTGGTCACAACATGCCTATCCCCTTCAAGAATGTGTTCCTACAGACCACTTCTTTCTCCTTTCAGGTAAAGAAGTAATGCCCTGAGGCCAAGGGAACAACCAGAGTGAAGCGTGGAATAAAAGTTAAAAATGTGGTATTTTCGGCAGAGCATTGGTGTCACTGAAAATGAAAGCGATTAATAGCATTCCAATACAACCACTATGCAGGAAGCTAATGCATTTGGTGAAATCCAAGGAGACAATTTTCTGGCTGGCAGTTCTGGGTGCACCGCCAGCCAGCATGAAGCAAGCAGCTTTAAATTTAGCCTGGAACAGTTACAGTAAAGAGAGTGGTGCAGTCTGGCTTTTATACTCATGTTTAGACTGTGTCTCTTCACACCTTCAGCTTCCACAAAATACTTATGTTTGATTAATTTGCTTTACCTTATTATAAATCTGTAATTGATTTAACCTGAGCCTTATTTCCTCTGCTTCTAGGTGGACAACCCCTGTTTTACTGTCAAAGGAGTGGACACCATCCTCTCCAAGAAGACCAAAAACATCTTGGTATCCTTTGAGGCCCCTCCAGGAGGCTCCTCAGGGCCGTGGTTTGGAAAGCTGACAATCACCAGCCAGCGCTCAGAGGGCCACAGCAAACCTTGTTCCTGGATCCATTACCTGAAGGGCTACCGCCCCGAGTCATCTTAGACAGAGATATGTACACATGCAGACAAACACAAAAGAACATGTGTTCAGTTAAATGTGTTGACAAGTTATTTATTCAATGCCTGAACTCCAATGTTAATGTCAAAAGCCAAATGGCCTGTGTGTGTTTATGTAGTTTAAATAATTAGTTGTCATAAATGTGTTCATAAATATTTTAATACAGTCAACTGAATAAAGCCTGCAGGAAAATACCCTGGCCATGCCTGTCATTGCAGACTTGTTTCCACATGGGGGCAATCATGTCAAGTAAGTTTACCAATTCTAGTGCTCCAGTACATGGGGAGGATACACACCTTACCTTTTTGCCTTTTGGTCATCTTCATAACCTGCATGGTAAAGTGTCAACTTTCCACCTGGGGTTAATTTGTCCAAACCACTCTGTGTGCTGTTAGACACATGACACATTACAGGCGAGACTAGCTGCTCAGCTGAAAGGGCAGAGTGGGAGGAGACGCTTATTACCAAAGGTTAGATTTGTCACATCACACACACACACACATGCACACGCATACATACACACTTAAACCTCTAATGAGGAGATGGGCTGACAGTTCAAAAGACACTCCTCTTACGCCAAGAGAAAATCCTCTCATCCTCCCAGTGGGACAAAGTGAGCCAGACAAGACTGGTGGCACACGCGTCTTTAAAGGAAGGGAAATATAGCACTGACATTAAACAAAAGGCGAAACAAAGTGGGTGTAATCCCTTGTTTTACACCCCTCAGCTTGCTTCTGGAGCCTAAGAGGAGTGATGCTGCAGTACTCCAGATAGAGCTGAATGGTCTCAAGCTTTATTACATAACAGATGGATGTTACCTGGCTGCTCACAACACCCAAAGATAATAAAACAACAACCAACATATCCTGTATTATTACATTGTAGAAGGACAAAATAAAGGCAACACACTGTACCCCAGAGGAACTATTTATAGTGTTTTAATACAATATGAGAAGCAGTAGATGCAACAAAGTCAATATAAACTCTCCAAACCTTTAACATATCGGCCACCATGAGCATATCATGACCAGTTTTCGTTAGGCAGATGATATTAGGGCTATGTGGGATATGTAGGATGGGTGGGTGTGTTTTGGGGTGGGTGCTGTGATGTAACAGGGGAGGTGGGGGGGTGGGGGCTTCTCTCTCTCCCCCATAGAGCGCAGCATGAGCGCTCCGCAGCAAAAGGATGTGTGAGCAGGCAGCGCGCTACTGTAGGGACGGAGTCCACAAACTGCTTAACAAAGAACAAGCCAAACTTCGTGCCCAAGAAAGCCGCGAGCAGCCGAAACCCGTAGCCGGTCAGGACAGCGAGTCCGCGACGGCAGCGCAGTCCGGAAACAGCGGCGCCCAGCCCGGTGGAATCGACGGGCTCGTCCGCTGGATCGTCACCAAAATGAGCGACAACAAGAACATCTCCAGCCGGGAGTACGCTTCCAGCAAGGAGGAGGTGGCCGTGGCTCAGGAGCAGTTCTTCGCCCCGGAACCGCGGAGAGGCATCTCCGTTATTTTGGATGTGAGTATAGAGAGCCACCAGGCAGCGGTCAGCCTGACAGGTTGGGTGGGAGGGTGTGCGGGATGAAGACATCCATTGAGCAGTGCGTACGGACCGGTGCAGTGCGCACTTACGCACAGAAACGATCCTACAGTTTACTGTTAAGGCTTGTAGCACGAGCTCGGCAGAGCAGGCAGGGGAGTTTCCTGGTTTATTGACACTTTGGCACGGCACGTGTCGGAGATCAAGCCTGTGATCACCTAGTTCCTATCGCTCTCCTTGTTGCCCCGTCCAGAAATACACTGTACATGTGTTTGTGACCAGTCCTCCCATAAGCTTGGCACAGTATGTACATCCTCTCTATATCAATACAGAAGTCATCATAAATTCAGCTCTGTGCAGTATGGCGTTACTTTTGGTAATGGTTTACTGTCAGTTCAAAGAAAGTCCGACGCGCACCACCGCACTTTGCCCCTCAGCTGCTACACCCAGAGTAAAAGCAGCATCACCAAGTCAGATCGTCTGTTAGGATGCTTAAGACGGTTTTATCACAACACTTTAATTATTAATGAAAATGTCTTACGGCCATATATTTTATTGGTCCAGTTGTTACAGAATCCCGACATAATATTTCATTTCACGCAGAGCCCAGCGGATAAACCTGTTCAAAGATGCAGCCTTTATATATTGGAAGTGGCAATTACGCAGCGCCATGTCGATATAGGTCAGCTCATCAATACCACTAGGTTGTTTTTCATCACCGCCCCACTAAATATTTCCCCTGGAGATCAGCTAATGCTGCTTTTAATGTTTTAAACAGGGTAGAAAACAAAAGAGAAAAGTAGTTCACTTTGTGCAGCCCCTGACTACGACCCAAATAGACTGATAAAGAGGGGGTCCATGGAAACTAATTATGATCAAGACTAGAGGGCCAATGTATCCCAGTACCCTAGTAAACTAATTCTGTGTGTGTTTGCTTGTGAGTGTGTGGAGAGGTTAATGGGGCTGTAGCCAATTTGCTGCTGATGCTCCCTCCCTGAACGGGATGCTGTCTTCTTGGGCAGATGCAGTGCAGCAGGGCTTCTTAACTCTTACTCTGTCTTTGACCTGTTTCTGATGTGTGACCCAGAAACAGCTGGTCTGTAGTGATTACACAGGTACATACTTTATTTCTGAAGTTTGGGTTACACATAAGAAATGTTTAAGAAAATGCTCTACATTTTCAAACTCAACCAGGCATAATAATCTCTTGGATATTAGCTTTGAAGTGACAGATATGGAGTCTCTAACAGCCATTTCCAAATCCAGTGTTGCAGACACATCCAGGCCAGGCTCTGTTTTGCATGCATATAGTGAATATGATTACAGCACAAAAGGTCAAGTCAATTATTTCAAAACGCAGAGATTTTTTTCTTTCAAATGAGCCTGTGACAGTTATCGTCCTCATTTTACCTTGAAACCAAATGCGGAGAGAAAAGCCCTCCAATGAATGATTAGAGAAAAGTAAAATCAAGCATTGGTTGAAGAAGTTACTACAGGCATTAAATCATAAGATCAAAACATTAGTGAACACATACATTTACTCTTCATCTGTTACAATTTCCAAATCCATAGTTTATAATGTCATAATTCATCCGATTCCAAAGGCTGTTTAGGGACCCCAGTGTGCAATGTTCAAATGCACCATTTTTCCCTCGCCAAGATTTAGCCTGACTCTGGAGCATTATTTAGCCCCTTCCTAACAAGGTTGCTTGACACACTTTGTACTAATAGATCTCTCAGGTCGTCTAGTTTCATACGATAGCAGTATCTTCACTCCAACTTTAAAACTGAGCCCACCACAGCAGGTTTTACTTGCTAGTCTGCTTAGCTCCTCACCTTTGCTACATCTAGCTTCTGTCTGTCATGCCTGGTGCAACTGAGCCCGCATCCCACTATTTATCAGGGAGGTATACCATGACAAGTTAGAATGTGTGTAAATGCATGTATTTATCATGTAAATACATATAACTTGGATTGTTAGTGTTATAAGTCAGTTATTAAATTGTTGCTAGGGTCAAACGTTGACCTTTGCATGGGCCCCCCTTGGGCCTTGGGCGGGGGTCATCTGTACCCTTTGACCCCCCCCTGACAATGGGCCTGTACTCAACATACATTCATTTACCACTTCAGGCACAGGTAAATCACAGGTTATGCTTTGGTTTATATTAGAATCATATTTCAGTCCAGGTTTAGATTGAAAAACGTTGTGCTGGAATCGATTGCATTTCATCAATTTTGTTAGTTAAGAGGGGGTTTGGTTTTCTGCACGGATTTCCTGTTTTGATAACCTCCCACCTATCTCTTATTAAAGTTTCACATCTTCCATGTGTTTCCTTTTTTCCTGCATTTTTACCTGATGTCCCCAGCATGACAGCTATCTGCTATATTCACACTGATTGGTCGATATACAGTGCAAGCTGCGCCGTCTGACATCAGCACTGAACTCTATCTGGCATTTTCCCTCCAGCACACTTTTGTTTCGGCTTGAACTTTGAAATGTTAATCGTTTTTGCCATTTTCTGATATTATTGACCCTGGCATTATTATCATGGTGAAGAAGTCCACACCAAAGAGATAGAGTGATCGCTGTAGTGTGTGTGTGTGTGTGTGTGTGTGTGTGTGTGTGTGTGTGTGCGTGCGTGCGTGCCTGCAGGCAGCGTTCTGCTCATTAGACCCTCTCTGCTTGCTTGTTTCTCAGACTTTGCTGCTCTCTTTTTCTCCTTCATCTTAACCCAGACACACTTTTCTTTCTGCTCTTTAAACCTCTTTCATCCTTTGTCCTCATCCTCTCCTCTCTTCTCTCCTTCCCTCTTTTCCTTCATATCCTTGTTGTCTTCTTCCCCTCCTTTCTCCTCAACCAGGTCAAGAAAACACCCATTCTTAATAAGGATAGGAGACGGATGCAACAGTCTCCCTCGCTCTGTCTCTGTCTTCTGTTTCTATTTTGTCTTTTTCTTTCTTCTGTTGTCTCTCATTTTCTTCTCACTCTGTATTTCTGTTACAACCCTCTACACACACACACACACACACACACACACACACCGCCTCCTCACCGCGACACTTTCCATCCTTTCCAAGCTTGTCTGTCTCCAGCAGCTCCAGAGCTGGCTGTTTTCTGCGGAGTTGAGTGCACCCCAGGGTGCAGCCGGAGAGCAGAACAATGCAGAACAGCTTGTCATTTGGAACGTTGCGCATCTCAGCTTTTAATGATTTTCACTTTGGCCTGTTCAGAAGGCTGCAGTCGCTGCCTGATTGCACCACATACTTCAAGTTTTACAAGCAATGCATTTGTAGAGCAACTGAGCTCGAGACTAGTTCACATACTTTTGTTTGCATACCTTTGTACATCACAAGTTCTTTCTGGTTTTCAGCTGCAGTCATGATTGCTGTCAACACAGCACATTTTCACACATTGTCATGAAGTTAGGGCTGCAACAAACAGTTTCATTGCCTAATCATCTAAGTTCATGACAAATACTCATTATATTTCTCAGAGTCTAAAGTGACGTATTCAGCTTGTTTTATTCAATCTGCAGTCCAATACCAAACAATCCTCAATTTGCTATCATGTATGACAAAGAAAAGCATCAAATCCTCACAGTTCATTGTCTCAACACTGAAAATGTTTGGCATTTTTACTTCTGTCCTGTGCTCCATTTAAGAGTTGATAGCGAAACTGGTCTTAAGACATTTTTTCTGACAGTTTCATACCTCTTTAGGTGAGAATTCTTTTAAGCTTTGCTCCAGCTCTGTTCTCAGGTGTGATGGAAAGGAATCTGTGTACTTCACAGACTTCCACATCCTGTCTGTATAATGGGAATAAGTTAAAGAGATACCCCACCAAAACTCTGCTGGGTACCACCACCCACTCATCCCCTGTAGGGTGGGAAGACATCGATCAAAGTTGTCAGTTTTGTCCTTCAAAAGAACAATTACAGCTACATCAGCCCACTGGGTGACAGGTTTTCTCAGAAAATAAGTATCCAAACATCCGAAGAAACTTCTTGAAACACGTTCATGCAGCATAACCCACTCCTTCTCTATCCATCTGTATGTTCACTGTGTTCCAAGTTGAAGGGTATTTCTGGCATGATATAGATAAATACTATGCTTAAATTGGTTGCGAACGATTAACATGACTGATTAATTAAATCATTAATTACATATACACACACACACAGACTGTAACTCCATGCATCTCCCTCTCACTTTTTTCTGTGTGTTCATTTCATCTTTTGCATCCCCCTCAATGTGTCTCTCTCTCTTCCACCTCTGTCACTGTGCTGTCTCCTCCTCCTGTCTCAGTAGGAACAGTTTACATCCCATTTTGAATCACTGATGAAAGCAACAGACCTGTCACTTTCGATTCCATAGGGAAAGAAGCTTTCACTGAAGCTATAAATTAGCTCCCAGAATCATGTGTGTTCATGCAGGCATAGAATGTGGTACACACATGCACAGTAAGTAATCATCAGTCAGTTATAGATCAACGACTTTGTTCTGTGTGCGTTCATAATTGTGAGTTTTTATCCTCTGCCTGTGGCTCCTAACAAGTCTTATCATACACGACTGCACTGTATCTGGTTGAGACACACTTTGTGTCTTTTTGTGTGTGATTCAGTCGCTGTGTGTACTGTACAGGCTGCACTAGCTAACAAATTGAATGGAAGACCAAACATTTCTATTTGCAGTTCTGTCCCGCTGGGTTCTTGTTGCTGTGAAGAATTGGTTGTTGTGTTCTACTTAAAAAAAAAAAAAAAAACACAACATTATGTGTGTTTAACCATCTGTCACTTCAGCTAAAATGTGACTTAATGTAAATGTTCTGCTCCATCGCTGGAGATGTCAATTTACAGAGCAGTCTCAACATACAGGATGGGGAATTGTTAATAATACCATCCGAAGTAGCATTTATTTCTTCTGTTAAATTCTCTCCATAATTTTTAAATCAAATCTCTTATGCTGATGTTCAGTATTCTGTCCTCTTCAGAAGAAACTGTGACAGTTATCCAGAAAAAGATGAGAGATTGGTTAGTTTTATTCAGAAATGACTTACCGGAATATCCCCTTGGGAAGAGACATCAGTGCACACCTAGAAAATACTGCACATGCCATCTGGTCTGGAAAGTCGATGGGCATTCTGTCTGTATGACATGGCCAAAGTTTATAAAGGTTTGAAACCCGAAGGAGCCTTAAGGGCAAATTGTTTCTTGTTTTCTGGGTGAGGGGTTTAATTTGACAAAAAAACCAACTTCCCGTAGATAGAGAAATGACTCTTTTGTTTACTTAAGTGAAATGGGTAGAATGTCCCCATGAGACTGAAAATAGCAGATGTGCTTGACTTCGGTTCCATGGTGTAATGGTCAGCACTCTGCACTCAGAATCCAGTAATCCAAGTCTTGGTTGAACCTTTTGTGTGAACTGTGTCCAGTCGTTCAAAAGCATCCCAAAGCTGAATTAGGCAGTGGGGCCGTAGAAAAAGGCAAAGCCAAACATACAGCTTGAAGATTGCTTTCAAGCCAACAAAGTGCCACAAAGTGAAGAGGTCTTTCGATGAGCAAAAATTGCAGGAAAATTTTCTTGCGTGGCTCGTTGGTCTCAGGTTATGATTCTCACTTAGGATGCGAGAGGTCCTGAGTTCAACTACCGGATGAGCCCACACGGTTTCAGAAGTGGCTGTGTATTTTGTGTCATGTGGTATGTTTATCCAGTGTGATGTTATTGTCGGACAACCAAAGACAAGGCCTTGGACCTAGCAGTCGATGGATGTTCGATCGTAAGGCATGGCCGAACTTTTGGGTAGCGACCACAATAATGAGATCGTGGATGCATGTAAGCCATCCAAACGGCTTTTCTGCACAGGATGTCTCTCATGTAAGCCATCCAAACGGCTTTTCTGCACAGGATGTCTCTATGGATAGTTGAGCAGCTCAGATATTCCATGGAGGAAGTCTGAAAATTTGTGTGAAATGTGTCCAGTCGTTCAAAAGCATCCCAAAGCTGAATCCGGCAGTGGAGCCATAGAAAAAGGCAAAGCCAAACATGCAACTTGCAGATTGTGTTCAGGCCAAGGACAAAGTGGAGAAGTATTCCAGTGTGGGAAAATTGCAAAAATGATATTTTACGTGGCTCGTTGGTCTAGGGGTATGATTCTCGCTTAGGGTGCAAGAGGTCCCGAGTTCAACTCCCGGACGAGCCCGCAGGGTTTCAGAAGTGACTGCATAGTTTGTGTCATGTGGTATGTTTATCCAGTGTGATGTAAAACAACTATGCTCCTTGAAGTCGTAGGTGTCACGCCTTATGGAAACCAGTTACTTAAACTTAGAGCTGATGTGACCTGATGAAATCAAAGTCACATAATTTAAGCAGCTTTACTACCATAGAACAGTCATGCATGACTGATTTTACTGACAAGCTCAAGTCTTGGTAGAACCTTTTGTGTGAAATGTGTTCTATCGTCCAATAGTATCACAAAGCTGAATTCAGCAGTGGAGCCATAGAAAGAGACGGAGCCAAGTATGCAGCTTGAGGATTGCTTTCAATTCAGTGACAGACTGGGCTGTATGTCCTTCAGCAAAATCTGCAGAAAAGAAGCTTTGCGTGGCTCGTTGGTCTAGGAGTATGATTCTTGCTTCGGGTGCGAGAGGTCCCGGGTTCGAATCCCGGATGAGCCCCAAAGCTCTAAATACTACTTGTTTTCTGGGTAAGCAGTTTAATTTAACAAGTTTGAAACAATGTTTCAAATCTGAAGTCAATGGTTGTATAGCTAATCCTTAATTTAAAGTCCACTAAAGAACCAACTTCACATAGAGAAATGACTCTTTTATTGATTTCAGTTCAAGTTTTGGTGGAACCTAGACAATGTTGCTCACACACCATTTAGAGTTGTGGTTACTATGCAGTAAAGACGCTAAACTTCTCTTTTATTATCGGACAACCAAAGACAAGGCCTTGGACCTAGCAGTCGATGGGTGATCGATCGTAAGGCATGGCCGAACTTTTGGGTAGCAACCACAATAATGAGATCGTGGATGCATGTAAGCCATCCAAACGGCTTTTCTGCACAGGATGTCTCTATGGATAGTTGAGCAGCTCAGATATTCCATGGAGGAAGTCTGAAAAGAACTGCTGCACCTACATGTCATCGACACAGCGACATATCCCATTTTGCCTGGGAATGCCTCTGGATCCCCGATGAACACCTGGAGGATGCACAAGAGGAGAAAAGCATGTGGGTGACTTTTAATAAGCTTGCTTCCACTGAGACCTGACCTGGATAAGATAGGGTAGGAAAATGCGTGGATGAATGGTTGAGTACACAGCCTGAACTGAGAAAATGCTTGACCAAGCACCCTCTCAGGCAGTACCTTTTGTGGCTCGTTGGTCTAGGAGTATGATTCTCGCTTGCCTCTCACTTCAAATCCTGGACGAGCCCACAGTGTTTAGGGGTAGCTGCGTAGCTTTGGTAATGTGCCATGTTTATCCAGTGTGATGTGAAACAGATATGCCTCCCGGTGTTGCAGGGGTAACTCCAGTGCTTAATTTGAGCCGGAACGTACTGGAACGCATACCAGGATCTTTTCAGAAAAGGCCCTTGTGCGTTCCGGAACTAATTTGCATGGGTCTAGATTTTTTCACATCTAAAAACTACATACAGTATTGGCTGATGTCGCTAGTGTTGCAGGGTGGAGTACCGTAGTACTACGGTGCCTCACGTACCACTACTGAAGGATAAGTTCAAAGTCCAATCGCAAGAGGGTGAGTGTCCATGCGCCGTCCACCCGTCGCTTAGGGTGCGAGAGGTCCCGGGTTCAACTCCTGGACGAGCCTGCAGAGTTACAGAAGTGGCTGCATAGTTTGTGTTATATGGTATGTTTATCCAGTATGATGTATCCAGTATGCTCCCTGATTCTTGCTTAGGAGGGCAGAGGTCCCGGGTTATCGTGTCATATCGAATTTCCAATTTGTGTTAAAGTTTGAAAAGTTTCAAATTAATTCTAAGGGTAAAGTTTTTTGCATTTGTGTTTATATCATTCTGTCCACCTGATGTAACTTTTCCACTATTAAGTAACTGTCATAAAACACTTGTGTTGGAACTGTTCTCCTTTTAGTGCATGTATCTGATTCTTTTCTTTCTGTTTTATGCCTGCAGCTAGCAGATAACTTCAATGATACTAACTACAGTTTCTTGCTTTCTGTTCACAGATATTTAGAAGAGCTGACAAAGATGGTGAGTGAATTCAATGATTCTCCCAATTCATTCATATAATGTATTTGTTCAACATTATCTGTTACAGAACTTTGTAAGATTTGCGGTTTAATGTAATTTAAAAATGATAAAAACACTGAATAGAGCATCAATGGATATCCATTGATGTCCTATTATTAAAATCCTTTTACCATGTCAGCTTAATTGACCTATGGCTAAGTCCCACCCTCAAACGCGATGAGTCAATCACAGTGCGTATAGCCATTCCCATACACTTGGACATTCTCTGCCTGGACGTCCATTGAAATGCATTACAGAAAGTCAGTTTTGTTCAGTCTTATGAGCTTTTTCTGAGATTTGAAGTTTAAAAATGGTCAAATGGTATGCATGGGGTACATGCAACTCCGACACAAGGTATCCTGAGAGGCTGGGTGACGGGGTGTATTTTTTACACTTTAAACCACATCTCAACCGAGAAAAGTGTCTCCTTTGGATAAAGTTGTGTGGTAACGTTAGACCACAACATCAACTCAACATGAATAAGATTAACAAAGATGTCTACATCTGTTCTAAGGTAAGACAACATCGTGTTTGAGGCAACATAGTAAAGTTATCCAGGGTCCGACGTTAAGGTTTTTTCCTACTTGCCCTGCCGGGCAAGTACTTCTCAAATCTACTTGCCCCATCTAAATTCTTACTTGCCCTGCCTAAGAGGTTCTTTTTCTGGCTGTGTGGTGCATATTTTCGCTCATGACTTATATCTTACGTCAGCAGAGACGCTCAGCCAATGGAGGCAGCAGCACATAAAAAAGCAGCACACTGGCCCCTCCGAGGACAGAAACAGGAGAGTAAATACGATTACAGGCCTGGAATTAAGTCATTTTTAGGGCAAGGCCACTTTGGCCTTTGATAAATACAAATTTATTGGGGCATCACGGCCAAAATGTGGGTCACCAAGGCCAAAACCAATGGCGCAATAACAATATGTGCTAACTACATTGAATGAAGACAAAACAATATATGTGCTGAAAAACAGTACTGAGTTTATTAAAACTGGGTGTGCATGACTGGGGATATATCCCGTTTCTAGTTTTGATTCATGTCCCTTATTTTTTAAGTCTTTGAAATCTCTTTATTCTGTTGTTATCTCCTAGTTATTAAGAAATTATTATTAGAAGAAGATTCTTTCTTGTCCTTTCTCAGCACATTACATACATTGAAACGAAATCTGACCTCTGCATTTGACCCATCCTACTGTATACACTGGGAGCAGTGGGCAGCCGTAGTGCAGCGTCCGGGGACCAACTCCAGTTCTTTTGCCAATGCCAGTGGTCAGGGTCACTGACAGGAGTATTCACCTAACATAGCCTACATATCTTTAATTATATAATTATTTATATGTCTCTATGTATATTTTTACATAAATCCCCGATATTTTATTTGCCTTTAAAAAAAATCCTCTTCCTTCATTTAATTTGACAATGTTTATCGTATTGTATTATATGTATTCATTCTCTACAGGATCTTGTATGTTCTTTAATGTGTGTTCAATTTATTAAAAGAAAAAAACAAAAAACATTTTGGTGAAACCTGCAGCAAAGTGAACCCTCTTCCTCAGAGAGGATCTTTGCCTCCCAGTTTGTTCCTGGCGGCAGAGCAGAGTGAACCGTCTTTCTTCTCAGAGGATCTTTGTCCCATGAGAGCAGGCAGCATGCTGTTCTTATCTATCGCTCTGTTCTCCATGTCCACATTTAAAACATCTTTCGCTGGCGATTTGACAGTCACTAGAAGCACATTATGACCCTTTGTAAAAGTTTCTGTGTGGTACCTGTGTTCTACATGAGCTAACGTTAGCGGGTAAGGACTGAAAGGCTTTCCGGTATGTGTGTGTGTCTAAGTCGGTGCTGCTTGCCCGATCGGGCATGTCTGCGCAGGGTCTGCTGGCCCGCCGGCTATTTTTACTTGCCCCGGGCATTCGGGCAACCGTTAATGTCGGACCCTGTTATCTCTAGCTAACGTTAGCTAAAGTTAGCCTAACCTTAGCTCCTAGCTGCAATGTTCATCATGTCACCTTGTTTGCTGGGAGTTCATTAGCCTATTTTTTTCTAGTTTTGTACTTTGGTACATCATTGTTAGCTGTTGTCCAAAGGGCTCTAGTTAAGCTAACGTTAACTTCTGGCGCTTAGCTTCATTAACTTATCTGTAATAGCAGAGATAACAAAGGTTGGCAAACATTATGCTGAATGATTCATTGTAAATACTGTAGCACCAAACTAACGGAGAGACACTCTTGGTAAAGATGGTAACAAGGCCGTTATCCTTTTCTCATATTCTGAGCCAAAAACCTTAACTTCAGTGGCACTTTAACTTGTTGTCTTTGATGGTGACGGCAACGAGATGCGGTTCACAAGCGTACACTGTGACCTGTAAATTTTGGCTTGTAATTTAAGCTTTTCATCGACCTTCTCAACAATAAAATGATGAATATATTCCTCCAATGCGTAGTTTAGGCCCTTTTGGTTACGTCTCAATGACATCTGACCGTTATGTCCCCAAAAATCATCAGTTGCCTCCTGCGAAATGCCGTGTACTGTGACACCTGCCATAGCGCCGGTCACTGAATGTTGATAGTTTGTCCAGTGAGTGGAGGGGGGCGTGGCTTAGCCTTAGGTCAATTGTGCAGAAACTAAAAACATCTTTTTAAAACACTCTTTTTTAAGGGTTTCTCAACATTAAACAGTTACCTAGTGATTGTCCATCCCTTGTCTATTTTGATGAAGACCCAGATGCAAACCATAACTTCTGAATTCTTTATAGAGCTATCTTACTGGTGACAGTTTTTGCTATTCACACACAGATGTCACTGATTACATTAATAATGATCTGCCAGTATGGTATTCCAGGGCCCAAGTATTGTGCATACTTTCTATCTGGTATTAATGGAGTGACCAGTGTTCTTTTTTTTAGCAATGACAAGTCAAAATATCTTTATGCTTTAAGATAGGTTTTTCAGTAAAATAACAAACCTGGAGGTTTTCTAAGCCTTGGCAGAGGTATACATGCTCTGTGGATGTTCAGTTCTAATTCAGGACTGTTTTTATACAGTTTGCATCTGCAGTTTTGCTACCAGAGGCAAAAATTCACAAGTAAACAACCTGTTCCTGAACTATTTGGCCTTGTTGAGTAGGTTTTCAGACAGATGATTGTGTTTCAATATAGACATGAGATTTATTGTCTCTGAAGCCTTTTGTTCAGTGGGAAACAACTGAGTATGAAGTTCTGTCTGCCTGATGTCTGAGCTGCTTCTGCTGCAGCGTGCTGTATTTTTAGCATGTTGGGACATTAAAGTGTTTTCAAAAGGGTAAAGTTTATATTACAGTGTAGCTGTGCCAGTGAGCAGTTTGTTTATACCCTCTGGCATCGCATGTACTGCTACTTTTTCTCTCTCTATCACTTTATCGTCTCCACATTCTCTTGCTCTTCTCCCTTTACATCTCCTCCTGCTCTAGCCATCTTTCCTCTTTTTTATCCTTTCCCTCTTCCCCTCTTTTATCCTTTCACTGTGTCGTTGACTAAAAAGAATTCAACTAATGAGGAAAACGCATAAAAGGCTGTGCTTTCATTGGAGCCAGATGGCCATTTGCTCTTCCAGTGTGTGCGCATGTGTGTGTGTGTGTGTGTGTGTGTGTGCGCGCGCAGAGGGGGTTTCTCTGCAAATCCAAACTGATTACTTCTTTGCCTCCTCTCCAGCAGAGCTACATTCCCAAAACGTATCTCTGTAAAAAAGATATCTGTTCACTTTAATGTGTGGTACCATGGCAGTTTATTTAGTCATTGCTTAGTCATCTGTCTGACCTGTGTTTCAGTAGTATTGTGTGTGTGTGTGTGTGTGTGTGTGTGTGTGTGTGTGTGTGTGTGTGTGTGTGTGTGCACACAAATCCATTTATCAACTAAAGTAGAAGACTAGTGAACATAAACAATTTTTACAGATGATTTAACTGTTGACATCATTGCTGTAGATGACATTTTTATCTCGCCTGGGGTTATTCTGAGAGATGAGTGCGCCTTTACAACAGACTGTGGCATCAGCTGTCAACATTTTAAATGCTTGCACTACCTAATTACCAACTGCTCAGATACCGAACGTCAGTTAAGACACAACAGGATTTATATTTTCTTTTCCTGCCGATCTTATCCTGAACACAGACCAGTTGTATCAACGATAAAGCAGCTCTTTCTCCATCACAAACAAGCTGTAGGATTGTGTGCAAGTTTATGATAGCAGTCTTTTGGGGTGTTTCACAAACTCCATCGCTGCTAGAAACACACAGCTGGAAACTGTCTTAAAAGAGGCAGGTATGAGTGTGGTTGGGTGGGGAGCATCAGAGCGAGAGTAAGGAGAGACTGAGAGGCATTGAGGAACAAAAAGAGAAGAAGAAGAAACGACGGTTATTATGAAGGAACGTAGTTATTTGATGTATGGAACACAGGCTGGAAAGAAAGAACCAGTGAGCAGAAGCTGAAGAAGAGCTATTTTTATCATCCTCCTCTCTCCTGGGAGAAGACCGGGGAACCGTTTTAATGAGTGAGAGAGGGAGAAGGGAGATGTTAACGGGAAGAGGAGAGAATTGTTTAAAAGAAAAGAAGGTACGGGGAGGGAGAGATTGACAGAAGGAGAGGCAGGAGGTGGCAGAGTCTAAAAAGGAGAGGAGGCTAACAGAGAAAAAGAGAAAGAAGAGCGGGGTGAGGAGAGGAAGAGGAGCGAGGTTATAAGAGAGAGTATCATATATCTGACAACGGGTCAGTAATTGAGCTTTAATTGGCCGAGTTCTGTCTTTACATTCATAACACAGAGTTGAGGGCTGGCCTTCCTGCCCTCAAGCTGCTGAAACAGCAAGCCAGGGAGGGTGTGTGTGCATTAGTGTGTGTGCATTATGCATCCACGTCTACCTCAAATACAAGTTACATGCATCGGTTAGCATTTTTTGTGTGTGCCAAAGTGTAATATAAGCATCAGTGTATCAGTATGCCTGAGCTTGTTTGCATGTGTATTTGTGCGTGTGTGCGTGCACGCATATGTGTGCATTCTTTGTGTGTTGTTTGTGATTATGGCAGCTGACTCACAGACATTGTTATGCAGCAGGTGGAGTGCTTCAGCAGCCAATAATGCTATGAAATAGTTGCATCATTTGACAGCACTTAGTTTACTGTTTGCACTTGCAGCAGCACCTCTAATATGACACAGTCCACTGAGCCGCTGCTGTTTGAAACTTAATATTTGCAAGTAAAATGGAAATGTTATGAAAGTATAACTTGGGTTACTATTTTAATTGCATGTTTTCTGTAACTGCCGAGTAAATGAAGTCAAGTTGTATTTGCATTTTAATTGCGCTTCAAAAAATGAATTGAAATTGCATTTAATCCTTCCCAAAATGTAATTAAACATTTGCACAATTCATTTGTTACATGAATAATTATATTTTTCCTTTTCACCTGTTTGGACTGGAAAAAAGGAATGCACACACAAGTTTAAACCATGTAACTATTTATCTGCAAATCTGTATCACCCACTACTCAGTGTGCACTGCAAGTATAGGGCTTTTTCACAGCAGACAATTGAGAGATTTTAAAGCTTTTTTCTGGGCTTGGGAAAAATTTATATACATTAAACCTCCATCGATCAAAAATTCAGAAGAGAAAGAATCATAATTAGGCTTGTTTGCAGTTTCAGGTGACTTGTCAACAACTTTACAGTTGTCTCTTTGATAATGGTGGTCAATGGAGAAAATGCTTCTGGGGCCACAGGGATTTGCTGGAGTACCAAATTGGCAGCAAGATTGCGCAGTACTCCTGGAGGCCAGCGTACCGCTCACTGCAAAATTGTGCCAAGGAAAATGCAAACACAGGCTCTCTGGACTGTGTGCCGAAAATTGTTACGTCTGATTTCAGTCAGGCCATTTACTGGTGGATTTACTGAGTGGAGGATGAGGTTGTTGGAGGGTAAAACTACAAACGATGGACCTTTTGGCTCATTGCCAGGGGTTGGCAAGCCAAAGACTATCAGGACTGTGCCTCTTCCACTCTAAAAGTGCAGCAGCAGGCTACTGGTAAGCTACACTGTGTCGTCTTTAATGTGTTGTTTTATTTGTCTTCGGGCTAGCGTGAGTAAGTGGGATGGGAGTATTGCTGCGCCCAAGTCTTAACCCTGCTGTTCATTTTGGTATCATGTTGGCTAACATGTTGGTGACATTTGAGGTCAACAAAACGATCAAGGTCTGGTCCACAGATTTTACGATGAGGTCATAATGTAATTATCGTGACAGGTCTATGTCCATAGCATATACAGGTCACTACTTTCTACTAACAGTCCTAGCCCATGATAGAGGTGAAAATTCAGCATTGAGACAAAATGCTAATGATTCTAGTTCAAAATCTTAATTTTACTGCTCACTTTAGAGTAAACTACTGAATATCTATGATATAGTGAGTAGTGAATAAGTAAAAGAGAGTGATTTTGGCCACCTCACAGAAGAGGTCTGATTAGGTCATATAAGTGAAAACACCAGCGTGGAGTTAACCACAATTTTTGGGGCGTATAACTTAGCCTTTGCCCTGTGACTTCACAGCTGATCTAATCAAGGGAGAAAAAATTATTTTCATGACACCTTTGACTTTGACAACTTGATGAAGAGACAGTGACATGACCAGAGACCCAGAGACACAGAAATGTTCCTATCTGTGCTCTCATCAGTTAGTTTTTTTTCTGCTTCTTGCCTTGTGACTCATCAGCCATCTGCTAATTATCGACACAGTGTTTGACATAAAGACAGAAAGCAGACGGAGTTAAGGGAGGCTTGTTTATCCACGCTGTCAAGACTAGACAGAATTACAACCTTTCAGCTAAATGCAAATAGGAGGGTGCAGCTGCTTCTGTTCAGTGTGGCCAAACATAGCGCATCACTGTTACATTAAGTCCTTTTGGTTACATTTTGTTTGGATATTAGGTGCCCAAGAGCTCTTAGCTGTGCACTCCACTTCCACCTGTCACATCACCCATCAGTCTGTCCTCTTTTTCCTGGTTTGCCACTTTCTCGTTCTCCCTTTTTCTAACCACTCAGTCCTTTTTTGCTGTCTAAACAAGCAATGAGTGGGATGTCCCCCTCATTTCTCTCTTCAGTGTCATCTGGGAAACCTGGTACTGAAAATTTACATGTACCGCCATGAAAGCTTTCTCTTTCTTACTGAAGAGCAAGTGTGAATCATTCACACTTTCAAATGACTATTGCCCAGATTGCATCTTGCCCTAATGTTTAATTTCAAGAGTAAATAAAGACAAAAAACACCATCTACCATCTTAACATAGTATTTATTTGAAGTATGCCTCAGCACTAGTGTGCGATATGAGATGATGGGATGTGTAACTGATTTCTCTGCCCAATTAATCTTCTTTCTACTATCCATAACAAGCTTCTGTTCATATACTGAGACTCATAAATCAGATCACTGTATTGGTGCTGAGATTACCATCATAGCCCTTTGTCAACAATATTTGCACACTGTCATAGCTAATGAAGTATAGCAAGTTGCCATTACTACAGTCATCTCTGATGAAGATCAAGGTTTGGTTGTACGTTTTGCAGCAGTTAGTCATCATCACTTAGTGTCACTCGACTACTGTGTTCCTAATTCCAGGCACTTTGGGTCCAGCAGTGAAGTGTGTGATATCATTCTGTCAGTGGTTGGTTGTTATACATATAGTTGCTGTTGGCAACTTAGAAATTCTTTTTTTTTTATCTATCTATGATAATTTTTTCAAAAAAAAAAATTTTTTTGGCAGACACATTCTCCCTTGAATAAAGACACCATTATATCTGAGTAGATGTCCACTCATCTCCACTCACTGTGGCTGCAACTTTCTGCACTGACTATGCTAAGTGAGTTGGAGTGAACTCAGAAGGTGTGACCAATGTACTGAATGACCGATCACTTTTCCACATTGTTTGCCTGAGGAATTCCTTCTGTTTTCATATTCTATGCAATAACTTTTTTAAGTCATTTATTTAATTTAAAAGAACTTACAAGAGTTGGTTTATTGACAGCGTGTGTCAAAGGAACATGAATATAAATATAGGAGGTGAGAGCGAGTGAGGACAGATTTGGATGAAGAGAGCTGCCTGTGTCGCTGTCAACAGAAGAAAGAAAATGAGACAGAGAGAAAAGCAAATGATAAATCAATTGAGAAAGACAAACTGACAAGTAGCAGACATGAGGGAGAGACAGGAGTGAGAGATGCGGCAGTGCAGACATGTGCAGCATGATGGCCCGTACTGGAGCATTTAGTTCATGGTTTATTCAACAGGAGCCAGCTGATTCACTGGTGCACAGGTCTTTAAAAGTGGCTGGGTTACATCTCTGTTAACAGCCTCGTTTCCCAAACCTGTGGTAGACATTTTTAAGGTTGACGTCTCAGCACTTTTGAAGTTTAAAGGAATAGTTTGACATTTTGGGAAATATGTTTGCTTTCTTGCCTTCAGTTAGATGAAAAGATTGATAGTACGGTTTTACACAAATTAGATAATGTGTTCATTAGTTAGCTTTAGAGGTGCTGGTAGAAGTCAGGACAGCTGTTTCCTATTGTGTTAAAGGGATAGATAAAATCAATAATGCATATGTTTTTCCTCTTACCTGTCGTGCCGTTTATCGGTCTAGATTGTTTTGAGGTGAGTTGCAGAGTGTTGGAGATATCGGCTATAGAGATTTCTGCCTTCTCTCAAATATAATGAAACTGGATGGCACTTGGCTTGTGGTGCTTTAAGTGTCAAAATAAAAAAAAAGAATAAATAAATAAAAAATATTGAAAAACTCAACAGCAATGTCTCTGTCCGGAAATCATGACCTGGTTACCCTGTTGCAAGCGTTTCATGTAGGAACTATTTTCTTTCAACCAAACTACACCCTCCAACATAATCACTGCACAGAAGGAAGCATGCATCTATTACTAGATCACCTAGCACCACTGAGCTAGCTTATGTAACAGCTCAGCTGAGGAGGATGCCATTATTGTTTCCATCTCCTGCTCTCATGAGCATGATCCTCTCGTCCATGAATAGATCAACCCGGTCTCACTCTGAAGTCGCTGAAATCCGGCGCTTGGGCGGTGACTTCCGGCGTCAGATACCGACAAAAAAAAGCCATCCTTTATGGTCAAGGGGAAACGCAGCAGGACAACAACCAAAGTTACGGCAGTGGATGTCCAAATAGAATGGGTCCAACAACCACTGACTTTCGCCCAGGAGGCCGGTGTTCTCTTCCCCTAAGATTGTCAAGTGCAACCCTGTTCTTTTTTCCTAAACCCAACCACGTGCCCGTGTTGACTAAACATAATCACATACTTCTGTTGTTGAAGGAAAAGTAAAAACTATGATTTGTGGTGTTGTACTGATGTAATGTGATTTTTTTTTTTAAAGCGACTGCATGCAAACGGTAGATTTCCTGTGACAACGGAAGTGCATTTTGACACCAGGCAATGCGTTCCAGAACGTCAACAAGCAACGCACCCAGGGTACCTTGCACGTAGCATCTCGACGTCGAAAGTCTATGATCAAACGTAGATATGTGATGAGGTTGGAGTGAGAATGTGTTGAATAGATGCATGCTTCTTTCTGCGCAGTAATATGGTTGGCATATGTAGTTCGCTAGAAAGAAAAGTTTCTACATGAAACTGCTCACAACAAGGTCTGTGGATTATCCTAAGTAACTGGGTCAACATTTCTGAAGCAAGACAAAGCCGTTGAGTTTTTCAAATGTATTTTTTTCTCCAACACTCAGCAACCCAACCTATCTCTTTAAGCTAAGCTAAATGGCTGCTGGCTAGCCTTATATTTATTGAACAAATATGAGGGTGATATCGTTCTTCTTAGTTTACTCGCTCAAAATTTCAGACTATTCCTTTAAAGTGAAATTTCATCACATTGATGTAATTTTAATATGATTTTGTATAAATTGGTTGGCTTGTCAGCAGAGTGTTGAATTGACCTATGGCAAAGTCCCGCCCTCAAACTCGATGAGCCAATCACAGTGCGTATAGCCATTCCAATACACTCGGACATTCTCTGCCTGGACTTTCATTGAAATGCGTTACAGAAAGTCAGTTTTGTTCGGTTTTATGAGCTTTTTCTGAGATTTGAAGTTTAAAAATGGTCAAACGGTGTGCATGGGGTACATGCAACTCCGACACAAGGTATCCTGAGAGGCTGGGTGACGGGGTGTATTTTTTACCCTTTAAACCACATCTCAACCGAGAAAAGTGTCTCCTTTGGATAAAGTTGTGTGGTAACGTTAGACCACAACATCAACTCAACGTGAATAAGATTAACAATGATGTCTACATCTGTTCTAAGGTAAGTCAACATTGTGTTTGAGGCAACATATTGTCACTTTGCTGGAAAGAAATATAAAGTTATCTTTAACATCTCTAGCTAACGTTAGCTAAAGTTAGCCTAACGTTAGCTCCTAGCTGCGTTGTTCATCATGTCACCTTGTTTGCTGGGAGTTCATTAGCCTATTTTGTTCTAGTTTTGTACTTTGGTGATCGTAC
This sequence comes from Epinephelus moara, assembly GCF_006386435.1. Classification (NCBI taxonomy): domain Eukaryota; kingdom Metazoa; phylum Chordata; class Actinopteri; order Perciformes; family Serranidae; genus Epinephelus; species Epinephelus moara. The sequence goes on from NC_065525.1 coordinate 12,265,457, forward strand.
ATCATTGTTAGCTGTTGTCCAAAGGGCTCTAGTTAAGCTAACGTTAACTTCTGGAGCTTAGCTTCATTAACTTATCTGTAATGGCAGAGATAACAAAGGTTGGCAAACGTTATGCTGAATGATTCAGTGTAAATACTGTAGCACCAAACTAACGGAGAGACACTCTTGGTAAAGATGGTAAAAAGGCCGTTATCCTTTTCTCATATTCTGAGCCAAAAACCTTAACTTCAGTGGCACTTTAACTTGTTGTCTTTGATGGCGACGGCAACGAGATGCGGTTTATCATGCTTACACTAGCTATGTTTCCATCCAAAAGTGATTTGAATCATTGGGAAATGTGCATTAAAAGAAATACGAATCCTGTGTGTTTCCATTAAATGTACGGACTTTGGTGAAAACTACGAACTCGCGCGAGTTTTCCGCAGAACCGGAAACAAAACAAGTCTTGCCCTCTTCTTCTTCTACGTTTTCTGGTGGTTGGCAACCAGCTTGTAAATGCATTACCGCCTTCCCGACCCGCAGTGTGGATATCACCATGGAGAGAGGTGCGCTACATCGACCTTCTCAACAATAAAATGATGAATATATCCCTCCAATGCGTAGTTTAGGCCCTTTTGGTTACTTCTCAATGACATCTGACCGTTATGTCCCCAAAAATCATCAATTACCTCCTGCGAAATGCTGTGTACTGTGACACCTGCCATAGCGCCGGTCACTGAATGTTGATATTTTGTCCGAGTGGAGGGGGGCGTGGCTTAGCCATAGGTCAATTGGCCGTCCTCCAAGAAGACAACCAGCCAGTCATTCACTCCATCAGATATCCAGTCATACTAGGCTGGGAGCTGGTTTTCAGACAGACAGGCCTCATTTCAGTTTGTGTGCAATCAGTGTAATCCACTTCATCTGCCACTCATAGCCCTCACATGTTACTTAGGATACATGCAAATGGACCATGAGTGCGAAGCCAAGGAGAACACATGGACTGAGTCAAACTAACTCTGACACAGCTGATGTTAAAGTTTAGTATTGTATATTGTAGCAGTGATAAAGCAGTGTTCGAATGAGGAGCATAGTCAGTTGTAGGTAAAGTAGAATTTATGTGTCATTGTAAGTAGTAGTAGTCAAGGACATAGACTTTGTTCAGGGTGTCTTAAAATGTCTTAAACATTTTACCTAATTTAATTTATCCATCTTTTTAATTTTTTTATTTATTTATTTATTTTTTTGTCAAAATGAGGCAAGCTTTCCTGACATAACTCACCTAGCTACCTCGGTACAGAACTGCTAGGTGCCAAAGATAACTGAAGGGATAGGTGAATACATCCTCATTGAAAAATTTGCATGAATAACTGACTGTCTTGAGGGTTTAATGGCTGAAACAACACTAACTTGCTTTATTATCACATATACCTGAACATTTCAAAGTCTCGGGTGAAACTAACATTTCATTTTAAAGCACAGCAGTAACTCAAATATCATGTCCAGCACTCAAATGAGCAGTTATGTACATTAAGTCTCTATCTGGAATAATAAGTAGGGCTGCCACTAACGATTATTTTCATTGTTGACTAATCTGTCGATTATTTCTTCGATTAGTCGACTAATCATTTCATCGAAAAATGTGTTAAAATGTTGAAAAATGTCGGTCTGTCTCACCCAAACCCCAAAATTACGTCATCTAATGTCTTGTTTCATACTCATGCCAAAGGGTTTTAGTTCACTGTCACGGGAGAGTGTGTAAAGCTGCCAATATCTGAATGTAAGAAGCTGCAGTAAGAGTATTTTGGGATACTTTTATAGTACTTTTCTATGAAAAATGACTCAAACCGATTAGTCGACTACTAAAATAGTCACCGATTATTTTAATAGTCGATTAGTCGACTAATCGTGGCAGCCCTAATAATAAGTGTGAAGGATTTTGACTATGAACAGTAAAACATTTGGCTCGTCTGCTAGTAGACGCTACAGCTCCCCAGTCAGCCAGTCAGTCAGAATGGTGTCATGTGTATCTAATTACCTGCGGTCTTTAATCACTGATGCTGGTGCTAACAAGCCCCAGAGTGCCACACACCAAGGGAGACAGAGAAGTGACATGAGAATAGAGAGGGGAAGTTCTGTCGGAGTGAAAGGAAAGGGGAAACACAGGGAGGACAGCATTTCTGCTGTAGGACACAAGAAGAAAGTCGTGATGTGCTGTCGCTATGGTTTTTTTTTTTTTCTTGGAAAACCTGATACATTGTTTTTCTTAAATTCAGCTAACAACTGAGAGGGGATTGCAGACTTGGAGTATGTTGTCGTTGCTGTCAGCTGCCTAAAACCAGCTGAAGTTGAACATGCCATTTACAAGTGTGAAAATGACACACATTCAAGATTTCTGTTCATTGTGAAGTGCCTGACAATTGGAAAAAGGCTAAATCCCTTGATACTTGTGTGTATTTTGATAGGACAACTGCTCTGATATGCTACCCATCAACCAAGGCAAACAGTATTCCTTCACCACTGCACTGAAACATCAATCAAATCACAATGTTATCCTCTTGAACAAAGTAAACAAATACGCCCTAATAACAGCTGCCATTGTGTGACTGGACATATTTGCGTGCAAAATGAGTGATTGCAGAGAAAGTCAGAGGCAATACATCATTTTCTTCTTCCACACTCACTCAGTATCTCAGTGTGTGTTGGCTGCAGGGTTGTGGATGGGTGGTTCGTTGTTTTAAAATGACTCTATTAAAACTCTGTATGGTGCTGAAACACTAAAATCATATCCAGCCCACTGCTTACAGTGTGTCTTTCACTCAACACAGAGAAAAAGAAAGAAATAGACAGTATTTCTTCTGCTGCCTCATCTTGTTGGTTTTCTGCTCAATTAGCTTTAGGGCCTGTTTATACGGTTCCTTATATTTCTGAAAACGGGTATTTATCTTTGCGTTTGCACCTATCCTTTACACGTAACCGGCGTTTTTCTCGACGAAAAGGGAGATTTTCAAAAACGGCTTCCAAAGTGAAAGTTTTTAAAAATATCCGTTTCTGTGGAGACATGTAAACAGAATAGACGGAGATTTTGGAAAACGATGACATTTCAACCCAGTTCGCGCATGCCCATTAGGTGCCCGGTAACCACAACAACAATGGCAGATATATGCCGGGTTGTTTATGTTTTGTTAGCACTTTTGGGACTACTTACGAGCTTACAAATGAACTTAGCACTGCTGCATCAACATCACCACTACATTGGCGAACAAAGACATCTGCTGTGCCCTATATTAGTAAGTGCATAGCAGCTAACTATGCTACATAAGGTTAAAATGTAGTTTATCATTGTTTTTATCATTAGCGCCAAGAGGAAAACAAATCACCCGCATGCGCAAAACGTTCTTCTGTGGTGTTTGACATATGGCATGTCGCCACCTACTGGCCTTGCATGGTAATTGCAGTAAAAAAGCTGTTGTTTTTGCGTTTTCGTGTAAACAGGGATATCGTTTTCACAACTGATCGTGTAAACCCGGAATTTTTGAGTATAATTCACTTTTGAATTTCCGATTTTATTTCTCAACAGGCAAACAAAATTTATTTCCCAAATGAACGAATGAATGAAAAACATTGATGTTAACATGTTTTTTAGGCTGCAGTGTTATTTTAAGCAGTTTTGATGTTGAGAAGTGTGTGTGTGTGTGTGTGTGTGTGTGTGTGTGCATGTATTCCATCACTCTGTGTCCCCTCTCTAAGTTCTGAGGTTTTTGCGGGTCCATGAACGCAGCATGAAACACACAAGTTATTTTTTTTTGCTCTTCGTCAGCAGTTTGTGGAGTTTAAGTTGCGGAGTGGATATTGGATCAGTCAGTCTGATCAAAGCTAATCACATCAAATCGATGGATGAGAGAAACAGCTGTTTGTGAGTGACAGCAAACTTTTAGACACAACACAATCACTTCACTGCACCTGCCGTTCTGCTGCTCTGTCTGTGCCTAGAGTTCATGTACAATAAATGACCAAATGGTAGGCTTTATATATTCCAACGGTGCTCCTCATAAGTGATCCAGCTCCAAAAGCTCTATCAAATCCGACCAATATTTGTACCATGTCAGAAATTCATCCAAGCATCTGACGGCAGGTCGGTAGCAGCTAATCAGGCTGTGAACGGTCTTCGACCCCTCTGTAAACTGCACTGCAAACAACACCTGACAAAGCTGAAATTTGGTGGGACTCTAAAATGAGTTTGTGTGGCTTAAAATCGGGTCAGAAATTGTACTGTGTGTGCCCAGCTTAAGCTAAGCTCACCATCTGGTGGTTGTAGCTTCATGACATGAGAGTGCTTTTGATTTTCTCATTTAAATCTTGGCAAGAAAGTAAATAAGTGTATTTCCAAAAATGTCACAGTATTCCTTTGGAGGAATCAAACACAGGGATCAAAGAGTGACTTCTTTAATTTGGTAACTAAATAGTATCTCTGTGGACACTTGGTCTAGAAAATGAGATATTCAAGCATCACAATAAAATTTCTTGACAAGGCTCCCAGTTTTGCTTGATATAACATGGCTCCTGTAGTCAGTAATGAACAGAACCATGCAGCGTAGGTGTGAATGAGATAACATAGCGGTGCAGGAGGGATGTGCTGTGAAGGAAACAGAGGAGTAAAAAGCAAAAAGGATTGTGTGCAGGTTCCTTTGGTGACCTACAGAAGAAAGAGCGAGGGAGGGAGGAGACCAGTGAGGATTGAAGTCTCTTTGTTCACCGTCTTGGTCGTCTGGATTTGGATCAAAGGCTGGGAGTTAAGACGCCCTTTGAAGACATTTTCCTCACCTGACGCTTTCTGCCCTCCACTGGTTTAGGATCAATCCCCCCCTCTTTTCACCTCATTCACTCAGAATATTTGTATGGTATAAAAACTGCAAGAGCACAGAGGTGAAACGGAAGCCCTAAGATGCAGAATTTTAATTTTATAAACATGCTTTTTTAAGGATAGAAGAGGGGAGGCTGGTTGGATTTGGGCACAGGATTTTGAAATCAGCACAATATATAGTATAATATATTCATTCATTCATTTTGGTAACTGCTTATTCTTTTGGGGGTTGCGGGGGGGCTGGCGCCTATCCCAGGTGACATTGGACGAGAGGCGGGGTACAGCTTGGACAGGTCTCCAGGGCTAACACATACCATTCATACTCGCACCTACAGCCAATTTAGAGTCACCAATTAACCTGTCCCCAACCTGCATGTCTTTGGACTGTGGGAGGAAGCCGAGGTACGCAGACAAAACCCACACTGACACGGGGAGAACATGCAGGCTTCGCACAGAGGGGCTCCCTCCTGGGACTGAACCAAGAACCCTCTTGCTGTGGGGGTCAGTGCAAAGCAACCAAATTTTGGGTTTCATTTCATGATTACCACAGATATTTTATTATAGAGAAGTTTTTCCTGAGAATTTTTCAAATATTAAATCATTATATTAATGTTAAATAAAATAATCCTGAAGAGCTTTTGGCAATTTTGATTTTCACATCCTAGTTTAATGCTTTGTCAGTCAAACAGCTGAGTTTTCCTCCTTTCCTGCCTTCTTTTCATCTTTCCTTTGCCTCAGTCTACCATCATTTCTCTCCCTCCCCCTCTGCAGTGCAAGCTGCACCAAGGCTTTTTATACTGGGTCTCGGTGCTCGTGTGGCAGGACTCCCTGGCCTAGCCACATTTGGCATCACTGCTGAAACAAAGCTGAGCTGAGTGGGCATTTGGCATCCCCACCCTCACCCTTTTCTTTCTCCTCCATGTCCCTCCTCACTGCACCCCCTTCTGTATATTCTCCACGCTTTTCCTCCTAACTCTTCCCTCACGCTCCCCTTCGATCTCCCCCCTGCTCTCTCTACCTGTTTGCTTTGTCCCTCGCTGTAAATCCTTCTACTTTTCTCTGTGTATCCTACACTTCCTCCCCATACCCGTGTAATCGTGTCTGTTCTACCCTCGCTTTCTTCTCTCCATCCTTCCGTCAGCTCCTGATCTCCTTTCTAAAGCAGAGCTCTCCGTGTGTGACAGAGGGATGTAACAGAGAAAGGAAAGACAGACAAAAGGAGAACTAAACAGATTCACAGAAGGTGATGATTATAAAATGCGATTTAAAAAAAGGGATAGTCAAATATGGCACTTTCAAAAGCAGAGATTAGTACAGTACAGGTTTTCAGAGGTTTTCTTGGGAGATATTAAGCAGGAGGAGTGATTTTGCCATCATGGAGGCAATTAAGTTACTTTTAAGCTGCCCGATTGCTGTGATTTGCATCAACATTTTTACTCTTTCTTGGAGGCATAATTTAGATTGCCTATGAATCATATCATGTTTTTCAGTTTTCTTCAGTGTCAAAGTAATTCAGTGATAGCTGTCTATACATCCATGGGCACACTGCAAATAGGAACTGCCAACAGGCAATTTTATTGACAATGGTAACTCCAATTTGTGGATTGTCCCATAGATTATAATCTAGTTCGACCAATTCTGCAATAAGCACTTTTCACATGTCGCAGGCTGACTGTATATGTTTGTCTTTGCTCTCTTTGACACTGCTGTAGACACCGTCACCCTCACCCTCACCCCTAAGCTCGGAGGCCCCTGATTTGGCCACATGCTGTTGGATGATGTGCGGGAAACCTGGTTTCAGGCAATTCGGTAAAATTTAATGGGGCTAATTTGCCAAAATGTGAAGAAGATATGCCAAAACAACAACTACAGGGTTCAAGTTGTAACTTACAACGTAACACACTGAATCCACTGCAACATTATACTTCCTGTTTACATCCTCCAGCGATAGTTGCAAGTCTTGGACCGTCTTAAACAGAACATAGACCAAAGCATAAAAATATTCAATGTTCTGCTAAACCAGTCCATTTACCATTAACAGTTTTATTTTTTTGTGGAGTGAAAAAGCCTCTAAACTCTACACTTGTCGAAATCAATGACTTACCAAACTAATCAAAAAGCACTTAAACCACATGGTTCTGAAAATTACCCACCTGTCACTAACTATACAAAATAATACCCTAAGGTCAATATGCATGTTTGCGTCATCAGATTGGCCCTTTTCACCTGCTGTAGGAAACCTTTTCAATCACCTTTATTGAAGCTGTGCGCAGGTCTCAAGCATTCCTCGGACTATTGATTGATGTTATGAGAAAGGAGAAGATTGAAACCAAAGGCCAAGGAAATTATGACTCTAAACAAGTCATCAGGAACCGAGCAAAGCCTTTAATCAGTCCAACCAGATTCTCTACTTAAGTGCCGGAGGTGTGAAAGGCAATCATTGATTCACTGATGTGACCTTTTCAACCACTCTCACACATTCACGTATACACACACACACACACACACACACAAAGATCCTCTTGAGAATCTGAACAAACAAACAGTGATGAGATCAGAGCTGCATGTGTCCCGAACAGATTACACCCAGTGATTGTATGTGCTGTGGTGTGTGTGTGTGTGTGTGTGTGTGTGGGGGGGGGGATATACAATGGGAGAAATTGCATTTTATTACGGAGTTTTTATTGGATAATTGAAGAGATGGAGAGGAGTAATGGCATTTATGGAGTCGAAAATACTAATACTGACATGTTATTGCAGGATAACCACAGGTGTAATTAATATCCAGCAACTGCATATTTATTTAGGTTAACCAGTCACCTGTGCTTTTCCTGCTCTCTAGATGCTATGTCTAATATCAAAGTAAAGGTTGTTAATGTCTTTTAGCACAAATTCAATGAATGGATGAAAAGCAGATGATAAAGCATGACAAGGATATAAAAACAATGGACACAAGAGAGGCTAAGAGTGTTTACTCAGCCAAATATATATCAGGACACCTCTGCGTGTTTTGGAAATGCAGTTCAACTTCATAACCATACAAGTTCAGGTGTTTGTACTCAGTTTAAGGTGTAGTAAAACATAGTAAAAGTAGTTTAACCTTTAATAACTTGTCGTCACCTGCTGAAATGATCTTGTTGTAAAGTATTTTCCATATACATGTTATAATCATAGGCTGTAAAAATAATGGACATAACTACCTTTTGACTCCTATTTTGAAGCCTTGAGTTTGGCATTTCGACCATTGGCAATCTGTTTTTTTTGGTGACAAAAGTGACCATATTTGAGTGACGTTGTGTCATTGAGTAGAAACTGTACTGAATGTTCAGCTTCACATTTATTCACATGAACATTAGGGGTCAGCCGGGAGCCTTACCAACCATAACAACAAAAACTGAGATCACATTTTACATATCTCACAAGACTTACGCCAAGTACGGCAACACTCTATGGTCAGTGCTGTGGAGGAGTGAGGGGTGGATCTAACTGAGAAGCGAGTGACACTATCGTCCTGTCACTCAAATTTTAAGCCTAAATAAAATGTACATGGGTGAGTTATATAAAAATTAACCCCCTTTACAATTGTCATGAAGGGGGAAATTAGTTGTTCAGACCAAAAACTGTTTCTTGTACCAGGCTGTAAACATGTTTATTTCTGCTGTAAAGCTGAGCATTTTAACATGTTGTGTACTCACTTTTAGAGCCAGTCTCAAGTGGCCATTTGAGGAACTGCAGTTTTAGCACTTCTGTGCTGGCTTTCAGTCATTTAGAGCTTTGCATGTAGGGATGTCATGGCACTGTGCCAGGGCAGAAAAAAACAGCAACACAGCTATTGTTGCAAAAATGTGGACAAGAGTAAAATAAACTGATAGAGCTTTACAGGTTGTGAGTCAAACAAAGAAATAGCTCGGCATCCAATTGGGTTGAATGAAAATTAACTGCTCTTACCAACCGCTACTGCAGCTTTTGTGTTGACAGAAAATAATTACGGCTCTACACTGGTGCAAGTGCTTGACAAGAAGCGCAGTGCTGTACCAGCAAAGTGGCATTTTCCTGAATTTCAGTGTGCATGTATTCAGTAATACTTTAGTCACTTTATTTGGTAAAGGCACATCTACATAAAACTCTCTCTGAAGTGTCAATGTCTTTCACTGTTTCTTAGTATGTTCAGCGTCATATCTTTAGTTTTGCAGTGTTACTATTCATGTGATTGTTGCATTTGTTCATTGCTTGCGAGGACAACTGGACAACCAGTCAAAACTGAAGAGAATGAAATCTGCCTGTAATGTGTTTCATCTTCTTCAAATTTCTCACAATCTCAGCGCAGTTAAATGGTGTGTTTTTTGAGGGAGAAAAGTAATGACGCATGTGACATCTGAGAATGCAGGTTTCGGAAGCAGCATCCATTATCTCGCTATGAAATTTGCTTGTTGCTGGATTACACCATTATTAACAGAGGAAGAACCTGTCACAGCACTTGAAAAGTGAGGCTCCTCAGCATCAAAAAGCAGTGGGGTTACCATGGTGAACGCAGCTACAGCCGATGATTGGCAGCATTGATGATCAGAGGCAAAGCTGCTCAGTGTTTGTTCTTCCTTGAGCTTCACATTGAGAGAGAATCTAGCAGCGGCTGCTAATTCCTGACTTTTTCTCTCTTAATGAGCAGCGGTTGGGAGTTGCCACTCAGGAGAGAATGTGTGTACTCTGATTAGTATCTGTGCACACAGTCTGTGTGTATTATTGAAAGAGTGGGGGTCTTCTGTTATGAGCCTGAAAGCACCAGGGGCAATTAAGACATGACATTTACGTGCCTCATAATTAACACCGTGGCCTTGTCGGGTGTGTCTTAATGTGTGTGTCATGTGCATAATAACTCCGCCTAAAGGTCTCATAGAGGAATCAGTCAGGTTGGAGTAGAGTTAAAAAGTGACTGCAATTATTTGTAATTTCAAAGTAACATGACATTGGTAGACCTCTTGAACTGTTCTTCACTAGTACTTTAAAGCTTACAATATGCATGCATTCAGATTAAAATGCACCAGACAACTGATGAAAGAGTGCAGAGATAATTAATCCTAACAGAGCCAAGACCTACCACACACAAAGGTAAAAAAAAAACTTAAGTTCTTGCCCTCTTTTAGTATTCTGTTATAAAGCACTGAACAAGCAGTCAACAACATCCCTCTGTTCTCCTCCCATGAGGCCCTTACGGGTTGCTGTTGCCATGATACCAAAGTTACCCCCCACCACCACCTTCCTCTGCCCCTCCCCCCCCCAAAATAATTCCTCTATGCAACAGTAACAGCACTTTGCTGAGGACTTGTTTTTGTCACAAACTGTTGGCAGCTGTTGGCCTTCAAGTTCATAATCTGCACTCAGGTGTCGCCCACTCTGATGACACACTGAGCCAAGACAACATGTTCTTTTGGGTTTTCAGGTTGGTAAAGTCTAAAGCTGAATCTTAGTTCAACATTCAATTATTCAACAGAAAATTATTAACTGTTTTTATAATTTATTAATATTTTGTGTATTTTTCTAGCCAGGCAGGCAGCATATAAATGTGAAAATATGAAGAAAAAAATCTAATGTAATTTGGTCCATTGTTTGGTCCAGACTTAATATTTCAGCAACTATGGTCATATTTTTTATTATTATTATTATTTTCCTTTTTTTCTTGTGCCACCATGAGGTTATTATTGGTGGTTTTGGGTGGAATGTCTCAAACCATTTGATGGATTGTCATGAAATTTACTACATGTATCCATATTCAGAACAGAACAGACTTCTTGTAACCTCCTTTATCTCTTTCCATCTAATGCCAGTTCACATTCTTGATTTGTCCAGTGCTTTTGTTTATGGCCAAATGGATTTTTTGTTTTTGTTAGCAGGCTAACAGACTAAACTAAGATAGTAAATGTGGTAAATGTTATACCCGCTAAACATCTGTGTGTTAGCATTAGGGGTGGGAATCACCAGAGGATGCACGATACAATATTATCACGATACTTAGGTCACGATAATGTTGACAATGTTACTGCGATTTTAAAAATGTTGTGATATGCTGAGTATTATGATAATATATATAAATATATATATATATATATATATATATATATATATATATATATATATATATTAGGGTTGGGAACGATTAACCGATACGACCAGATATCCGGTTTGACAAGCGAGAGATACGGCTGCGTCGGTAGCAGCCTCCTCAATCGATACGAATCAGCCAAGAATCCTTAGATGAAT
>NC_065525.1:12277389-12322389 GCF_006386435.1 Epinephelus moara
TATGATTAATGTCTACATCAACAAATGTTAACCATAGAATCGTATCGAATCGTATCGTTCCTACACTGTATCGAATCGTATTGAATCGTTCTGTATTAAAAATATATCGTTTTTGAATCGTATCGTAACCCGTGTATCTAGATACGTATCGAATCGTCTATCACAGAGAGATTCCCAACCCTAATATATATATATATGTATATATATTGTGATTCAGTACCCTTTTTCAACAGTAAATTATGTCCCCAGAGGAAACTTTGTCAACATCTGTTTTATCTAATACGATTAAGTTTTTAGTCTCTTCATCTCACTTTAGCCATTTTTTTGCAGCAACATGTATCTAGGAGACTGAAAAGCAGCTAATTATATTGTTCTAGTATGCTACCTAAAGTTTAATTTGTATTTGTCAAAATAATAATTTGTATAACAAAAAATCTGTACCTGGCACTGTGTGACGATACGATATTGACACAAAAATGTTGTTTTTCTCGCATGTCTCAATGAAAAACAGCAAACATATTGATTATTGGATTGATTGAGGACTATGTTTAACAACAGCAAAACTATATCAAAACTCTCACAACTTCCACCGCCCGGTCCCCAGTTGATCAATACAAGAATATGCTTTGCTGTTTTCCATGGAGGCATGTGAGAAAACTGCATGACTAACTGATATACAAATGGTCGTTTTGTGGGTGAAGTATTTCTTAAAGCCTGTACACCAGACCAGCAAAGCCAGAAATCAACCCAACTCTATAATGTTATACTATTTTCTACAACTAATCGATGATGATGAAAATGACTGAAGCTCAAGTTAAGCCTTGAAAGCTGTGTCATGGCCATAAGTTACTAAAGTAGTGTATAGTGCCAGCTGACCCTTATGACACTGCTATACACTGTGCAACGACTCTTTGTTGCAGTTTCTCACATATTTGCCATCACTGTCACCTCTGATCTTGGTGTGATTTTAGTTTTTATTTGATAGTTGTCTCCCTTCACACCTGCAACTAGGCCTCCGCCCTCACGTCACAGCTGCTCCCGTATTAACGACACACTTCACTGATTTACCGTCAAGTTAGATTTATGATGCACCTTACAGCTGGCATCTCGTACAACATCTGTTAGCTTCAGATATACACCCATGTCACATCACCCAGAGGACTGTTTGCAAAATTCCAATTGTTGTGTGGCTCTGTGGTTTGCACAGCGAGAACGACCTGGGTTTAAATCCCAAACCAGGTCCTCTCTTTATGAAGCTGGCGTTTGTATTCTCATTGTTTTTCATAGAGGTCAGAGAATGAGGTTTTCCGTCACTGTGTTCACACTCCCTATGCATGTCAGGATAGTCTCAGGCCCTCAGTGACACTGAATAGAAAAAGGCACATGAACAAAATGAATACCTTAGCATTCTTTACATGAATCAGGCACTGCAGGAAAGATTTGGAAGAACCATCCATTCCAGGATTTTTCATGTTTAATTCATCCACAGACAAGACTCAATGATAGATGCAATGACAAGTCAAGATGAACAAAGACACTTGTTAGTTAAAAGGCCAAAAATTCAGTTCCAGCAGACTAGTATTAGCAGCTCATATAAATTCAGTCAACACGCTGCTCATGCTTTATCCTTTGCTGCTGATTTGTTGACACGGGGCTAAAATGGTTATCAGTTTCATTGTGTGGAAGTATTGAGTGGCGTAGAGGTGGCAGTATCTCCTGCTCTTCACTGATACACTCAGGTTTATGAAAGGATGTGTTGGCACCACTGGCAGGTTGACAAAAGGATGATCCTTCTCCAAACTGGTATGAGTAAATGTTATCTGGAACTGCTGTTTGAGGTGTCTTATAGAAAATTAGCTGTCAGTGTAAAGTTTCATTATTCATCTAATTTAAAAAACAATGTTTATTAATCAATAGAGCTGAACACTATGTGAGAATCTTATGATTAATTTTTAGACCAATGTTCCGATTGTGATTTGTGTGTTATTTTTATAGAATGTTCCTTATCTTCTAGGAGTAGAGCTGCTGCTCCTTTGCATCGAAAGGGGCCAGTTGAGGTGGTTTGGGCATCAGGTTGGAACCCTCCTGGGTGCCTTCTGTTCAAGGTGTTCTGGGTACGTCCAACTGGTCAGAGGTCCCGGGGTAGACATGCCTGAGGGATTACATATCTCTGGCCTGGGAACACATCGGGATCCCTCAGGAGGAGCTGGAAAGCGTTGCTGGGGAGAGGGAGGTGTGGCGTACTTTGCCCAGCCTGCTGCCTTCACTTTCACTTTATTAATAACATATCTTTCTCTAGCTATTGACCCGTAAAACCTTCAATCGCATAGAACCTAAGGTCTAGGCTGTAATATATACTACAACTTCAAGCTTGTAAACATGTTATATAACTATCATGACTAAAATATAAAGAACAACAAAAATAGATCTTCCCGATCTCCGGGCAGTTACAGTGACCACTATCAAGGTAAAGTACACACTGACTACACAGGGATCATCACGAACTTTTTAAAGTGGTTGCCAGGCTGGAAACCAGGCATCAGCTTTTGGTTGCGAAACTGAAAATGTGGTTGCCGTTTTTAGTCACCTTGTATTTGGAGTATTTAAGACACTATGCAGTAATACATCAGGTTGTGATGATGATGTGAGATTTAAGTTTGAGAAATCTTACACTGTGCTTTGCAGTGCATTTATTTCAGCCCAACTTGAGAGAAATATCCAACTGACCATTTGTTTAACAGAGCTGGTGCGATGCTGTCTCTGCAGGTGACGACGGCACTGTACGAGAACTCAGCAGGCTGTTCTGAAATCTGACAGCTGACAGCAGATATGCCAAAAACAACATAATATTGTCAGCAACAAACAAACATCATGCTGTTTACTGAGTTAGCTTCTCAAACACTGAGTCCAGATTAGCCAGTATCATCCTCCTCCTGCATATCTGATTCATCCTGTAGCTTGTCAGTTCATTTGTAGGGTTGGGCATCATTTTGTCTTTTTTCCCAATACTGGTGATATTTTTAAAACAGCACCAGTGCCTTAGCAGGGCCTGAACCTGTTCGATTTAATCAAAATCAAGCACATAACGACATCAACAACGTGAAAGAATTATTATTTTTTTATTGCAAAGGCAGATTTGAACTTAAAATTGAACAATTAATAAACTCATAACAGTTTTAAGTATACTTAAATATATGAATACAAAATACTATTAACAAATTCACAAAACACATTCACATAATAAATAAACCCTAACTCAACTACAATAATTTAACACTAAATACAGTGACAGTACTAATGACAGCAACATAAACTGTGAGCAAGAATCAATTATCGTCTCCCTAAAGCTTCGCGGATTGCGCACGCACCTCAGCAGAGTGCGAAGGCATTTATACTTGGCGCATTCTCCATTGCAGTATTCACCGCAAAGACAGGGGGCGGTAGAGAAAAAATACTATAGGAAGTAGTAGAAGCAGGCAAAAAACAGTAGAAGTAGAAGCAAGTGGAAAACAATGTAAACAGCAATGATGGCGGCACAAAAAGTATGGATTGCAGAGGAGGAGGAATTGTTATGTTTATGGCATTTGACCAGACAAAAGTATTGCAAAAGAAGATGGTCTGTCCACCCGTTACATGTAGTGAGATATCTGACTGGGGAACACAGCCGCTTGTGAAGCCAATGCAGGCTGTAGATGAAGAGATGCACTTCAGCTAGTCTTCCTCAAATTCATCCATTTTGAACTGAGCGACACAAGCGCGGCTGTCGCCAGGTGCGCAATTACTTCATTCGTGATGGGCGAACCTTGTGCACTAGCGACTGCTTCCAGCATAAACTAGGCTTAAGTCAGGACAGACTCAGCAGCCAGACATTTCTTTATTATTTGTTTAGGAGACGCTGAGATTGTCGCGATAATAAGAATAGTAAGTCCACCATAATGGTCTGCCTTAATGTTGACTGGTCAGTTTCCAATGTGAGGCCAGCTTCGCTTGCTAACTTCAAGGCTAATTGCCTTAACTTTAATCAGCAGACAATCTGAACACAGGAACTTGACCTGTGACACTGTCACACACGTTCCATCTCTCGGCCTCACACTGGCTGCACACACAGTCTGGCATCAAAATGAGGCACCAAATCTGCAGTATGATTTGGTGCGGTAGGTACTGGTCATGTAGGAACCACTGCGAATATGGCAGCTGAAACTGAAATATTGGGTTCCACTTCTGACTGTGACAGTAATATTTAATTAAATCAATCAATAAGGCACTTAGACCCGGCCTCGGCCATAGGAGTACTGCGAGCATCAAAACTTGCATGTGGCATTTTGCAAGTTGTTTTCTTTATCTGCTCTCATTTGCATATGTCACGTGGAGCAAAGGGTAGTGTGCGTGCTCTTGACGCCCACAGGGCCAGTTGTTTGTGACTCTCCGGTTGTCGTTGTCTTTTTTTTCCCGCAGACTTTGCGATGTCAAAATTGCGTTGTCTTGCATCGCGATGTTGGTTTGAATGTGATTAATCATTCAGTCCTTTCTGTCAAGCTGTTTGGGCCATTTACTGAAAGCTACCAGAGTGGATCCACACTGTTGAGTGTGTGTGTGTGTGTGTGTGTGCCTTGTTCACTGTCTGCCTCGTTGCCGCTCATCCTTTGCTGGCTTTGCTCACTGACAGAAAATGAATAAAGGCAAACTTTGACCCTTCTCTTCCACTCTCTTCTTCTCTTATCTTCTCTTTTATGAGGATGCCGCGTTCCATGGCAGAGAGAGAGGGGGCGGATGGGGTGGAAATATAATTGAAACATTTTAATCCCCTATGGAAATAAAAAGGGGAGTTTTTCATTAGTAGTTCTGTGTGAGGAAGGAGGGAGTAGATATTTGGTTGCAGGAAGGAGGAAAGAAGGAGGAAGGGAAGGGTGAGGAAGATGAGGGAGAGTTCAGCGTGGAAAACAGAGAGAAGGCCTGGAGAATACAAAGCAAAGAGAAGCAAACACATTCGCATTTTTTCTTCTTATTTCACTTCCTCTCTGATTCCGCTCTCATTTCTTCTCCATTTGTTCCTCACATTGAGTTGAACTCCCTGAGTCTCTCATTCCCTCCCCTCCCAATTCACCGTCTCCACTCTTCAGCATCTCTTTTTTTCTCTACCTGTCAGATGTTTCTACAGCTCTATTAATCATTACTCTGCGCAGGCCATGACAACAAGTACTGGCCATGTGAAACTCTTTGTAAACTAAACTGCCATTCTAGCCTGTTCCGTGTAATGGTTGCTGTTGTGGAGCACTTTGGGTCATCTCAAACAGCTGGTTAGATTTTGGTGAAAGGTGTCAACTGACTCTAACCTTGGCCTTGATTGCTGAGCTGACAAGCTGCAGCCGGTAATGAGGAGGCTGCTGCTGCTGCTGTGAATGGAGCTCCACAATGTCTGTGAAATGCTGAACTTCTCAGGGTTTGAGCTCTAGTGGGATTTGCTCAGCAGTTTGATTCAATTTGTATTTGCTTACAAGCAACACTTTAAACTACATTATGAGAGTGATGGAGGAACTGTGTGTTCTGGCATTTATTTGTGAATTTGATTAAAATCAGTCAAGGGTTTAAATAGGCTCTCAAGCAGTCAAAACAGCCCAGTCACCAGAAAAAACTGTTAGCATTGTATGTTTAAGCACACCAAGGACCCATAACATTTGCACTGCATAGCGGATATGCTATAACAACATCAACAACACTGTGGTAATCCATCATCTTTTTTTCATAAAACTTACGGTCTATCTGGCTTAAAACCCTGAAGGCAAACTTCTCCCAACAGCCATAAAACATAGATTAATGACAAATTCATTTAACAAAGGTATAAAATTCAGCTCTGAACTGTCAAGGTTCATAGAAATGTTAATTGTTTTTCGCTAGTCACCCATCATAAGTTCAAATAGCCCTGCGGCTAGCAGACTTCCCTCCATTTATAACTTAACAAATTACACGTTTGTTTAAGTCACTGCATTTCCCGATAGAACAGCACATTTGAATTTCAGCCTGCATGCATGTTTTTTCAGCCAAACATTGTTGAAATAGAGCGGCTAATGTTGCTATAGAGAGAAGTTAGCAGGGTGAGATGCCCAGCCAGGCAGGTAGCATTACATCGTGTTTTATCTCACAATGGCATTGTTTACGTACAGTATGTGCTCTGTCTGTTGACCCCTATTTTCTCCATAATCGAAAATATTCCCTCACTGTTGATTTATTCCTGAGTAAATAGAGTGTGCCAGTAAACCCGGAACTCCATTAGCGCTTTTAGTACTTCCGGTTCTCTCATCTAAAAGTCAATACGTTTTTTGAATGAGATTTTGGTAAAATGCCTCAAATAAGGTCTGTGGTTAACAAAAGCTTAAGCGAGTTTCAGGTTTTGTTCTACAACATAAAACACGTCAGTAAATACCCTACTTGTGAATTTTGAAGCTTTTACGTGTCGTAAAAAAGGCAGTTGCTAACAAGTTGGTCAATACGACTACAAACCCTGTTGGGGACATTAAACGTCATCACCCCCGAACAGGCAAGAGTGCTGGCAGTCCGCCATTACAGCTTCTTATTTAGCGTAAACAGTCCGATTTCCCCATTATACAGTGTTTTTAAAATAAAGCAGCTGAAATCAGTTGAAAGCTTAGTGGCGGTGACGTCAAGAGTCATGCGACCGTGGAGTAGTGATGTAGTCCGTTAAAGCCTAACGTTAGCTTTTTACTTCTGCCGATCGCATTTAAGCTTCAAATGCGGTATGAAAGGTGTTCATATTTGAATCTCGCTGAACAAAACCTGTAAATATCATAAACTTGTGTTAGCCACAGAGCTTATTTTCTGACATATAAACTTGTGTTAGCCACAGAGCTTATTTTCTGACATAATCTAAAACGCAATGCAAAAATCACATTCACTTTCTCTTCCGGGAACCAGCACAATGCTAAACTTCCGGGTTTTGACGTCAGCCCTACCCTCGTCGTCTTTCTATTGGGTGCTTGCCATCTGCCTGCTGCTCTTTAATGGTGACGTGGACTTTCAAAATAAAAGCGTGTCCTAAAGATGATGATATAGATTGATATTTTTACTTTGCAATGATGATATTGGGTCATTGCTCATTGAATTGGTATATTGATCCAGATCTGTGGATCGTTACAACCCCTATTGGTTATGGTTAGGAAGAGATTAGGATGCTTTGGCTTCAAATACTTGCTTTCAGTGCCACTATCCTGGAAGGAAATGCAGCAGTGTCTTGCTAAAAAACACTTTTTGTGGTACTATTCCCACTGGAAAAACAGTGACAGGTCCCTGAAAAACACCCATGTGTAGGGGCGAAAAAGCCGCTGGAAACAGCAATGGTTTGCAGATAACAACTAGTTGTGTTGTTTTTTTGGTCCCAAACATTGATCTGCAGATTGGTTGGTGTCAGTGACGAGAGGCTGACATTTTTTCGGGAGTCCCGCGGGAATAACGTGAGCCTTCCACGGGATGGGAATCAGTTTCACTATTCGTCACGTGATTGGGATGGGATGGAAAAAAAAGTCAACGGGAGCGGGCGGGACTGGGAATCATAATAACAATGGTCAAGTTTTATATATGGGACAGTAGTCATTCTTGTGGGATTGGGACGGGACTGGATTTTTTTGTGGGAGTGGGATGGGACAGGACTGAAAATCCACTCCCGTGTCACCCTGTAGGAGTGACACACCATCCACCATCCCTTCCACCTCCCAATGACAAAGACATATCTGCTGGTAGCAACTGTCTGCTGCAGTTATTGCAGGTTTAAAGGGGTAGTTTGGATTTTTTGAAGTAGGGTTAACTGGGCTACTTATCCATAGTCAGTCTATTACATACGGTAGATAAGAGTGGGCAGGCCCTCAGACAGCCCTTTCTGAAGCTGTTCTCTTTGACAAAAATAGTAAACCTTGCTGGTCTACCCCTTCCTTGATTAGTTTGTTTGTGTTATTGTGTGACTTTGGTGTCTTAAAGGGTTAGTCTGGATTAACCAAAGTCACATAATAGCCTGGCCATGTTGAACATAAATGAAAGTAAAACAGGCTGGCTTATTCTGCTCTGTTATTTTCTTGCTTGTTCCATGGTTCCATTTTACAACTTTTGGGACTAAACAATTTAAATAAGGGATGCTGGGAAATTTATGTACCTCAAAAAAAATGATCTGCAGATTTCATAATGTAAGTCCATAGGGCCCAGTGGCATCACATGATAGACCAGGAAGTTGTAATTCCATGACTTTGCCGCTGTGTCAAATTGGCTTCAAAGCCTGGTGCTGTTCCTGGTGACAGTTGCCTCTTCTATAGAAACCCGGGACAGTCAAAGTTTGCAAAGCACTCACTTATAACTAAAGGTGATAAACATTTCTCTAGTTTCAGCTGGACGGGAAAGAAAATTACTTTCATGGAGATTTTAGTGGGTAAATCAAACTGAAATAAATCAGGGGACATGTTCCCTTCATGCCCAGTGGAAATTACTTCCTCGTAATCAGAAGCAGTAAGTAGTAGCATCTCCTTGCTCACACCAGAAGCAGTTTGTTTAAATAAAAGAAGATACTTTGATGCTTGTAATGAGAACAAATCTGTCTATGCATTTACACAATATGGACAGCTTCCCTGGCAGGCTTGTTAATCTGCCGAGCCACCAGGGCACCATGTGATAACAGCAAAGAGGGCTGACGTGACGCGCAGAAATGACCTCGTTTAGTGCACTGACGTTCTATTATCTGCCATTAAACACCATCACGCTGCATTAAAAAAGCACCGTTGTGGGCAATGGTAGTCAATTACTGGCTGGTGAAGGAGCATATCTGGCTGTAACAGGAACCATAAAACACCATTTGTGCAAATGAGGCCTCCTCAGAGGGCTGATTGAAGCAGGAGAGGCTGCCAATGAGTTTCACATGGTAGGATTCGCGGGGAAGGCAGGCACCTGAATGCATCATCCTCACAACGCACTGACACGCTGCTATTATCTCCCATCACCTAGGATTACTCATCATTAGGATAGACCCCCACGCACACACATACACACAGAGTAACTCCTGAACTGTGCGTATAAAGCACACATCTTCTCAACACCATTACACCCATTGTGCTGTGAGCAGCCACACTCCTCTAATAATAACATTATTATGTTCAGCCAGCAGATTGATGATGATTACATATCATTCCACTCTCCGCTGAGACAGAAAATAGATAAGAGTGAATGATGATCATCTACTGTGGCTCATCTCTTCATCTAGACAGACAGATATCGTATTGTTTACACCAGGGAACCATCTGTCACTGGGGAGATGGAGAGTAGGTCATATCCTTTTCATTAAGAAAAATTATGACCCACATCTCTGTTTTTATTAAAAAATTAGGAGGACAGCGATGCTTTAACTGCACACAGAGCAGCTTGTTAAGTCATAGTCACTGTGCATGAATTTCAACTGGGTGTCTTCCTAGATATTTGAAACAGTGTTTATGTCGTTGGATGTGAAAGACCGCAGTGATGGTTGTGCATGTCTAACTGCAGCTCATTAAACCCAAATTGACTCACCATGTTGTACTGTCAGGACAGAAACTGAAATGACTCCTGGGACTCTCCCAGATCTAAGTGATGGACAGGTACCTTGAAACGTGATTATATGACCCGGTTACTCAAGATAATTTACATACTTTGTTGTAAGCAGTTTTATGTGTATTTGCTTTCTACTGAACTACACCCACTAAACATATCACTGTGCAGAAGAAAGCACACATCTATGAGATGCTCGTGCTCGTAGACATGGCGTTCTCTTTGACTGAGCTGTAATGTTAGCTAGCTCAGTGGTGCTAGGTGAGCTAGCAGTAGATGAATGAATACGATACGGTTGGCCAGGCTAGTCTGGCAGAAAAAAATAGTTCTGACGTAAAACTGCCCACAACAAGTTCTGTGGATTATCTTGAGTAATCGGGTCATGACATTGCTGTTGAGTTTATCAAATATGTTTTTTTGGCGCTTTGAGCACTACAAGCCAAGTGATGTCAAGTTCCATTATCTTTGAGAGAAGGCAGACATCTCTACAGCCGATATCTCCAAAACTCTGCAAATCACACCAAAACAATCTAGATTCATAAATAGTTTTACAGGTAAAGGAAAAAATATGTATTTTTGAGTTTCGGGTGAACTGTCACTTTAACACTCAAATATCTCATACTTGGAGTTTACTTAGTAAACATCAACCTTTTAAACGCAAGAACCAACCAGATTCACTTTATGCTTTTGGTGGTGGCCATGTTTGGTCAATATTGGTGTTTTGAATCAGATTTTACAACAACATAGCTTGTGACCACAGTGTTTTTCATGAGGCAGCTCATTAGTTTTCGGTGTCGGAAGAATTTTTCATCGTACTAAGGAGAGCTTTCAAAACTGGGATTCACAGGGCAGCCTGGTGGCCCATTATGTCCCAGGTTAGCATCCAGTCAGGAACCACTGTTGCATGTCATAATCCTCCTGTCTCTACCTCCATTTCCCATAATATTGCACTTTCTATTAGATGTCAATAACAGCGAGATGTTTATTGAACGTTATTTTAACGTTGTGTGCTAGATTCTGTAGCATACTGTGCTAGTGATGTATGTCATGTGATATTACATTACCTTAGTAACAATTGTACTTATTTTAGGCTAAACTGCAATGTTTTTTTCCAAACCTAACTGTATATTTTAAACCTAACCACATACTTTGGTTGGCTAACTGTAAGGAAGTAAATCTCAGAATTTTTTTTACCTACTTTCTAAGTTTATTTTGAAAAGACACTATGCACTCAACTCTTAGAAACTGTACGTTTCCACTGAAAACGGAAGTTTATATCAAAACGAAACAATGCATGTAATGGGCATTTATTGACATGACACAATGCCATCCATACACATCCAAAACTGATCCTGGAGGGGTATCTGAAGCGTCATAGTTCGACACATAGGGCCACTTACCAAACATTTCTGTTTGATGAGGTCAGAGTGAGAATGTGTTGTCTCATTCTCTCTTCCTGTCCTTGCAGTTCATTCCACAGCAGAACATTATGAGTGGAAACACTGGTCTGTTTTTGCAACGTCAGTATAAGAGACTGTGAAATCTGTTACAACTTCACAAATATCTGCTGTCTTATGTCCGACAAACAGTTCTGAGTCCATTCACTCAGCTCCAGTCTGCGTCATTGCCACCTGTGGCACAGCAGCCTTCAGTGTTGATGGGCCCTACACGTTACGTATAACCAATCAGATAGTGCTGATAAGCAAGGCCACAGACAGCTGGTGACTGCAGACAGATGGGCTATCAGAGCCAAAGTAGTACATTTTTCAATTAATTTATTATTCAAAAACAAAAGAAATTGCAATGATGACGGCAATGACCTCACTGCAATAACACCACATGACCACAGTATTGTGATAAAGCGGTTATCTGCACTGTTCTAGTAACAATTAAAAGTTTCTGAATCATTCCAGCTTGTGACCTCTTAAAAGTAAAAAGAGAGCAGCACAGTGTTCCCTTGTTGTACTGTAGACATTTTACAGCAATGAGCCAAAAGTAATAAGTAGTCTTTTTCTGAATATTAAACAGAGCAGGTTCACATATTAAGTATTCAAGCATCATATAGGTTTAATTTTAAAACGATTCATTGGGGCCTCAAGTGTCCTTCAAATCAAGGTTAAGAATGAATGCTTGAAACAGGAAATGTAACTGGGTGCTCTGACAGTTATCCATGATCACTGCTATTTTTTGGAGCCTTTTTGTCGACATTGTTTTCAATGTTAGCTCCTCTAAATCTGGTAGAGTTGATGACCCAGTTTGTAGGGTAATGGAATCATCATCTTGCAGCACTATCTGTCATCAGGGTTCCTCCGTGATTCACAGGGGGCGCAGCTGGCTAGTCGACTCTGTGGGGTCAGGTGAGACCGACTGTATGACTCGTTGACTGTCATGAAGTTTTTAAATGGTCTGTACTCAAAGCTTAGATGAAGCATAGATGGCATAAACATAACTGTCGCTGCTGTGAGACAGTTTGATTGTTGCAAAGGTTTTGGCTTCACTTAATCTGGCGGTGTTGTGTTAATCAGGAATCTGAGCATCTTTGTGTGTTACTGTGAATGAGAGCATCTGTTTATAGTTACAGTGGCATCAGACTGCAAAGACACAAATCATTAGAGGAGTGACACTTTAATCCAGTGTCTTGCTCAAGGACACTTTAGCAGGGTGGACGTTGGCCAACAAGAAGATCCTTCAACAGCTGAGGAAGCTGATTGGTTAGAAAGAAAGACACTGCTGTTCCTTTTTAAACAATGCTTCTTGAGGGAGTGCTAACTGAGATGCCAAATTGGCGTGTGTGTGTGTGTGTGTGTGTGTGTGTGTGTGTGCGTGCGTGTGTGCGTGCGTGTGTGTGTGTGTTCCAGGTGGGCTGCAGTGATTGATCGGGAGAAAGGACAAGAGCTGACAGCTCAGTGAGAATCACTCCTGTTCCTCATCTATCAGATGAAACAGCTCACACACACACACACACACACACACACACACACACACACACACACACTTTCCTCTCCTTAACAGCTGCTGATAAGAATTATTTGCAAAAGTGAGATAATTTAGACAAAGAGGGAAATACCAGCTCATGGAACAAATGTCTAACTCTCACTAACAAAGCAGGGGATTGTGGCTGTAGCAGTAATAAGACAGAGACAAAGAAAGAGATGATAAGGACAAGAAATAGTAAAATCAGAAGGATGGAAGTTGTGAGAGCAAAAGAGGAAGATAAGGAAACGAGAGAAACCAAGAAATGGGCATGGAGGCAGAAGTGTGTATGCGAGTGTGTATGTGTATTAATGGTGTACAGAGGGAGAAAGAGATGGTAAAAATCCTGAGCCTGAAAGGAGGGTCAATTCCCCTCTTCTTGTTGCTATGACAACCCATCATGTAGCGCCCCCAAAATAATGATAAACAGCAAGAAAGACAGAGAGGGGAGAGAGACTGGCGAGAGGAAAACAAGAGCAAATAACTTCTTTAGAAACAGTCATGATTAAACGTATGTAAAAACGTGTGGAGACAGGTGGTTTGTGTGTGTGTCTCAGACATGTAGTGGAGGAAAGGCACGCTCGGTTTGTCTTTCTCCTCGGTGCTGTGTGCAGGATGTGGAGCCCAGCAGGAAGAGGGAAGTGCTAATTGCCTCTCTTTAGTCTGCACTGAGAAAAGAGAGAGCAGTTAGCGCAGTAGGTCCACCATTCTGACCGTCCCTTCACTCTTTCTATAGTTCCTCTCTCTGTCTCTCAAACACACACACACACACACACACACACACACACACACACATCTACCACTCAAGGTCTGAATTAGTGAATATCTTGTGTCGTAAACCCTGACGTCTCTACCCCAGAGTGTTCACCCTCAACCCTTTCATACTGCCGTGATGGTCCAGAAGACATGGCCTCCCTCTGCGCTAGTCAAACAAAGGCTCCACTCGCTGATGCAAAAGTGTCGGTTGATTATTGCAGAGCAGGGATTAGTCTCTCTCCCAGTGAGGGAGGAGGGGAGGCCTTGACTTTTGAAGGGAGTTAGTCTGGATCAGTCTGAATCCACATAACTTAATTTCCTTTAAAGACACCATCAGAATGATTATGTTGTACCTTATATCTTTGGGCAGCCCAGTCGCCAGAAGCAAATGTTGCCACTGTAGGTTTCTGCAAACCGTGAATACATTACAATTGTACCTTTCATACAGACTTCATGTCAGACTTTTTACAGTGACATAGTTAGGGGTGGGGGCAAAAAAATCGATTTTTAGATGCATCGAGATTCTGTCTTGAAGTTGAGCATCGATTTGGAAAACTCATAATCGATTTTGATTTTATATTTATTTTTCAAATTACCGTAACTCCTCGACCATTCACACTATCGACGTAATTCCAATGGATTCTGAAAGCTGAGAAGCGGAGCTTTCCAGTGATATACGGTAAATTACGTAGGGGATAGGGGAGGGAAGTGGGCACAGCAGGAGGAGAGTGACAGCTGACGAGAGTGCAAGTTAGAGTGATTTAGCGGTGTTTTAGCAGAGTTTTGGTGAGTTTTAGTGGAGTTTGGGCGGCGTTTTCTTTGTAAATAATATTTAGTGTTGTAAATAATAGTATTTGTGGTTTTTTGAGAGCTTTTGAGTTTTTTATGCCGTGTTTTTGACTGTTTTTTGATATGTTTTCATCTTGTTTTCACCATAGTTCGTAGTTTTGCCATCGCTCGTCTTTTTTGCAATAGTTCGTGTTTTTATAGCTCATAGATAGTTATAGTCAGTTATAGTTTTGTAAATACTGGAGGAGGAATGTCGAGGAGGTCGACGAGGGACAGGAGAGTCCCGTTGAGATTTGTGGATGAGGAGGATGGACCGGAGGAGACTGATGGAATGTAGTCATCTCAACCACAGTAAGTAATACAGTTTGTATGCACTGGATATGTATTCCCAGCTTTACTACAAAAATGTTTTTTCAATATCTAGTGTAAATTTTCTTATTGGCTTGTTTTAGAATTGAGAATCGTTTTATAATCGAAATCGAACCGTGAGGTGCCTAGAGATTTCCACCCCTAGACATAGTGTATAAGCTGATTTTGTCATCGAGAGGTGGAGTGGATGGTTGATGGCATGACAGTTAGACCACTGTTTGAGAGCAACACACAACAAATATGGTTGTCTTTGTTTTTCCAGCGGCTTTTTAACGACCAAACGTGATGTTTTGTAGCGACCCAACGCTCTTTTTCCAGCACGGATAGTGCCACAAAAAGCTTCGCTGCATTTCCAAGCCCAAACATGATCTTTTCCTAAGCATTACCAAGCTGTTTTGTTCCTAAATCTAACCACACTTAAATCATAGTGTTGTTGAAGGTAAGTTTCAAAGTATCCGCTCATACTGTTCAAATGTACCGTATCTGTGGTTTACAGAACAGTACAATGCCAACATTTTCTCTGGCAATTGGGACCTTTTTGGGGGTTGATGGCATTTTATTGAATCTGTATCCAGTATCAAGTCCATTTATTAAATCTGAACTCTTTCAAATCTCTAATCAAATCTTTTATACCTGATTTTCCACCTTTCAATGCGTTGAAATTGAGGTCAAACTATTGATTTGATATGCAAAAAAAACTCTCCTGTATGCAACATGCCACTATCAACTGGATAATTTCTCTGGAGAAATGCATACATCAGGGCTGCAGTGGGGGGTAAACACACATCACTGCCACTTACAACATAGAATTAAGTCACCTTTTTATGATGATAATTCGCTTCTTGTTGCCTGGTTTTTAGAAGATTAAGCCAAATTCAACAAACAACCTCACCTTGCTCTCTCCTCCAAAGTGTTGTCTGGCACACGCCCCCTCCTCTCTCCTTCTTCTCACCCTCGCCCCCTCTCCTTGGTGGATAGCGTGGCCTCAGTGCTTGCAGGTTGATGACTTTTAAGTGCTGCAGCATATGCAGCACAGACATCCGTCAGTTTTTTCAGACATCCACCAAAAAAACACGGCTAGAGTTTGCGAATGGTAAAAAGTTGTTGCTTATTTATCAGTTCGCAAGATTCACACGCTCTTCTTTGAACAAGTGAATCCAGAAAACCATATTCACTCGTGGATAACACAGCTGTTACACATCCAAAAAAGCCAACAGATGGCATTCTTTATATTTGTTTAAATTATTTTATTTATTCTAAAGGTTCTGTCTATAATTTAGTTTATTCTGTACACATCTGTTTCCTGTCTGTCTCTTCAAGGAGAAGGATCCCTCCTCTACCTCCTGAAGTTTCTTCCATTTTCTCCCTGTTAAATGGTTTTTCAGGTAGTCATTTTCCAAATCGAGGATGTCATGTGCCGTACAAATTCAAATGCCCCATGGGGCAAATGTGTGATATTGGACAAAAAAAACTGACTTGACATTATTGTGGGAAATTTTGGCTTACTGGGATTAATTGGCGTAGTAGCCAGAATGGCATGTTCTTTTTGTACCCCAAACCAATGCACCAAAGAAAAAACAACAACAGTAATAACATTCATTCATTCATTTTCATAACCGCTTATCCTCTTGAGGGTTGCAGGGGGCTTGAGCCTATCCCAGCTGACACTGGGTGAGAGGCAGGGTACACCCTGGACAGGTTGCCAGACTATCGCAGGGCTGACACATAGAGACAGACAACCATTTACGTGACCATTCATGCCTACAGGCAACTGAGTCACCAATTAACCTGCATGTTAATGAGAAAACCCACACTGACACAGAGAGAACATGCACACTCGGCACAGAGGGGCTCCCCTACCCTGGGTTCGAACCGGGAACCCTCTTGCTGTGAAGCGACAGTGCTAACAGTAATGATAAAAAAAAATCCAACAACATATGTATAGGGATATATGATACATACTTTCAGTGGCTTTAGTCTTATATCTTGTCTTGTATACCTGCGATTGGAGTTTATAGTTTTCCACTTTTTTTATAACAGTTTGAGAAAGTTGCCTCTACCACAGCTCTGGTTGAAATACATAAATACACGTCACTCGTTGTGGTAGAGTGATGTTGCCGAGTGTCTTTTTACTCACAAACAACTTTTAGCAGAGCACAGTCAGCATCTTGAAAGATTGCTGACATTACATGCATGTTTCCAACATTGGTCTTTGCATATGAAAATGAGGAGAAATAAAACGTCCTGTAAGAGATTCATTAGCGTCAGAGTTGAATGAATTCAGACTCCCAAATGGAACCAGCTAACGGGTTCCAACCCTAGTTGTGCTATTCCATTTTGAGTACTACATAATATTGATGTGCAGATTAGAGACCTGCATCAATAGAACAGGGCCTTACCTGACAAGACTAGATTGAATATGTGGATCTGACCGGACGCTTCGCAGGTTGGTCCTCAAGGGACCCGGAAATCTTTTTTTTTTTTTTTTTTAAGATAGTGAAAGCATGGCCAACCCCATCTCCTTCTGATTGGCATTGCATTCCTCGGCTGAATTCCTTAGGTTTAGGCATGAGGAGGGCGATTGGTTTGGTTTGGTTTGGTTTGGTTTAGTTTGGGTTAGGATGTCAAGATAAGCCAATCCGAGGCTCAGCAACAGAGGCTCTCTGTCTCAGTAATTGTGTATTAAACAGAAGATCTCTAGTGTAGGAACAGATCCATGAGTTTAAAGGCTTATTGGACACCAAAGCACTGCAAAGTGGTTTATAATGCTCTGAGATAGCAAGGCAAACAGTAGAAATACACTGGTCATGTTGGAGCATACAGTAAGGTACCAGGATAATGTAGTGGATGGTGACAGCTTGTGGTCTGTCAAAAGTTGAGCCACCTTCAACGACAACCTTGCATTTGTTTTGCATCCTCTTTGTTGGCACCTCCGATGCATCACCAGACTGGTCCCATTTCAAAGGAATGACAGGACTGTTTTTGTGTTTTTTTCTTCACGCAGAGCAGAAATTAGTTTGAATGCAGCCTTATTGGATTATAACACAACAAGTCAAGATGACTTTATGGTTTTTTGCATATGAGCAAAGTGATTTTGACTTACACATCATTTGTTCATTTGAATATTACTTTAAAATTACATTTGTTCAAAGGTGGGTCTGAATGTCAAATCAGATCTTCATCCATATGTATAGACACATCAGTACACACAGAGTGAGTGATCAGAGCAAAGGCAGCTGCAGTCTTTTTTATTTGACAGTAGCTTTTGTACTGGTTGGCTGCTCTACATGAAAAGACGCTACACTAAATCAGTCAGGCTTGCAACAAGCAAGAAACCTGTCATGTAAAGGTGAATCAAATCTTAAATCACTCTTGAATCACTTCAGCCTGAAAATGACGGGGTGCGTCGATGGCAATTTCACCACCTATAATTTGTGACACTACAGATTGCGCCACAGTTATGTAGATCTGCCTTTTTCCATAATTGGCTTAACAAAGAGGTTTTTAGATGCATGATTTTCTGTGTGGTATTTTCAAAAGTAAGAACTTTGATGAAACAAAGGGTCTGAAAATGTCACGCTGTTTACGACTGCTTTCCTGGGCGTTATAATGACATGGCATTACAAAGATAAGAAGCAGGGTTTCATTCATTTTGTGTAATATATAGAGGGAAGATTTGGTTTTGCTTTTGCCCAAACAATTCTTAATCAACTGTTCTGTGACGTGTGCAGTAATTGTTCATTCATTCATTTATGATTTAATCAGACAATCATATCCTTCTGTCAGTATCCACTCTCAATGGTAAAAATTTCTATTCGTGATCTGATTCTAATATCTAATCTCCAGTTGACAAGCAGATCTGAATTAACTGTGACACGGGTTTGCATGAATGTGAGTGTGTGCGAGTGTGTGAGTTCCATAATATAATCTTGCTATTACATTAGCAGTACGGGACTTTGTGTTTGTACAAAATGAAAAATATTCAAAATGGAGCAATGCAAACAAGGAAAGAGATTCATCTGGAGACAGGAGGATACATATTCAGAGCAACACTGGGCACTGCTGTACGTAGGCAGGCCAAAGTTTCAGCGAGTAACTATTGACTTTAGAGGCTCAGAATTCGTGTAATGGCACAATCAATGGTACATAAATATCCACCTTCTTCTGATTTATATACACATATGGAAGGCAACCACACACCACCACCCAAATTATCATTAGCAAATGAAATGATAGCCATAAATAAACTTAACAAATTTCCTTTTTTTTTTTTTTACCAACGGGTTCTAGTATTACAGGGTACTCCAGTTCTGCGTCAGGTTTTCCAAGTGGCGTTGCTGTACTCCAGCAGAGGCCATTCCTCATTTGCTGTGGGTAAACACAATCAATGTCAAACGCTGTACTGTCTCTCTATTTCATTACTTTTGAATGTATGAAAAAGTGGATAACTAGAATGTAAAATGAGTTGTACATTGGCTATATCACTGTCAGTTGTTAAAGTTTTTGTAAAGTGTTAGTCTGTCATAAAGATGTTGTAAAAAAAAAAAAAAAGTTGGAATATAATGTGTAAAAAGTCATAGTGTAATTTCATAAATGCAATAAAAATGCCATAGTATATCATAAAAAGTCATTTCAAAAGTCACACTATAGTAAGTCATAAAAAAGGTCAGTGGGTGCACTGTGCAGTCCTCAGTCATATATGCTGGCTCTCTAAAAAGGCATTCAGTCATCAAAACTTTGGGAACCTTGGGAATCAAAGATATTTGTTTTAAAAATGCTCTAAAATGGTCAGTTTAGATGTTAAGTTTTTTTTTTTAAATTCTCCCTGGGTCTCCACCAGATCCCCCTGGAGGGTTGGGTTGTAAAAGGTGTAGGTTTGTAAATGTCCCCCTTAATGTTAAATATGTGATAATGGCTCTGATACCTGGTGTCTTCCCTTGTCTTAAATATGTGTAGAGAATTAATTATGTTGGAACAAAGTATGTGACACCTTCAAAGACATTTTGGGAAATGCGCTAATTTGCTTTCTTGCTGAGATTTTGATACACTCTCATGTCTGTACAATAAATACGAAACTTCAGCCAGCAGCTGGTTAGTGTGGTGTAGCACAAAGACAGGGAACAGGGACACAGCTAACCTGACTCTGCCTAAAGGTAGCAAAATCCACTTACCAGCACCTGTAAAGCTCACAAATGAATATGTTTTACCCCTTTTTCAAAAACTGCAATGCCAGTTTGTCATCTTTATACTTTGTTTTCCTATGGATTTAACAAATAAGCTTTAGAGAGCTTCAGAGATGCTAGAGGGTAGTTTTTGTTACCTCTGGACAGAGCCAGGTTAGCTGCTTCAACCTGTTTCCCCCTGTAAAAAGAGCATCATTTTCCCAAGAAAATCATGGGATATAAATATGATGTTGTATAAAATGGAAATACTCAGGTTAAGTAGTTCCTTCAAGTTTTTACTTAAGGGGGGCACTTAGTTACATTTCACCACTGTGTAGTTGTGGCCTCTTTCATCACCTACACAACTCACCCCAAGCTGGGCAGTGGAAACCAGCTGGAATCAGAGACAGACAGAAATAAATTAGACCATCACTATAATGTGAATTTATATAGAGCTGTTTCAGGGGTGTAAATTTATTTATTTATTTATTTTATTTTTTTAATTTTTATTTTAACCCCAAATCCTGTATTTTGCAGCTGAGTTTTGCCTGGACTGCCTGCTCATCTCCTCCCTGCTGTTTTAGAGGGCATTTTTGAGTTTGGGTCATTTCCTTTGCATCATAATGATTTCCCTCCACGGACCATTCTGGACAGTAAAATAATGGTAATTTCAGCAAATAGGGCAATCTAGTGTCTCACTCGGCGGAGACAGGATGCTCTTGGCTGTTGCATCACCTCCTCTGTTGCCAATTTATGAGGTTAGTGAGGAGAATCGTAGTCAGGGTTGTTGTACTTCATAGATAATGGGGATTTCTCAAAGGGGTGAATTGGTGACTAAAGGTCTTGGATCAGAACCGGCTGAAATGTTCTGTGGATGCTGTTCATTGCTGACCATAATGCCTGACTGTCCTATTTGGTGAATGCAAAAAGAGAATTTCCCAACGGAACACAAGCAAGTAGCACATTATATTACACTACACATGTGTAGGAGGGCATCATGTGACAAAAAAGAAACACATTTGAGTATTTCACAATGGTATAGGTCTATGATTGTAGAGCCTGTAGTTTTTTGTTAGGCACGTGTATTTAGTGCTTTAGGAAATGGGTTAGCTAGCTATCTGTTTGTTTGAGTGGTGTTTGTGCGTGTGCTGCTGCTGCATTTCTTGTGTGTTACGGGAGAATTCCTAAGTGGGTCTAACCGGGCTAGCTGGCTGCACGCAGTAAATTGGGTCACTGCTGAATTAAACACCAGTGCCTCTGCTTTTCAGCGCTGCTTCACTGCTGTGCCACAGAAGGGCAGGTTAGAAATAGTCATGGCCTTAGAGTCCGAATAAACAGTCGAGCTTGGGCGGACAGGGAGATTGGGACTGGTGCTGTGAACACAAGAAGTGGCATTTCAGAAGTCTGCCTCAAACAAACACGCCTTCTGTCGAGGAAAGGTTATGCCAAGCGTTGTTTCTTACCTGGCATTATTGTGTGCAGCAGAAATCAACATGGCACAACATCGGAGAGTCAGCTTCGACTTTGTGTTTCTCTGACAAGGAGCTGGAAGAGAGGAAGGATAAAAGATATGGTTAGACTAATAGGGAGACGAGTGTAAAGTGAGGTGGAGGAGAGGAGGGCCAAATACTGTGTGGCTGGCTATGGTTGTGGAGTTCCTGGAAGTTTTTTGACAGTTTGTTCGTCTGTTTCAAAAAAGCATGTGAAGCCTTTTCTCCTGAGTGGTCAAAACTTAAACCAAGCCAGAGAGTGCAGCTCGCTGTCTCTCTGCTGCGATGGAGTCGTGGAGGCCAAAAAAAGAAAAAAGACAAGAAAACATCAGCAGAAGAAAGAGGCGAGCAATAAAAAATTGATACATTCTTGGTAGTAAAATGAGAAGTTCATAAACATGCTTGCGTAATCCTGTAACTGAGACAGCAGAGGGAATAGATGAGGCAGAATTAAGAGCAGCACATTTGAATTCAAGCCTTTGTAAGGCTGCAGTCCTGCTGTCCCTGTGGTTTCCCAGCGCTCTGCAGTGGTCCCATAGCTCAACCTGCTGCATCCAGTCAGCCACACTCAAGGACAAACACACTGTGAGGGCAAGGGAATTAATATTTGATATCTAGCTCTGCATCATGTGGTGAGACAGACAGTCAGGCTTACTAGCAAGCAGATACAGGATGGAGTCAAAGCTGTGAGTAGCCACTCCCTGCTGCAGAGCCACCACTCCACCACAGAGAACCCACGCTGCATTGGCAGGTTGGTTGTTTCTTAGATTGGCTAAAAAAAGTGCTCAGCAGTACTGTCTTGATCTAGACGCAGAATAAAAATACGTTATGATAATTAAGTAAGTCACAACTCACCTGTGGTCATTCCACATTGTACTGTGTGCTCCAAAGTCGTTTCAATTAAGACAACTCAGACTGCTTAGTTAATGTTAGGAAAGCATTGTTGTCAGGGGAAGATATTAATAAAAAGATTCTTGCTGGTGTGAGATGGGACCACCACAGCTTTAGTCTTTGCTGTGCATTAAAACTAGTACATTACACTTAGTGCTGAAGAAACATCCAATATATCCAATAGGAATGTAAGTCCTGCACAAGGAGAAACAGAGGGACAGCAGCAATACATTTTCTGTACCAATATGCACATTTTTTCATAGCTGTATCAATGGCTCCACTTGAGACCATATGGATATGAGATCTTATTTAAATAAAAATGTATATAATCATGGGAAAAACATTTTAATGGAAGGTCATCAGCTATATTAAATGTTTCTAACAGTAGATTTATATCCCTCAAGAGAGCATTAACATATAGTGATGACCGTGATGAATAATTTAAAAAAAAACCTTTAAAGTTTTGCTTGCTTGCTGGCTCTTAAACAACACATCACATCTAGTTGATGACTCTTGCTTTACATCGATCTGACAGAACAGAGGACTCTGGCAAAAAAAAAAAAAAAAGGCGGAGTTATGTGCTTTATGGTGAATAAGGGTTGATGTGACAGTAGGAATATTAAAGTGCCATCCCATTCCTGCTTACCCGATCTGTAGTTGTTAGTAGTAAGTAGTGAAGAACTTAAGTAAGAAGTAAAGAACTTCAAAAGTTTTCCTGAAAATCTTGTTTTTGCTAAGGTGTAGTGTTTTAACTTCTTGATGTAGAAGTGTACTTCAGTGCTGTGTGGCATCACTGTCAGGCATCATCATACGTGCAACCTTTTACCAGAGAGGGTAATAAAACACTGTTCTTTAGCCTTGTGTCAAATTTGCAAGAATTGGTATATTTTCCCCAAGAACAGTGCCAGGCATTTAAGCCAATATGACAAACTGGCCAAATGTGGAATTACAATGTACGTGTTTATCATTTGGTGCCACTGGGCCCAGAAAGACTTCTTCCCATAGATTTACGTAGAGAAAAACGTTGTAAATCAGTGGATAATTGCGCAATGACTTGTTTCACTATCTGGATTTGATCCATTTGGTCTGATAACATTTCTTAAGTCTAGAAGAGCCACGCAATAATATCTTTTTTCTTTTAACCATTCAAGTTAGCGGAGAGCTAGACCAGAGGTTAGCCACTCAGCTGCTGTAAGTCGGGAGCATTTGCTTCATATATGGGCCCCAAGATATGGAAGATTCATGTAATTTCATACTGTGGAAATAATGTTTTTACTTTAATGGGTTGCAAACCATGCACTGGGTTATATACTGTTCTGACATAAGACCTATCTGGACAATCTGACAACAGATCATACATCCCTGCCAATGTTATTTATGCAAGCTTGTGACGTAGGTAGTAATTTTATTGGTGTCTTATGTCTTAGTCTTATGGGCAGCTGTACAAGTGCATCATTGGACAAGAATGATTTGGAACTGGCAAATACGACATTTAAGAACCACTTTGGTACACTAATATTACACAATTTTACACAAATATGACAGAAGGTTCAAGGTTCAAGGTTCCTCTATTTGTGCCCAAGGGTAAATTTGTTGTGCAGACGGGAAATTCAGCATTCCAAAAGAGGTCATCACAGCAACACAGATTTAAAAGACATTAAAAAGAAATACATTAAAACATGTATAATCTAGTATCAAAATAGTATCAAAGTATAAGAACTGAAGAATGTCATGACAAAGTGCTTCTACATACACAAACACTCACTCACTCACTCGCTCCAAAGCTTAAAGTGCCCTGTGCATCATCTTGTGCTAGCTTTGTTCAGTAGTGCAATAGCTGCTGGCAGAAAAAACATTTCTGTATAGTTTTGTCTTTCCCCGGAGGGGCCGCAAACTGATGACCAGAGTGAAGAAGCTGGAGTTACTATGTAAGGGATGGGAACAGTCCTGAAGAATACAGCTCAGGAATAAAGAGCTGATAGGTTGAGTTGAGACCTATAACCTTACTAGCCCATTTAACAATTTGGATTTAAGGATTTTTAATACTTGTACTTGACTCTGCAAAGTATTATCTGTTGTGACTTTGGAGATAAACTCATAATATAACAAAAATAAAGAACAAGAATGATGACTGTGAGCCAATGACTTTACAGTAGAACGCAGGCGGGGGCGGAGACGGGGCAAGTGCTGCGGCATCGGCAAATCAGCAATCATGTGCAAGCGTCTAAAGGTTTCTTCTTTTGTTGACATCCTCTATGGTCTCCCTATTTCTACCATGATGTCCATACAGAGAATTGTTAATAATATTAGCTTCTTTTTTTCCCTGAAATTTATTGAGATAATTATAAAACAAGTTTACAACACTTTGTGTATACAAGTCGAGTCTACAATTTCAAACATGCCAACTAAAGGTTGTAATCAAAAACATGAGACTGAGCTAGCTTCTTCTTACAGCCCGCTGGTAGTGTGTGCTGTAGTGCTGTAAAGCATCACACACTTCTCCTGAGAGTGAGTCTGTGTTTTCTAGGATAGCGAAGGCCTGGCTCACCCTTTTGTCCTTCTGAATGGCCAGTACTTGTTGCCTTCGTTGCTTTAGTGGGCTAGATTAAGGCATGCCGAGTGGGATTGGTTTGGGTTAAACTAAGAATGTCAGGGTAAGCAGAGTAAGGCAGAGTAGAGTGGGACATACCTGCACTGTCCTCGGAAAGGGAAATTCACCTCCCATGAGATGCTACCAGCTCACCAAAGTCATATAGTGGAAAAACAGGTATTTGGGGTGTAGAGTGGGAATGAAAGGGGCCATTCTCTCTCATTCTGGTGCCAGTGTACCATCAAAATGATGTTGAGGCTGTTATTTTAAGGTAAATAATAAAGCAAAATGTTGCTTTAAATCAGACAAAGCATGCAGTCTGTGCGCTATGACACAGTTACTTTTGTTATGGTAATATATAAAGAAGAAAAGGTAGCATTCTACAGTGCTGCAAGTCTTTGGGAAACAGAGATCAATACAACAGAGATGGACTTTTTTATGTTCAGAACATAAGGTGGAGGGAAGATAGTGCTGTTTACAGGGTAAATTTTAAAAATCACATTGAGGGAGTGAAGCAACCGGGGAACATAGAACCAAGGCAAAATACCAGAGGGTTGTAGAACTCGAGTGGGTATAACGAGCAGAAATCCAGTATCGTTTCATGAGCTTGTTGGTTATCAATTCTTCCCAAAAGGCCTTGAAACATAATCGGCATTGTGTGTTTACCAAAGTGCAGAGACAGGCAGACAGCAGGGATACAGCTAAAGGTTTGCAGCAGACTGAAGCGCATGCTGGATTGATTTCACAGCAGCTTGAGAAAGCACTGAGGGCTGGGATCACACTGAATGGTTGTGTCTGTGTGTGTTTGTAAGGTTGGGAACATGGTACAGCAAAGCAAAGCAAACAGGAACTAAATATCAAGGTTTAATAAAAAATAGTATTGCTCATCATAATCATGACAACAAAAAGTGAATTTAGAGCAAAGTAGGAGCAACCAAGGACAAACAAATACCAGGCAAAACACTAATAATGTATCTTGAACAGTAATTATAAATAATAGCCTACAGACTTTGTAAGCTTATTATCATATCATCTGGTTAGCTGCCTCACAGTGGATGGCTGTTATTTCCTATCAGGAACCAGAGTAAGCCAGAGGAACAGTTTTTCTCAGCCTTTTCTGAGGCTTCATTCTGACTCATACAGTACAGGGTTGAAATGTCTGAGATGCAGATCAATGCCTTAAGCTTAAAAAAATCACAAATAAAACCAGGTGAGAGGAGGCAAGGTTTAAGATCATGTGAACTCTCTGTTTAACAGCTGTGACTACATTCAGTAAAGGTTAGAGGTGTGAAAAGGAAATATGAGTGAGACCAAAGCAGTTACAGTAGAGATAAGACCAAGGTATGGATGACTGAGTCTGGCTCTCTTGAGGTTACCTGGCTTCACTTGGGTGCCCTGGATAACCTGTGTCGAAGTTGGCTATCAAATGGTTCAGTTTAGTTTTGCAATCCAGCTACGACAGCATTCATGTGAAAGAAGCAGACTTTTAAGTTAGAACCATGAGTGGAGCACTTAAAGGAAAACTCTGATACTTTTCAATCTGGACCACAGACTGTATACAATATTGGACATAGTGATGTCACCCATTAGTTCGTAGACTACCATTTTGACGCCTGGAGTTCAGCATTTTGGTGGTCGCCAACTTGTTTTTGGCACTTACACACTGGCTTCATTTTTTAGCACCAGAGGTTTCCCCTTGCCCTCGACCCTATTTCTCATGTTTTTGTGTCTAAGTGACTTGTGGGAACAACAATTTTTGAAACAGGTCCAGTATAGAGGGAGAGTGCTCCAGCTGGCAGCAGCGAAACAGGCTAACATGTAATCAATTGGGGCAGGTGAGCAATGTACAACCATTAAAAGTGCTTGTTTTTGCTACTAACTGGCTCAGGTTGGTATTACGAGTGTCTTACAGCATTACGGAAAGATCCCTACAAAGAAACTGAATGTATTTTTCCATGTCTTTGACCTGTTCTGCTCTGTTTTGTGTCTAAGTCTAACAAATGAGACGTCTCGTTCTGAAATCTCACGAGAGGTGACGAAAATGGTGATTTGATTGTTCATGGTGATAGTTTGTTGTAGTAGAGTACCAAAAGTGTATCTTACTCTTATTTAAAAGATTTTCAGTGTCATGACTGAATATTTAGCTGTTTTTAGCGATGTGGAAAAGTCTGTTAGTTTTCAGAACAAGACTTCTCTTTCAGCGAGACTTTGACACAAAACAGTACAGAACAAGTGAAAGATACTAAAAAAAAAAATTGAAACAGTTTTCTGTTAAGTCCTTTTCGTAATGTTGTGAGACAGTCATAATAACAATTTGAGCCTGTTAGTGGCAAAAACAAGCACTTTTAATAGACATAAATTGACAAGGAGCATCTTCACCAAGTGGTGACATTGCAGCCTGTCTCACTGCTGCCGGCTGCAGCACTCTCGCTTAACACTGGACCAGTTTCGAACATGGTTGCTCCCACAAGTCACATAGACACAAAAAATGTGAAAACAGGGTCCAGGTTGCCCTTTAGT
This sequence comes from Epinephelus moara, assembly GCF_006386435.1. NCBI lineage: Eukaryota > Metazoa > Chordata > Actinopteri > Perciformes > Serranidae > Epinephelus > Epinephelus moara. Next base: position 12,304,503 of record NC_065525.1, read on the forward strand.
ATTATATGAGATGAAGATGGCTTAAACTGACTGTTTCCCCATCATAATCTTGCCAGATATTGAGTTTTTCTGGCATGAACAAATGTCAAGATCTTTGATGGAACTCAGGTTTCATTGTAAGAATGCTTCCTATTACAAAGTGATGCAAGGTGTGTGTGTTTGTGTGTGTGTGTGTCTCCTGCAGATGATGGCAAGCTGTCTCTGGATGAGTTCCAAGCCTTCTTCTCCGATGGCACGCTGAACGAAGAAGAGCTGGAGAAGCTGTTTCACACTATCGACTCTGATAACACCAGGTCAGCACTATACCACTACTGTGTCTGTGTGTGTTTGGCTACAGCATGTGAGATGGCTGTGTAGCTGCCTGAAATAAATCAGCATACAGTATTTGTACATTTATGGGTGTGTAGGTGTTGGTGTGCTTGCTCCACTGTGACTTTTGTTTTTGATCACATCTCACTATCAATTATGAAAAAGAGGGGAGAAACACGCAGCTGCTTTCCCGCTGCTGCACAGCCTCAGTATCACACTTTTCATAGTGTGTGTGTGTGTGTGTGTGTGTGTGTGTGTGTGTGTGTGTGTGCAATTCTCGGTGCATGGCTAGAAAATGTCACATCCTGTTCTGAAGGCTCTTTTTAAGGAGAACCTTTTATACCAGAGCCCTTTACGTTAAGTGACACTTTCAATAAGAAAATGACAAAAAAAAGATAAAGGGCGAGGTGACAGTAAGACAATGGGAGGAAACAGTGAAAGAAGATTGAAAACTAAAGAAAGCAATTGTTGTTCTTTTTTGCATCATTCACCATTTCTTCCCCTCTCTCTCATCTATTTCTGCATTAGTCATCCAGACCCTTAAGGACAGTCGCTACTGTACATTTATTGCTCCCCAGGACACTCTGTTTTGATTGGCTCTCATTATATCAATTTATTGACCCCTTATAATCAGCCAATCAGCTCATCCAGCCTGCAATCAGGAGAAGTGTGCTGACACAGTGGGATCTAAGTAATCAAAAGACCGGCTCCGTTAATTTACACAACCTCAGAAACCTGCAGGGCCTTGAAATAAAATGAAACCAAGCAGAACAAAAGCTGACCTTTATAGTTGTTGTAGAATTGAATTAGGTTCAATATATAAATCCTCCAGCAGGCTCAGCCATTAGTGGAATTTTTTTTTTTTCTTTTTTCAAATCAGTGCAGCAAGTGGACCATGCAACCGCCGCCATCTCTCTGACGTCAGCCATCTTGCCTCTTGGAGATGGTCACGCTTTATAAATCTTATTCACTGCAGTGCGCACAGTCAGAAAACTTTCTTCTCATTACGGTTAAGTAGACTTGGCAGCCGCATGCCAGGCCTCAGCATTATCATGTGACAGCAGATAAGGTTATTGATTGGTCCAAGTAAAAGGAGAAATGACGGCGTAAGCGTTTCCTGTCGAAGCAGGAAGTTGATGGATGGAGAGGAGGGACGGAGCAGGCAGAGACTGAGCGCTGTCCTGCTTCCAGTCATTTGTCTAACTGTCTCTGTCACTCTTTGGTTTCCTCCCTTCTAAAGCTTTCCTTCTCTATCAGACTGTTTTTCTGAGATTTCTTCCCACCTCTTCTTGTTTCCATTTATCCTTCTCTGTCAGCCTGCCCATCACCTCTCTCTCCATAATGTCTTCATCCCTTTCTGGCTTCTTTTTGTGGGGAAAGATTGTCCCATTTTTTTGCTAACTGCTTCTGATTGGTCAAAAAACAAACAAACAAAATAATACTAAATCTGCAGTGCAGAATTTTGTGAGGTTCCTTGGCCTGAAAAACGTTAAAGATTCCAGTATTACAGCTAAAAAGGAACACTAAAACATGTTTCTGAAGCCATCATAGGTGAGAACTAGGCAATAAAGCAACAGAATCCTTGTTTATATTTCGTCAGCACTGCCTGGTTTTACAGTTTGATTGGGGTTTGGTCTGAGTCTGAGAGAGAGAGAGCAGAGCTCTTTATGTCCATGGTGGCAGTGGGCGTACAAAATAAGGTACAATTTGTAGCTCGAACAACAGCCCAAGAACTACCAAAAAAATCGGATGGAAGGAAGTTAACCACAGTCCATTTACACATACTACCTAAATTGTTGTGATACAAAGCTGGTTGAAAATTGGCAAAGTAATGTGATGTGTAAAATCTGTAAAGTGTCCCTTTCTAAAGCAACAGTAACATAACAATAATAATAATAATACACAACTATTTCATATGAAATGCCTGAAATTCCTACGGTGGAATGCCAAGGACTAATGAAACTTTGAGGGATGATAAATCTTATTAGTAACCTAATAGATGCCGGAATCACTTGCAGAGAACAACATAATTACTTGTTTACTTCCTCTGTGAAAATGTAGCATCTGCAGCTACCATTTGGATCATAAACAATCTGCCACTTTCATTTCCACAGCTAACTGTTGGAGGAGTTTTACAACACTGACAGACATCCCAGAATGCAGTTTAAACTACATATGTTATGAAGTAATCATAAGTAAAAAGGGTTAAACTTGGTTTTTGGTGGATATCTTTAAAGCCCATCTGTCACAGTGCCGGATTAGGATTAATTCTGCGCATGTGGGTAAAACTGTTGTTTTATAAAATGAGCTGTTATCAAATCAGACTAACAAAGATCATTCAATCTGTACAGAGCATAAAGTCCAAGGCCTTTTGGTGATATTTTAAATGTTCAAATAGCAATGAATACGATTTTTTAAACCTTGGTTACTGCAGGTCTTTTATAAACATTCCCTTTAATGTGCAGCATTTATACTTATTAATAGTTACTGCGAGATGAACAGATGCACAGATGGAGTCTTTCTGCCTGTCTCCTCCTCTGTCCCCACATCACCCATCATCAGTTACATCTCACATCCCCCTTTTGGCTTGTTCCTCCTTCTTTCTTCATTCTTTGTCTCCATCTCGGCCTCTCCTCCCTTGTTCTGCTCTTTCTCTCCTGGTAAGTCAACCAGGGAAAGTCTTCTTTATGCCAGTGAAGAATCCGCTGCCAAATGAGTCCCTGCACAGCGAACTGAGCATGAATGATGGCAGTGGATTGATTCAGACTCCTGTCAGAGAGTCTTGTTAGATCGCTCCCTGCCTGCCAAACTCCAGCTCTGTGTGTGTGTGTGTGTGTGTGTGTGTGTGTGTGTGTGTGTGTGTGTGTGTGTGTGTATGTGTGTGTGGAAGTTAGAGAGACTGCATGCAAAAAGCCTTTCCTCTGTTTCTGACCTTGTTCTCCTCCTTCCCTTCTTCCTTCCTTCCTACTTACCTTCCTTCCCTCCCTTTCTCTCCCTCTGCTGCTCCTCTGCTGTGATGTGATAGTAATGTTGACACTAAGGAACTCTGTGGTAAGTGGACTCCCCCCCACACACACACGCACACACACACACACACACACACACACACACACACACACACACACACACACACACACACACACACTTCCCTGCCGCTGCCCTCATTCTCTTTCTTATCTATTATTAAAAAGTACTTCTCAGTTGAAATGCAATTATTTTTCTTTAAAATACATGATATCAATTCAACCATTTTCGACTAACCACTGCAAATAATTTTGTGACTTCAGAGGTTGTATAAGTCTTGTGCCAATTCGCCTGTATGTGTGTGTGCAGACTACTTTGCCAAGCACATGGGGGACTATGAGGGAGTTCTGGCCTCGTTGGAAACACTCAACCTTTCCATCCTCAAAGCCATGGACTTCACCAAAAAGGTAAGTGTGTGTGTGTGTGTGTGTGTGTGTGTGTGTGTGTGTGTGTGTGTGTGTGTGTGTGTGTAGCAGTCAGCTGGAGATCAGTAATGTGTTATCCTAGTTTTTCCCATGTGCTATATATAGCAGCTGGTCCACAGCCACGATCCCGTATCCATGTTCATGTTAGAGTTCTGCTTGTGTGTGTGTGTGTGTGCGTGTGTTTAGGTGTGTGTGTGTGTGTGTGTGTGTGTGTGTGTGTGTTTAGGTGTGTGTGTGTGTGTGTAGCACTCTGAATTTGCTCTGTGTGTCTCTATATCTCGATCCAACAGCTCTGTCTTTATCTTTCTTTCTGCTGCAGGCCATTCAGCTGCACTCAAACACACACACACACACACACACACACACACACACACATACACACTTGCCCTCTGGCTAGTTTCTCTCTAATGAGCAGCCATTGTTCAATCAATCAGTTGAGTGTCTCTCTTGTTCTGTTGCTGTATCTCTCGTGCTCCTTCTTCTTCTCACTCTCATTCATACTGTCCTTTCCCACTGCAACACGCACACACGAACACACACACAAACTCTCTCCTTTCTCTGGGGCTGTGATATCATTATTGCGGGCAGTGTGGCAGAGCTCTCCAGCAGTGTTGTGCATGGGGTGAGCCAGCTCAAAGAGTCAAATAGCCAAACTGAAGCTCAGACACTGCTGACGAGTCAAGAATTGATGGAGGTTTTAGTGTGTTTCAGATTTCACGGCTACAATAGATTTTGCTGCAGAGAGAACGCGAGGAGGCTAAACTATCTCTGTTTCAAATACGTACCAGAAGCTGCAGCTCTCAGTCAATTAACAAACATTTATTTATAGATTTTCTGTTGCATTGTAGTGTTTCCTCTGCTTCTCTGTGTTGCTCTCACAAAATGTTCACTCCTTTTTCTCTGCTTTCTTTTTGTCTTACTGATTGTGACCACTGCAGCAGAGGCTCAGACACCCATCACTGGAGCTCTTTATGTGCTAAGTAGAAAATCTGCAGAAGCTCTGTGTGGAACAACCCATAACTCTCTTATTCATTTCAGTGGAGCCAGTCTAATGAGATTGGGCTGCCAATGTGATGTCATCCAGCAAGGCGCTACATCAGCAAATACATGCAAGCGCACAATCCTGACAGATTAGTTTGTAACGTCAACACAGTAATTTCTACTGTTTACCTCACAATTATCTTGACAAAAGAAAAGTAGTTGCCATGAGATAACTTTCCAGAGTTGTACAATCCTGTCTGAGTATTTCAGACTGAGTTTTGGCATATGATAAGCCTGTAAACACACTGACTACGTTTATATGCACAAAATAGTTTTGCCATTATTCCGAAAAAGACAATATTAAATCTTTGCTGTCTACATGGCTAATAAAAATTAATATTCTGCTAACATTTCTGTTTACATGCAGCCATGCATACTCCGATTAATGTGTCCTAACATGTCGTTTATCACGTCAATGTACGGAAAAGTGGAACAGCTGAAGCTTGTGCCATTTTGCTTGTAATGCAAGTAAAAGTCTGATGGCATCCAAGTCTTTCGTAATGTTCAAAAGTCTGTATGTTTCTTCTTATGACCAGAAATGTGGGTATGCATCTCTAACCCAGCCTTGCAAACTGTTAGCTAGTTGGTTTATGTACAACATCTCCATGACACCGCACAGAGCTCACAGTAAACAGGCAAGAGGCCATGTGTAAAATCCCCAGTTAAGGCGTATCATACAAATGCGCTGTATACATATCCAAAGAATGCTATTAATACCAGAATAATACCAGCATATCCTACATGTCTTAATCACAAAATGCTAAATAATAAAAAAAAAAAGCCTAATTCAGAAAATCCAAACAGAATATGCTGTTTACATGACCCGTATCAAATTCAGTATATTGTCATATTCGGAATAATAAAGGAATAATGCGTGGAATATAGTGTGCATGTGAATGTACCCATTGTGCAGAGTTTTGGCATCTGATAAGCCCTTAAACACTGACTATGTTTATATGCACAAAATATACCAGTTTTTGCCCTTATTCTAAAAGAGACAATATTCCTACTAAATTGTTAACATGTAATATTCCACTAATATTTCCTTTCACATACAGCCCTCAAAATAGGAAGTTCTTAAAATATATATCAGACTTCAACACCATCTAATTTGAATTTACTTTTATTGTACAGAATTCATGGGGAGAGTTTCAAAATGTAGGGGATGCTCAGGTTACTACAGAGCTGCTACCTGAGCTGTGAAACGTAATCTGCAATTTTACACACTACCATAGATACTGAACACTGTAGTGAGTACTGGTAGAGATGATATCACGTACTTGTATTATGTTTTCCCTATTATAATTTTTTTTTTACAAAATTAAAATATGCATTCATCCTTACAAATCCAGTGGTTCAGATTACCTCATTTGAACACCTTGCTCAAAATCACTACTCATAGCGTTTGAGCAACACTCATTATTTCAGAGGTTAGCCAATTCTGATTTTAAATGGTCCCTCTTCAGAGGCTGGAGCTTATCTGCTCCTTAGCAAAGGTCTAAGTGGACAGTCTGAGTGCTAATCCACAAGTAGAGATAAGAGCATAAGTCACTGGGCCGGCAGTGAAAGCTGCATACAGGGCTGGACTGGGACAAAAAATCGGCCCGGGCATTTTGAGCCTAGTCCGGCCCACCAGGTATTGATGGAAAGACAATGAAGCCTATGAATGAAAACAAACTTTCTTGTGACACCGCTTGTACACTGTCTTGTTGGTGTATATGTACTTGTCTAATAAATTTAAACCTACACCATCCTCCCAGTCCCATTATTCTATACAGTACTTACTTAGAGGAACCCAAAAGGCTGCTTGGTCTAGTGAACCTCCTGAACAATGAACGTATGATGGGATCCTGAAAATTGGACAGTGAGGAACAGAGGTGAGACATGATCATTGATGAATATTAAAATGAATAAATGACAGATTTAGTAATATTTTCATAGACTATGTACTCACCACATCAATAAACAGCACAGCAACACATAATACTTCCTCAAACATGGCAACCTTTAAAAAGTGAAGGGATATTTTAAATTGAATGGAAACATGCCCACAATAAAAACAAAATACAGGTAATTATTGTCCACAAGAGTTTGCTGTTACATGTCAGTAAAAAAACAATAAGATAAAAACACAACATATCTAGAATAAAGAGGATATTTATGTATAAAAGACAAATACATTTAAGTAGTTACTTTTAACTCCAAGCCACTTTTATGTTAATGAGCAGCATCACATCTCCTGGCAAATCCTAATTTGATTCATTCTAAATTATATCTGCAAGTGCAGAGGGTTTATGATGAATACTAGCCTCATCATCTGGTTTTACATGAACATTTTTGCTCTGTTGAGCTTTAGCTGTTTCAGAGTAAAGAATTACTGCATAGTGCACTTATATCAATTAATAGACATTGAAATATTTTACTACCTAACTAATAAAGACTATACTTAACTAACTAAATGAATAAAATAAAGTTACTGAAGCACTAAGATCACCATCACTAGTATAACATCATAGAAACAGCCCAGCAGTAGAGAAACCCCGTCATGCTGCTCAACAGCCAGCTAAATTGTTAAATGGCCTACTCATAACTATGCTGTGTTAAGAGTTAGCAAGCACAACGAAAATAAACTATCAACCAAACTTGATTCATATCTGACCCAGGTAGACTGCAGTTCATCACTTCTTACCTGAAGCTCAAATTCCCCTCCAGTCGCACCGACTGTGCCATCTTCACATAATGTGGCGGCCGCGGGTCTCTCCTCCTTCTGCCTCCCCTTCACCTCATCCACCTGCTGACGGCCACCTCTGCCATCATTACCTGCTGCGGCTGCTTTGGATGCCAGTGCAGGTGCGGTCACTGATGCTGCCGCTGAAGAAGCTCTGCCATAGCCAGCAAACATCTGTGTTATTTTAACACATTTGGCAGCATCTTCCTGAAGGGCTTGTCTCTTTTTCTCTCTTATTTTTTCTGCACCTCCTTTGAGTTTCTTCTCAATTTTGTCAATCTCCTCTCTCGCTGTATGATTGATTGATTGGCAGCCGAGGCCCAAGTGGGAGGGGGCATCAGCCCTCGGCTGTAATTGGTCCAGCCCAGAATCAATCATGACTAATGGGCCGATCTACCAGTTTTGTGTACCAGTAGGTATCATAACATGACTAAAAGTAAAAAAAAAAAAAAAATTAAAAAAAAAATTACCATCGGCCCATCGGGCAAATGCCCGGTATGCCTGATGGCCAGTCCAGCCCTGGCTGCATATGTTTCAATTTAACATTACCCTTTAAAATAGGAACAGCAGTGATGCACCTTCCTTTATCTTCTCCTCCTGCTTGTCTTTGTCTTTACCTCTCACTGCCTCCTTTCTATACTGTTGGTCTCGTTATTCACCTCCTCATCCTGCCCCCCATCTGCTGCAACTCTCTGTGTCAAAGCGTCAACATAGTAATCAATATATTATGAATTAGAAAACAGCAGAGGCAGCGCATCCGATGGGTGGCGATCGTTACTTAAAAAGGGTTTCAAGACAACATCCATGTAAAAACTGGGGAAAATCTCCAAACAGGCAGATGTGAGGAGGCGGAGTGGGTGGAGCTAAAAGACAGAGCGTGATATTAGCTTGAGCAGAAGGCGGTAGCCTGAGCCCTGGCCTTTTAGAGCCCAGTGAGAATTGATTAGCTCTCCATTCACCTCAATGAATATAGACACAGAGCCAAAGATTGAGTGGAATAGGAAGGCAGACTTTGTGCTCTGCTGTTACTCACAGGACTGTACAGAGGTGGAGGGGGGCTCTTCTTATAAGCACTTGGCTGGAACCCAGGGGCAGTTTGCAGCAAGAATAAAATGGGTCTCCAGATTATTCAGCTGAAATGTGTACCCCAGCAGTATTGGCTATGCTGTGGTGCAAAAACCTTGCCAAATCCTCACAATGTTAGACAGGATTTACAAATTTACAGCTTGCTCCTGGAATAAAACACATTACATTAGCCAATGCAATACCTGCATAATCTTCTAGGCCATTATTTAAGAAAATGTATGATTGGAATGTATCCCTTTAAAGGGACAGTTCACCCAAAAATCAAAAATACATATTTTTCCTCTTACCTGTAGTGCTATTTACTGTATAAGTCTGGACTGTTTTGGTGTGAGTTGCCAAGTGTTGTAGATACCAGCTGTAGAGATGTCTGTCTTCTCTCAATTATAACGGAACTAGATGGCACTCGGCTTGTAGAGCTCAAAACACCAAAAAAATACATTTGAAAAACTCAACAGTAACATCTCTTGCCAGAAATCATGACCTGGTCACTCAAGATAATCCACTGTTGTGAGCAATGAGCAGGTAGTGTGCATTTACTGCTAGCTGACTTAACAGCACTGAGCTGGTTAATGTCACAGCTCAGCTGAGGAGGACGCCATTAATGTTCGCGCTGTCACTAGCACGAGCCTCCATGAGTAGATGCACACATCCTTCTGAGCGGTGATACGGTTTGGCAGGTGTAGTTTGATTGAAAGAAAGAAGTTCCCACATAAAACTGCTTACATCAAGGTCTGTGGATTATTTTGAGTAACCGGGTCATTTTATAATGAAATATTGCTGTTGAGCTTTTCAAATGTATTTTTATTTGACGCTTTGAGCACCACAAGCCAAGTGCCATCTAGTTCCGTTATATTTGAGAGAAGGCAGACATCTCTTCGGCCGATATCTCCAACACTCAGCAACTCACACCAAAACAATGAAGACTGATAAATAGCACTACAGGTAATACACGTTGTTTTTTTTGTTTTGTTTTTTATTTTGGGGTAAACTGTCCCTTTAAGATAAAGTTTTATATCCACAGCTGTGATCTAAGCAGCTGAGCAAACTGCCTTACACCAGAGAAATACTGATCCTCTCTGTCTGTGTCACCATCGCTCATCATACTTCCCTCTATGTTCCCATAGGAACAGCCAACACACTAATAATTAATGCAAATATGATATTTCCATTCACTTCATGTGTTATTCATTATTTTGACTGTCAAGGTATCAATTAGTGGAAGCAGTCGTTGCTGCCCGTCTTAAGAGGCTCATGAGATTCAGCAAATGAGCTGATCATAAAGTAATTAGTGGTGATTAATAAACTCACATCACCTCTGACCTCACATCAGATCAGCCCAGGTATTAATTGTAATTATCCTGCTAATGCAGAAAGGAAGCAGCAGAGTTATTTCAAAGACATAATTATCTTTAGATGGTGAGATTACTGCAGCAGCTTAACAGGTGGATAAACAGTATCATCTGCTTTGTGTGTGTTACCTGTGCTATTTATTGCATATTGATTTTGTTGACTAAACACTGCAAAATTGTGACAAATTTCTTTTTTGTCAGATTAGATTTAGTAAACCCAAGTCTATACTGTTTACAAATAAGCAACAGCAGAGAAGCTTTCAACAACAAAACACGAAACGAAATGAAACGAAAAATATTAAGCGCAGCCAACAAATCCAACAGTAGGGCTTCTCTACAGCAGATATTGTAACAGTTCACAGCAGGAAATGCACTGGTGTAATTAATAACATTTACGATGGATGCATGGCTTAGTGGGAGAGCTGATGGAACTGAGCCATTGTTAACATTATTGATTGCACCTGTGCTTTTCCTGCTACAGCAAGACAAAATGTCTGCTGTGAAAAAGGCCTTTTCCCTGCTTCAACTAAAGTGAGTGAGTCCTACAAACATTTAATCTTTACCTGTGATTAATGGTGAGGTCATAAACTTCTGTTACTTTGTGTTCTTTAGCTGTGGACTGCTGGAAAACCAAAACAAAGAAGAAGTTTACCTCATATTTGAAAAATCTTACAAGAATTTTCTTCTATCTCAAAAAAAAAAGAAAATAAAACTTAAATCAGCTCTTCTTTTATTTGAACTAAGTGTGATTAGATTTGTCATTTTTTTGTTTTACTCTTGAAATGCATTAAGGTAGTGTGAGCGACCAAGCTGGCAGGCATGACAAGTCACAGGAGAATTAAAAAAAATAAAATAAAATTCATTTAATGAAATATTCAATAAATACTTTATAATTTACATGTTTACAAAAACGTTTTGGGCTCATAAATGGAGTCAGTTAAACTAAACTTAACTCAGCCTGTAATAACTCAAAGGGAAACTTCAGTATTTTCCAACCTGGATTGTATTCTCTCATGTTTTTGTGTCTAAGTAACTAATGGAAACAACAGCTTTTGAAATTGGTCCAGCACTGCAGGAGAGCGCTGCAGCTGGCAGTGGAGAAACAGGCTGCAATGTAATCTTTAAGGCGATAGCGCACCATCAATGTAGTCCATAACGTATCCTTATACAACGGTTCATAGGATATCCTACAAATTAGCACCCCACAAATAAAGTTACGTTCTGACGTTATGTAATAAACGTATAGTTATGATGGTTTAGTTTAGGTAAGTAAAGTTTCTGTGGTTAGGTTTAGGAAAAGTTGACGATGTACCTTAAACTTACTCAAAGTTGAAATGAATCCAAGCCCTGGTCTCCTTGGGAAAGTCCTGTGTCCTGGGCTTTATGACCAATCTACCACCTCAACCTGCCTTCTTACTGGACCGCTCGGGACCGCTTCCTTGTTTACTCCCATCAGTGTATTGGTGACATGATCACAGCCTTCACGAATTACTGGCTCATCATTATGTGGGATATGTGTGAAATTGGGTGCATTACTTCTCAAAGGTTTTCGTAGGAACAGTGCATGAGAACAGTCTGGCGTCCACTGAAAGTCTCAGATTGTTATTACAACATTATCTGTTGTTTGTTATTGTAAGACCAGTGATGTGCCTGGCTGAGAGGATATTTATGAATCACAGCATCCTCCAATTTATATTCCGTTTGGGTCAGCCCTTTTGCACATTGCACTGCTGTACATACATTAACTAAAGTGACAGGAGCGCTTACTCACTTAAGTCTTAAAATTATTTATCTAAAAATATTTTTATCTTATTAGCTTATTCTTTCCTGTATGCATTGGATGTTTGTTAAAGTGAAATTTCTAAATTGGAAAAAAAAAAGCAAAATAAATAAATAAACCTACAATTTTGTTAAAGTTTGTTGCCTACATTGGCATTTTCAACTTTTTTTATTGTCACACCAAAACCAAGTGTAAACTGTTAGATTTGTACAGTAGCATACCACCTCAGCTTATCTCAGCATTGCATCATCTCAATAGTTCTTGCAGGTTACTATGGAGACAGTTGCCATGGAGGCAGGATACTAAGGGGACAGTGTCTTGGAGACAGGTTGAGTTGCCAGCTTGTCAAGACATCGCTCGGCTATCTAGCAGCTATTTGCCAGCAGATCACCCGCATGTCGTCATCCACCGTCACAGGCAGGAAAGTCTGTGGGCTTCATTTGGTATCTCTGATATCTTCCTGACAGTTTCGCGCATTACTGTAGTTCCTCTGGCAACACTTATTTCCAGGAGTCCTGATTGAATGAACGAGATCAAAGATGACGGCCATTAACAATTATGAGCAACAAAGAGAAGTTTACAGTGAGAGAACTTCAGGGAAAGAAAGGCTGACAGTTTGTTTGGCCAAGATGGATTCTGAGAAAGCCCCCCTGCATGTCTGCTTCTTAACTACAGCAGCATTCTACTCCTATTCCCAGATGACACCTCTGAATGTCATGATTTAGACAGCGTAAGAAAACAAATATATAATCCACAGGGAGGGAGCAAATGTGTTGAAACGCTTCAAATCCAGTGTTGTTTCAACTAACTCTTTTTTTTTCTCTTGCCAAAGCTTTTATGGCATCAGAATCAGAAATGGTTCCAGAAAACAATTTTAATTGGCTATCCAGCAGGTGGAGATAAATAACGGCCCCTCCCATGAGGAGTGTGTGTGTCAGTGTGTGTGTTGGTGTGATGGGAGCTGAAGCAGGAGACAAAAAGAGAAGAGGGAGAATTCATTAGTCTCCTGTCCTGTCTTTTCCTGTATAAACGCTATGTTTAATGAGCCACTCTCATTAGCACTTTATTTTTTCAAGCTTTCACTGCGTGAGCTGCCACACTCATTGACAATTCTGCAGGCACACACACGGAAACACACAGTTTCTCTCAGACTAAAATCTTGTTAAGCCTGTCTTTTTTTTTCAAAATCTGTTCAGGAAATTGTTTCGTGCCGGTGAGTGACCCGCCATGAGCTTTTTAGCTGCTTCACATCTGACTCCTCCCTCCCACCTCCTCTTCCTCTCACCTCTCCTTTCTCTCATCTTCTCCTCTTTCATCTCCTCTCTATTGTCTTCTCCCACCCCCAAGCCATCGCCACCTCCCCCAACTCATCCTCTTCATCCTTCTCCTTTCTTCATGAAGATTAAGGTGAAGCGGATCACAGGGCAGAGAGAGGCGATTTCGTCTGTACACAATAACGTGTTAGCGGGATGAGGAGAATAAGAGGGGAGGAAGATTGATGGAGGAGATTGGGAAGAGACGAAAGGAGAAGTAAAGATGAGAAGGGGAGAGCGAGTTAGGGCAAAGGGGGTGTGGCGAGAGGTTGGCACGGAATGATGATAGTGATGAATAAAAGGAACAGAAGTCAGTGTGTAAAACATCAGCTGGCTCAGTCAGTGGATAGGATATGATTCTTTGTGGAGCATTCATCACTTATTCATTAGGTTTTAATGGGGTTTCAGATAAAGACTTTGCAAAGGAATCAGTGTGTTGGAAATGCAGGGGTGGAGTGTTGTAACGTTAAAGCTGAGCCTCTCCTCTTGAACTTTCATCCTTGTAAGAGCTAGCTGATTTTCACACCCTTAATGTACAGAGTCTGAAAACTGGTGAAAGGCAGTAAGAGGTTATCACACAAGTTAACAAGAATGGGTCAAAACCTCTATGGCGGGATGGTTTGAAACGCTACAGAGCTTTTAATTTAAAACAGGAAGTGGCAGGTTTAACTCAGTCATGGACTTTGCTCTGCTGTTGTGGTCAAGCCCAAAGATTTATGTAAATACATCTTAAAATGAAGAACAATACACATAGCCACACTGACACAGCAGAAGGGACCTGTTCTCTGGAGGATGAAGGATGAAGGATGTTACTCATACCCATATTTGTTTGAATTTAGGTAATGATGTTGAGTGACCAAAGTTCAATGTCAAGACAACGTCTAATGCCAATGTCATGCGATATTTAGTTGTAAGGTGTTGAGAACAAAACCCAACGTCTGCAAAATGAGATAATGTCAACCTCCACACAATGTGAAATTGAGGCATTTGAAATATCATCATTACTCGCCAAATTTTATTTAAACCAAAATTTAACGTCTGTCAGATGTATGAGTCCAACGTCTTTCTGATTTCATATTGACATCATATCTACAGTATTAAATATGTGCAATAATCAAAAGGGAAAAAATACATTCAAAGTTTTTAAGTTCAATTAGGATAATTCGCTCCAGAATATAAGGGCACTTCATAGATTACATACAAGGCAGGTTTAATGATTACAAATTGCTGAATGTCCCAAGGTGATTTTACTGCAGTGCACAGGCAGCAGTGTGTACTCCTGAGTGTGTGTGTGTTTGTGAGGCGTGTGTGTAGGTAGCCACCTGGTGCTGCGGGGTTCAGTTTGGGACATTCCTGCAATCACAGCATCCCAGAGACACTCACACATATATATTATATATACACATCACTAAGTGGTGTCAACCCTGATAGCAAGTGCATCCCTCAGCCTCAGGAACCTGGTGACCAAGCAGGGTTACCGTTTCCCTGGTAACCAAGGAGCAGGATGCTGTAGCCAGTGTGCTGGATGTTAAATAAGTAAAGTTAGACTCAGGGAATGAGGAGAGGAGGCAAGGGAGGGAGTTAATGATGAAGAGAAGACAGGGTGTGGAAAGGGCAAGTGCAGGAAGATTTGAGAGAGAAAGAACAGACTGGAAGAGAGGAAGAGGAGAGAAAAGACATTAAGTAAAGAGAGAAGGAGCAAACAAGAGGCTGCATAAAGTGTAGGAGGTATGTATATTTACATTTAACATATATATATATATATATATATATATATACACATGCATATATGTATATATTTATATATATGTATGTATGTATATATGTGNTATATATATATATATAGATATATATATATATACTAGATATGTGTGTGTGTTAATAAGTGTAGAATAATAAACCCTGCCTTTAATCTTTTTGGCCTTGTCACTGTATCAAGGGAATTTCTCTGTCCCTTTAAGAGACTATTGGCTTTTTGCTCCTGGAGCTTTAGTTGCACTTACACTGAGCTAAAACGAACCAAGTGCTCATAATTTAGGTAAAAACCATAAATAAACAGTCTCATACTGATTTTGGTTGTTGTTTATGGTGTGTGGTGTTTTGCTGTGGGCGGGGCTCAGTCCCTTCTCTTACACACATAGGGGGGTTAAGCTGAGTGGAGGAGATAAGGAGAGCCGAGTGTTGGAGACGGCAAGCTTCACAAGTAAAAACATCTGTATGACAGCTGACGCAAAGCAAATGATTGAATACTCTACTGTATATAACTCAGCATACCCAATGCTGATCAGTTAAAAACACCTTGATCGGCCAGATACCGATCTTAAGATCAGAACGGGACTCCCCTAGTAGATAGTAGACATAATAGAACAAAACAAAAGTTTAAGATGAGGCAGGAGGACAGACACAGTGAGAGGGAGGTCAAAAACGCAGCTCCACATCTTTCTCATGGCTGCCATCACTGTCTGGATGAGGAAGAAGCTCAGCAGCTCTGTCAGTGAAACTGATTAGTGATTACATGGTTTCATTTCATCATTCAGCTGCTGAGTATAGCCTCGCTTATCTCATTCATGTAAAACTTGTTTTGCACTTGTGCATGACTGAGCCACCACGAACACTGGCTCTGCCATTAAAAGGGATTTATAGGCTAATAGTGAGTTAAGGGCTTGCTGTGTAGCATTTGAGCCCCAGCAACGTTGCAGCGAGTTGTGTAATGGTAGTTGATGATGTGGGTGTACGACTAGGTAGATGGGGGTAGATGTCTTCACGAAGTGTAAGTGGGTATCCTCTCCTATATATTCCAATATATGTATTTTTTTAATATTATATTATTATTTATTTAAACCCTGAGAAGTGAGATTCATGGAGAAATTTATAATGACTGCCATTACTTGACTAAGATGGTGGGGGTAATTGCATCTTGCATTTAATTGGCTGGTGGAGCTGCTTATTCCTCTTATCCTCATGCTTTCCTACATCACATTTACATACAGTATATTGAGAATAGGCCAAGTTTACTACACACCTGAGCTACCATGAGATTCTTGCTGTGTATAAATTCAAATCTCATCAATCCCTGCGTGTCTCCAGGAGCCCCATTTCCCATTGAGCAGCGCAGATGTTCAGTTTAAGCTGTCTCTGCTCCCTGCAGATCCTTTCATGCTAGCTCAGGACATTCCTTCAACTTTCTACATCTGTTCTTATAGACTTATTTCAATAAAACTCAAGCTCATTTTACTTGCATTTCAGAAGATTAAACTCCACTACAGCAACACGCCATCATATAAGTAGGGACTGACAGGTAGCCTACTGGAAACAAATTCAGCCTAGGCCTACCAAAGTTATTCATAGCTGTTAAGGTTTGAGTATTTTTTTGATGAGGCAGCAGTTGATTTTTAACCTGACGACTCTTCCAGATCACAAGTTACAGTTATCACTTTCTTCTCCATCAGTGAACGCAGCCTATACTGTAACAGTACAATCTCCTCCTCCATCTACAGTATCCTACATTAGCATTGCAGATTGGAGTTTTTACAGTCAGCTCCTCTCAGAATTGGAGCAGCGGAGCAGCCAGTGTGTCATGTGTGTGCCTTTCTGACCCTTGTTTAGGTGCGTGGTGGTGTTCTGTACAGAGCAGAGGTGGACAATGTGACTGCGGACTGACTGACTGACTGACTGACTGCATCCTCAGTGTCTCCCACAACTGTTAATGATGTGGACATGAATAATTTGTGTGTGAGTGTGCATGTGGCAGTGAGAGAGAAAGGGAACTGGCAGAGTGTCTGTTGTGTTGTCAGCTGGGTGTGTGTTGACTGATGAGGTTACACCCAAAGCATGAATAATGCAGGGGACCGTAGGAGTGAGAAAGAGAGAGTTGGTGTGTGTGTGTGTGTGTGTGTGTGCGTGTGTGTGTGTGTGAGAGAGAGAGAGAGGTGGATGGGTAATTGGGTGAAAGAAGACAGAGGAACTCCACTTGGGGATTTAATATAGAATTGAGGGAATGAGAAAGTAAAACACACAAAGCACCAGAGAGCTCAACACAATGTATAGTGCAGAACATTGTCCTCCTTTTCGCCTAAGCCCCTTTATTTTCTTCCTCTCTGAACTTCCAATTTTTCCTACTTCCCGCCTCCTTCGTCTCCCCTCTTATCTCCATTTCCTCCAGCACCTTCACTCCCTCCTACTGTTTCTCCCCGCCTTCCACCTCCATCATCCTCCTTACCTCCCTCCATTCTTGCCTCCCCCCGTTCTCGTTTTTCTCTGAAGGCAGATGAAGCTGGCATGATATCTGAAGAGCCTGTATGTTTCTGATGCCTGTTAGTGGGTTCGCCTTCTGTTTAGAAACAAACTCAGACGCTCTGCCTGCTGTTAACCACTTCCACACTTCCAACAGTCATTTCCACCAGTTAAAGCTCTCCAATAAACCAAATATTTGGTAATGAATTATCTATTTCTTTTCATAGCTGTGTTCAATCCTTGTTGGATTGTAAATTTCCCTGAATTCAAAGAACAGGACAGAGCGACTGACGTTCCCACACTCTAGCTGTTTTTACACAGAGCCAGCGATAGTGCTGCAACAAAGACCCAACATTACAACGACTTCGCTTTTTACAGAGAATCAAATAAGTGCGGCATAGTGCTGTCCCAGTGTGTGATTTTAGGTAGCATGCCGCTGTTCTGGATACAAAAGAGGCGTGATGGGCATGACACATCAATGTCGACCTTTAGTGTGACAAATAACATGTGCCTTGGGCAGCACTTTCTAAACAAAAACAATGACATAACACGACACTAAAGTTTATTTACTGTCCCTGGTATGTGGACACTGGAGGAAA